>NC_047093.1:84268770-84622002 GCF_902459505.1 Geotrypetes seraphini
AGTAATAATAATAATCAATTTATATACCACAAGGCCTTAAAGTTCTTTGTGGTTTACAAAAGGTTAAAAAAAATACAAATTAAGAAAATACATTAAATAACCAAATAATTAGACATAATACTATAATGAAATAGAATGGTTCACCAGGTTTACAAAATCCATACCAGTTAGTTGCCTAAATGTTTCAAGAACAAATATGCCTTTAAGGGCTCCTTTTACTAAGGTACACTAGCGTTTTTAGTACACGCAGCAGATTAGCGGCTTTGTAGCATGCGCTATTCCGCATGTTAAAGCCCTAACACAACTTAGTAAAAGGAGCCCTAAATGTCTCGTAAATTCCATATAGGAATCAGAAAACACAATCAGATGTTCCAGGTTCTTACCCCATAATGCTGTTTGATATGACAGAAGATATTGATGGTTTTTAAAATTTACAGCCTCTAAACAGGTGGAAAAACAAAATTCTAATGTGAATTTCTTCTGCGTTTATTGGTTGCAAAAGAGAAAAACTCAGTTATATATTTAGGAGACAGACCAAACAGATCCTTGAAACAGAAGAAACCAAACTTAAATTTCACCCGCACCTCCATTGGCAACCAATGCAATATCCAAAAATCAACTTGACCGCCGCATTTTGGACCATGCACAGTCACTGCATATTCCTCTGAGATATTGCCAGACAGGCAATATTACAGTAATCAAGCTGCCTAAGTATAAGGGACTGCTCCAGAATTTTAAATGATGAAACATCAAAATATGCCCTAATGGATCAAAGCTTCCAAAGTATGAGGAAACCTTTTCTAACTAAAGAATCCACCTGGTTCTTCATAGTCATACTTTGATTCAATATTATACCCAAGATCTTAATGGTTGATTGGACAGGATAACTGAATTTATTTATGATCAAAGATGTCTTAGTATCGTATGGGCGTGGAGAAGCCACAAAAAACTTTGTTTTTCCTGAGCTGAACTTTAATTTGAGTTCAGTCATCCACTGTTTCATTAAACCTAATATTCCTGTTGCTGTAGGGATGACTTCTGAGAGAGAGTTAGCAAATGGGATGGTGATCGTGAAATCATCTGCATATCTAAACAGTTTTATCCCCAATTGAGACAGTTGAGCACCCAGTGATGACATATAAACATTAAAGGGCAGTGGGGACAGTGGCGAACCCTGAGAAACACCAGATGAATTATTCCAAATACTTGAGATATCATCATTAAAGCAAACCTGATAGGTATGAAACATGAGAAAACCCCAAAACCATTCTAACACCTCTCCTCTGATACCAATAGCATTCAAGCATTGCAACATCTTCTCATGGTCCACTAACTCAAAAGTGGAACTCATGTCAAATTGCATGATCAAGGCATTAAGACCTTTACTAAACAAGGTACATAGGTTGTCTATAATAGCCTCAATTAATGTCTCAGTGCTAAATGAAGGTCTAAAACCTGACCGAGATTCATATAGGAGAGAAAAATAATCACGATATTCCATTAATTGAGAATGGACCAATCCTTCCATGATTTTTACAAAAATGGAATAGATGCTACTGGTCTATAATTGGTGATCAATGCCAGTGATCTCTTACATCTTCTGCAAAGACCAAAGTAAAAAATTCATTCAGTTGCTCCACTATGGCTTTGTTCTCCTTCATTGCCCCTTTTACTGCTTCATGATCTAACAGTCTCACAGATTCTCTCACAGGCTTTCTGCTTCTGATGTACCTGAAAAAGTTGTTACTGTGAGTTTTTTCATCTGTGGTAAGTTTTGGGTTTTTGTTTTTTTTTCCATATTCTCTTTTAGCCTTCTTTATCATTGCTTTCCATCTAACTTGCCAGTGTTTATGCTGTTTCTTATTTTCTTCAAGTGGATCATTTTTCCATTCTTTGAAGGATTTTCCTTTGTCTCTAATAACCTTTTTCACTTCATCTTCTAACCATGTTGACTGTCATTTGGTCTTTTTTTTCCACCTTTGTTAGTACATAGTAGATGACGGCAGATAAAGACCCGAATGGTCCATCCAGTCTGCCCAACAATACATCGAATACATCTGGTCAGGGCTTCCAAGATGTTATAATTATACAATATCCAAGTCTGATTTAATGTCCTAACCTTTGTGACTGATCTTTTTAGCTACTTTTTAAAATATTTTTCTCATTTTAGCATAGTCATCTTTCAAAAATTAAATGCTGCTACAGTAGATTTTTTTTTTTTTTTTTTTTTTGTAACTTCGCTCCAGATATTAGCTTAAATTTGTTCCTGTCATGATCACTGTTTCCCGGTGGACCCAACACTGTTACCTCTTATGCTATGCCCTGTATTCCACTAAGGACGATATCTAAAATAGCTCCTCTTCTTGTTGATTTTTGGACTAGCTGCTCAGAAAGCAATCATTTATTACGTTTAGGAATTTTACCTCCTTAGTGCTCCCCAATGTAACATTTATCCTGTCAATATTGGGGTAATTGAAATCAAAAATCTTCAAAACACACACTCAACTATACCTAAGTGCTACTACTACTGCTTATCATTTCTATAGCACTACTAGACATATGCAGCACTATATATCAAAACATAGAAGATAGAGTCCCTAATAATCATATCAAGACAGACAAACTGGAATGATAGGGCAGATATTGGTGCTTAGCAGGTGGTTTGGAGTATGGAATTGAAAGCAGCTTCAAAGAAGTGGGCTTTGTGCCTGGATATGAATACTGCCAAAGACAGAGTTTGATGTACTGAGTCAGACAGTTTGTTCTAGGCATACGGTGCAGAAAAGTAGAAGGGACGGAGTCTGCAGTAGGCTATAGAGAAGAAGGATACAGATAAGAGAGACTTATCCAATAAGCAAAATGCCCAGGGAGTTATGTGTGGAGAGATAGGAGAGGAAAGATACTGAGAAGTTATGGAGCGAATTCTTGTAGGTCATTAAGAGGAGTTTGAACTGTATGTGGCAACAGATAGGGAGCCAATGAAGTGACTTCAGGAGAGGGGTAATGCGAGAATAGCAACATTGGCAGAATATGAGGCTTGCAGCAGAGTTCTGAACAGATTGAAGGGGAGAGAGATGGTTTAGCGGAAGGCCAATACAAAGCAGATTGCAGTAGTCTAGACGAGAGGTGATGAGAGCATGAAGGAGGATCTTGGCAGTGCGCTCAGAAAGGAAGGGCCTAATTTCAGCAATATTCTAGAGCAGTGTGTCACAAACTTTTTCCACCAGGGCACACTAAACTTGGGGCTGTGTCTACAGGGTCTCTGATCATGCACGGACATCAACAGGTAAAGTCACATATGTGTGTGATGTCATCACGTCGAAGTCAGCGCATGCTCAGCGGCCCTCCAGATGCAGCACTGAGCTCGGGGGGGTGGGGGGGGGCCTTCTAAAACCCTGACAAACTGCTGGGTTTTGGAAATCCCTCCATCAACAGGGGGGAGGGGGCAGAGAGGAGGAGAGGCGCCGGTGCCTGTGCAGGCAGTGACAGGCTCCTGTCTCACCGTGGCACACCCAGAATTTCTCTTCGACACACAGTTTGTGATTCACTATTATAGAGAAACAAATGACAGGTTTTCTGTTGGATATGTGAAGAGAAGGAGAAAGATGAGTTAAAGAATACCATTGAGATTGTGAGCCAACGAGACAGAGAGCATAAGGGTGTTGTTCACAGAAATAAAGAATAGGGGAAGAAGAGAGACGGGTTTAGGGAGAAAGATAAAGAGCTCAGTGTTGGCCAGGATTAATATTAGCTGATGATATTATATTCAAGTAATGATGTCAGACAGTAGCGTAGTAAGGGGGGGGGGGGGGTTGTGCAGGGGACAGTCCACCACAGGTGCCGTCTTGGGGGTGCTGGTACCCATTCTCCTCTCCATCCCTCGCTCCCCCTCCCCACTACTGCATGCGTGCACCCCTTCCCTTCCCCCATATCTTTTTAATGTTCACGGTACGAGCAGCAACTCCAACCTGCTGTTGGTACCAGCATTGGCTCTTCCTCTGACATCACTTCCTGGACCCGTGCCTAAGAAGTGACATCAAAGGAAGAGCCGACGCAGTAGCGAGTAGCAGGTTGGGGTTGCTGCTCGCACTGGGAACGCTAAAGTGGTACAGGGGAAGGGAACAGGTGCACATGCGTTGCAGGAGGGGGTGGGGAAGCAGCAGATGGGGTGAGAAGAGGGTTGGGGAGGGGCACCACCATCCCGGGTGACTCTCACCCTTGCTACGTCACTGATGCCAGACAAGCAGTTTAAAACCCGAGATTGAATGTCTGTCAAGATTTCAGGTGTATAGAGATAGATCTTTGAGCTACCGACATAGAGGTGATACTAAAATCCATGGGAGGAGATTAGAACACCAAGGGAAGAAGTGTAGATGGAATAAAAACGTGGTCTCTGGACAGAGTCCTGAGGTATGCCAACTGACAGCAGGATGGTGGTAGAGGAGGATCCACCACAACAGATGCAAAAGATGTGATGGGAAAGATAGGAAGAAAACAATGAGATATCAGAGCCCTGAAATCCAAATGAGGACAGCAGGTGGTGTTTTACCATGTCAAAAGCTGTGGATAGATCAAGAAGGATAAAGATGGAGTAGAGGCCTTTGGATTTGGCCAGAAGCAGGTCATTAGAGACTTTCATAAGGGCAGTTTCTGTAGAATCAAGAGGGCAAAAGCACAAATAAAGCAAGTCAAGGTTAGATTGAGATGAAAGAAAGTCAAGACAATGGCAGCGAACAGAACGTTCAAGTAGCCTGGATAAAAAGGGAAGTATGAAGACAGGATGATAGTTGGAAGGGCAGGTAGGGACCAGGGATGATGTGCCTTCAAACACAACAGTGTGTTTGAAGGCATTGGGTACAGTTGCAGTGCAGAGTGATAGGTTGAGGATATGACAGATAGAGGGGATGACAATAGGAGAGATAGTGGTAAGTTGTTGGGTGGGATGGGATCAGAGGAACAGGTGGTGAGTTTGGAGGAGGAAAGAAAATATGCACTTTCCTCCTCAGTAATTTCAGGAAAGGAAGATAAGGTGGCAAGGGTTGAGGGAGGGTTGGTAGAGCAGGCTAGGGAAGGTAGCTCGATTGAGAACTCAAGGTTCATTTTGTGAACCTTGTCGTAGAAGTACTCAGCCATAGTTTGGGGGGTGTGAGGGTAATGGAGGGGTTGGAGGTGGGGGTCCTTAAGTAAGGAGTTCAGTGTGGCAAAAAGGCGGTGAGGGTTGGAGCTGAGAGAGTCATTCAAGCAGGCGTAGTAATCTTATTTGGCAAATAAGAGAGTAGATTGGAAGATCAGGAGGAATTTGAAATGAATGAAGTCAGTACGGGATTTGAGCCAGAGCCATTCAGCAGACCTGGCATAGGAGTATAAGTAGTGGATTTTAGAGATTAGCCAGAGCTGGGATTTGGAGCGCCTTACAAAGCATGGGGTAGTGGGAGCAAGGGTATTTAAAAACAGAAAAGACAGTGGTTATAGACTTATATAGCATAGTGGTAGAGAGGAGGGGCAAAACAGTGATAGAGAGTGTGGCCTGAAGATTCCTAAATGTACAAATGGAGATGGCCAGGACATTAAAGCTCTACATGAATCTAAGAAACCTTCCTATCCCTAATGATTGAAAACACAGTATTGAAGCTTTACCATTTACTGGCAACAATGCATCTCATAAACATAGAAAAATAACAGCACATAAAGGTTAAATGGCCCATCCAATCTGCCCATCCACAGCATCAATTATCTCCTCCTCTTCCTAAGAGATCTCACACTTTCTTGAATTCAGACACTCTTTATCTCCACCACCTCTGCTGGGAGACTATTCCATACATCTACCTCCCTTTCAGTAGAAAAGTATTTCCTAAGATTCATCCTATGCCTTCTCATTCCAGAGCTTCCTTTCAAATGAAAGAGACTTGACTCACCACGTAGGTTTATAAACGTCTCTATCATATCTCCCCTTTTCCTGTCTTTCTTCTAAAGTATATATATCTTAAGATTTGTTAAGCCTTTCCCCATATTTCTTATGATGTAGACCACCAACCATTTTAGTAGCCTTCCTCTGTACCAAATCTATTTTGTTTATATCTTTTCGAAGGTGCAGTCTCCAGAATTATACATAATATTCTAAATGAGGTCTTATATAGATGCATCATTACCTCCTTTTCTGACTGGCTATTCCTCTCCTATACACCATAGCATCCTTCTAGCTTTTGCCATCAATTTTTCAACCTGCTAGACCACCTTAAGATCATAACATACATTTGGACGACTTCAACTCAGCTTAGAAAGCACAGTGGCTTTCAGCACACAATTTTTTAATACAAGCTTACTGCATCAGCCCCAGTGTTAGGTAGAAACAAACTTTGAGCTCGTATCTGCCATTTTATCTTTGTACCTCTGCAAAGCATCCTTAAATTGACAAGAGTAGCTAGATTAACAGCCTCATGGCATTGCTAGGAGGGATGGGTCAGTTAGCCTGCTACATATCTCTGGAGAAGCCTAATTCCCCATCACAGGTGAGCTGAACATACTCCTCTTCTGTTTTCAGTGGTTTCTCAGTTTGCTGTGCTCAATTAAAAACCTGCAGTGAGAGATTACCTCCCTGCTGTTTAGGTGACTAATTCCTCTGCTCTATCCTATGATTTATGATCCACTAGAAAATGCTTAAAAGAATGTCATCCTGAACCCTGAGCTGCTTAGCATAGGATTGGTCACTCATGTGAATGAAAAATGGATTCCCAGGCAACAGTCACTAGCACAGTTGAATCTAGGTAATAAATGGTGCAGGAGCAACCCAAGTGAAGGAGCTGGTAATTAATATCAGAGTAGGTCTACGCTTGTTTCTGAGACATCAGCCTAGAATTCAAATCAGTGGAACACCCTATGAGGTGGTAGTCCAGTCTGTACTGTTTCATTTCATGACAAACACTGGACAAACTGGGCATGGAATATCTGTCTCTGACTGTTCTTATCCATAAGAATAAAATCTTGAATTGGCCACCAATATTTATTCTCAGTTTCACATAGATAAAATAGGCTTCCAAAGGATGCACATATTTTAAAATGTTGCATATCTTTTTTGATTGTGTCAGCCTTAATCAGTGCACCTTCCCTATATTTCACACCAGTAAAATAAAATTTTTAAAAAACAAGTCATTTAAGAGTAATTATTGTACTTTAATTAAATAAAAACAAATACTTGTTTAACTTGGAGATTAGCCTATCAGTGTCTCCTTGCACCAAAACCAAAACTATTGGCAGTACACTTACGCGTAAGAACATAAGAATTGCTGCTAATGGGTCAGACCGGTGGTCTATCATGCCCAGCAGTCCGCTCATGCGCCAGCGCCCTAACTGAGACTAGCCCTACCTGCGTACGTTCTGGTTCAGCAGGAACTTGTCTAACTTTGTCTTGAATCCCTGGAGGGTGTATTCCCCTATGACAGACTCCAGAAGAGCGTTCCAATTTTCTACCACTCTCTGGGTGAAGAAGAACTTCCTTATGTTTGTACGCAATCTATCCACTTTTAGTTTTAGAGAGTGCCCTCTCGTTCTCCCCACCTTGGAGAGGGTGAACAACCTGTTCTTATCTACCAAGTCTGTTCCCTTCATTACCTTTAATGTTTCGATCATGTCCCCTCTCAATCTCCTCTGTTTGAGGGGAAAGAGGCCCAGTTTCTCTAATCTTTCACTGTATGGCAACTCCTCCAGCCCCTTAACCATCTTAGTCGCTCTTCTCTAGACCCTTTCGAGTAGTACCGTGTCCTTCTTCATATACGGCGACCAGTGCTGGACACAGTACTCTAGGTGAGGGAGCACCATGGCCCAGTACAGCGGCATGATAACCTTCTCAGATCTATTCGTGATCCCCTTCTTTATCATTCTTAGCATTCTGTTTGCCCTTTTTGCCGCCACCGCACATTGCCCGAACGGCTTCATCGACTTGTCGATCAGAACTCCCAAGTCTCTTTCCTGGGAGGTCTCTCCAAGTTCTGCCCCGAACATCCTGTATTCGTGCTTGAGATTTTTGTTACCTATATGCATCACTTTACACTTATCCACTTGAACCTCATTGGCCATGTCGATGCCATTCCTCAAGCCTGATTATGTCACTTTGCAGATCTTTGCAATCCCCCTGTGTCTTCACTATTCTGAATAACTTTGTATCGTCCACAAATTTAATCACATCACTCGTCGTACAATTGTCCAGATCATCTATAAAGATGTTGAAGAGCACAGGTCCAAGCACCAAGCCCTACAGCACCCCACTAGTGATGCTCTTCCAGTCTGAGTATTGTCCATTTACCCCCACTCTCTGATTCCTATGCCTGACCCAGTTTTTAATCCACATGAGTATTTCACCCTTGATTCCATGGCTTGCAATTTTCCGAAGTAGTCATTCATATGGAACCTTGTCAAACGCCTTCTGAAAATCCAGATATACAATATCAACTGTCGCCCTTATCTATCTGTCTGTTTATTCCCTCAAAGAAGTGCAGCAAGTTCGTCAAACATGATCTGCCTTTGCTGAAACCATGCTGACTGGTCCTCATCAGCCCGTGTCCGTCAAGGTGATCAATGATGCGGTCCTTTATCAGCAACTCTACCATCTTTCCCAGTACCGAGGTCAGACTCACCGGTCTGTAGTTTCCCGTATCTCCCCTCGAACCTTTCTTGAAGATTGGCGTAACATTCGCCACCTTCCAGTCTTTTAGAATCTTTCCCGATTTGAGTGACAGATTGGCTATTAGTTGAAGCAGTTCAGTTATGGTCCCTTTCAGTTCCTTGATGACCCTCGGATGGAAGTCATCCAGTCCCGGGGATTTATCACTCTTAAGCCTATCAATCTACCTACACACCTCCTCTAGACTGACCGTAAATCCTGTCAGCTTTCCGTCTTCATTTCCATCATATAGCCTGATGGGTTTCGGTATGCTGTGTAAATCTTCTTCAGCAAATACAGATGCAAAAAATGTGTTGTTTGTGGGCGATTGCTTTGTCCTCCTTTAGCGCTCCCTTTATTCCATGGTCATCCAACGATCCCACTGCTTCCTTCGCTGGTCGTTTCCCCTTAATGTATCAAAAGAATGGCTTGAAGTTCTTTGCCTCCTTGGCTATTTTTTCCTCGTGGTCTCTTTTGGCCCCTTTTACCACCTTATGGTACCTGCGTTGATGTTGTTTGTACTTGTTCCAGTTTTCGTCCGTTTTTTACCTTTTCCATTCCTTAAACAAAGTTTTCTTGTCTCTGATCGCTTCCTTCACCTCTACAGTGATCCAAGCCAGTTCTTTGTTCTTTTTCCTCTTGGATCCCTTGTTGATACGCGTAATTTTGGTTTTGGCACAAGGAGACACTGATGGTTTGCAGAAGCGCCTAATGTTCAAATGTATGAAAGTGAATTTCACATTGGATGGTTGCATTTCTTTAACTTCCCATCGATTGACCCCTGATGCTGATGGTTATGTCAAAACACGACCCATGATGGGTTCATCAATAAATTGAAGTATGACTGCCTGGAACTTGAAGGCAGTTGAACTTTGGGATCAGCTTGGACAGGAAGGAGGTAGAATTTACCCCAATCATTCTGCAACTGTATTAGCTACTGATTAAATTTAGGATCCAGTTTAAAAATATAAACTCTGATTCACAGAGCATTACATGATGGCATTCCTAGCTACCCGCCTATTCTTATTATACCTTACATTCCTATGCATTTTCTTCACTTTTTGAATGATCACAGGTTGATACTTCCTAGTCCTCTTAAAGGCGATAAACTCACAGTGGTGGGGGGTCATTATTAGGGTTACCATATGGCTCCAGAAAAGGAGGACAGATTGAGACATCTGGATTTTACTTCCATTGAAAACAAAGGAAGTAAAACCCGGATGTTTCAATCCGTCATCTTTTTTTTCTGGAGTCATATGGTAACCCTAGCCATTATATATCATTGAATGAGCATGTCAAGAATGACTTCGGGATCACTCATGTGTCATGAAAAATGGCAGAGGTGGTAAGAGGCTTAAAGAGGAAGAAGGATCCAGTGGCTCAATGGACTGGAGGGAAGTTTTGTTATTCTTTTTTTTTTTTTTTTTTTTCATAGCAGCGAGAAAGGATGACACAGCCTCAATATTTTATTCATTTTGTTTTACATTCTTTTCTGAAAAATTTCCATTTATTGATCCCCTTCTGACCCCTCCCACACCAAGTCTATAAGAGAACTTGGTGATCTGGGGGAACTTCCCTAGTTGTCTGGGGGAGTGCAGTCAGACCCCCCTCTCCCGCCCAGCTCAAGCATAGACAGCCAAAACTCCCCCTCACCTGATTAGGTAAAAGGAGTTAATAATATTTATTTATTTAAATATTTATAGCGCACATATCCAACAATTCTATGTGGCTTACAACAAAACTTACATAATAACAATAAGTAAAAAATAGTCAGGCATACATTCAAGATAAATAAGTAAAACAGATAGAATAGGAAAATAAGAGGAAAAATGGTCTTGCTCCTCATCTCCTAATCTAATCAATTTGCAAAGCAGTGCTCAAATAAGGCTGTTTAAATTTAATAGAATTTAATTGTACCCCTATAGTTTGGAATTTGTTCCTATATTTTCTTATATTTTGATTGTGAATAAAAATGATGCACTTTGCTCTCACTAATGTGTGCTAGATGGAATTTAATTTGTAATAATGACTTTCCTTTTTCCTTATTGTGTGTATAATGCAAGAACAAAGTTTTTCAGTTCAAAGCAAAACATGATGACATCCCTACCTACTACATAAGTACTGCAAGCTGCCAAAAGAGGTGATGGCAGCCATTTTATTTAAGCAGCAGTAAGAGGCAGCATCAAGTGGGCTTCGCTCCTGCCTCCATTGCCTCCACTGGACCACCTAAGATATAAGGAAGGCTCAAGGGGGCCTAGGTACCCCAGGTAGCTTTGGGGAACATCCCGGCAGGAAAGAGGTTGTGGCTGTCACGTGCTGGGAAAGGGGAAGGCAACAAGGGGCTGCATTAGGGGCAGGTGAAGAATCATGGGGTAAAAATAAAAAATAATAATACAGGTCCTAGCTGATATTCAGCTGGGATTCACATAACTTTTTAATGAATGTTCCGGTTGAATATTGACTAGGATCCTGATAAGCTCTGGCATGCAGCCTTGCTTAAATTAGCCCCAGATATTCAGTACTGATGTCCAGACATAATCCGGTACCGAATATCTGGGACTAATTTTGCCCGCAGCTCCCAGTGTTTGAAAAACACCAACCTCCACAGGCTGAATATTATGACCTGTGATTCCTCTGAAGGATTTTAGATCAGGTGTCCAATGTACTGCTTTATCTAACTTTCCTCAGGATTTCCTCAAACTAGTCTAAGACCATTACAAATTGTGCAAAATTCAGTTGCCTGTCTTTTAATGGAGATGTCCCATTTTCAGCACATAAGTCTGCTCTTGAAGGAATCGTATTGGCTCCCAATAAAGCAACTTATGTCCTTTATAACCCTTTATTGAAACATAAGGCATTGAATTCTAATGGTCCTTTTAATTTGTCTACTGTTTCGAAAGTATATACAGTGGTACCTCGGTTTACGAGTGCACCGGTTTGCGAGTGTTTTGCGATGAGCAAAACATTTGCAAACTTGGTGCCTCGTAAACCGAGCGCGCCTAGATTTGCGAGCACCCCCCTCCCCCCCCCCCCCCGTGAACCGGCACCCTCCTCCCCAAGATCCGGCACCCCCCCCTGCCGCGACCTGAGGTCACCCCAACCCACCCAAACCCTCTTCTTACTTTGATGTAGCCTCCGCACCAGCACCAGCATGTCCTGTGCTGGTGCCGGTGCCCGAAGATCTGCCTCTTGTGCTGGGCCTTGAGCATGTGCGCATGCTCAAGGCCTGAGAGTTCACGTCGAACATGAACTCTCACGCCGAACGTGAACTCTCAGGCCTTGAGCATGCACACATGCTCAAGGCCCAGCACAGGAGGCAGATCTTCGGGCACCGGCACCAGCACAGGACATGCTGGTGCTGGTGCCGGTGCGGAGGCTACATCAAAGTAAGAAGAGGGTTCGGGTGAGTTGGGGGGACCTCAGGTCACGGCGGGGGGGGGGGGGTGCCCGATGGTGGCGAGGGGTGCCGGATCGCGGGGGGGAGGGTGCCAGTTCGCGGGGGGGGGCCTTCGGGGTGAGCAATGCCGGTTCTCGTGGGGGGGGGGAGCAGCGCTGCTGGCCTCGGGGGAGGGGGAGGGGAGGGTGGGAACCTATCAAAGCGAGTTTCCATTATTTCCTATGGGGAAACTCGCTTTGATAAATGAGCATTTTGGATTACAAGCATGCTCCTGGAACGGATTATGCTCGTAATCCAAGGTACCACTGTAATCCAGTGAGACCACTGCAATCAGAGAGCACTAGGTATTTGACAATTCAATTGCTTAGAATCACACACTATGAAGAAACTAGATGTATTGTGTTTTCAAATGCTGGCCCAAAAGAACGGAACAAGATAAAAGATACAATTATTTTTAGGAAACAACTGAAAATAATTTTATTTACTTACAGTTATGAGGGGGACAAAATAAATTGTTTTTCCTGATTAAAAAGATGTCAAAAAAAGATGGTGTATTATGTTACTATGCTGATTTAATATATATTAGATTGAGTATTGTGTTTGTTTTATTAATTTTCTGTAATTAAATGTATTGGTTATGTTTAAAAGTTTTATTATGAATGTTATTATTTGCTTCACCTTGAGAAACGTGGAATTGATATTCAGCTGGTGGCAGTGGCATAGCGAGGGAGGTTGGCGTCCGGGAGAGTAGCACCTAATATCACCGTGCTTTACACTCCCCATTCTTCCCTGCCATGTGCCCCCACTATTCCCATTGCTTGAGTGCTGCCCTGTCCCTGTGTACCTCGTGAAATGTTCGCCAGTGCAAGTAGCATCTTCCACCTGCTGCTCGCACCAGCCTCAGCACCCTTCTGAAGTCACATCCTGGTCCTTAAAGCAGGATGTGACTTCAGAAGGAAGCCAAGGCCAGTGTGAGTGGCAAGTGGAAGATATTGCTCATGTCAGTGAACATTTCAAGAGGTAATAGACTTAGTAGATAAAAACAGACTATTCATACTCTCCAAGGTGGGAAGAACGAGAGGGCACTCTCTAAAGTTGAAAGGGGATAGATTCCATACAAACGTAAGGAAGTTATTCTTCACCCAAAGAATGGTGGAAAGCTGGAACGCTCGGCTGTTGTATGGAAAAACACCCTCCAGGGTTTCAAAACTAAGCTGGATAAGTTCCTGCTAAACTGGGACGTACGCAGGTGAGGCTGGACTCATTTAGAGCACTGGTCTTTAACCTGGGGGGCCGCCGCGTGAGTGGACAGCTGGGCAGGATGGCCCATTGGTCTAACCCAACAGTGGCATCTCTTATGTTCTTATGTTTCCTATGCAGGAAGACGGAGAGGAGGAGAGGCACCTGTGCCAGCACACACACACACACACACACACACCCCGTGAAGATGGCGTCCAGGGTGGTCTGCTCCCTGTCCCCCCCCCCTTACTATGCTACTGGCTGGCAGCAATGCAGATCATCACTGGCATTAAACCTGGAAATTCAATGCTGGGACATGTGTAGGCATCAACATTGAATTTGTGGGTTTCCAGAACTGGCTAATGTATAGCCAGTTAAATTCACCATTTAGGGCCTCTAGGGCCACAGTAGCAAGTCCCAGAGCAGCAAATGTGACACAGCTTATAGGAAATGAATGTGCTGTGCTGTGCCGCATTTGCTATACAGGAATTGCTATAGCAGCTTTGTAAAAGGGGCAATTAACTAGCTATGGGCTACTGTATAAAGATAGGATTGACTTTTGTGCAGTCCTATTTATGTGGTTATCTTGGCTGGTTATGTCCTGGATATCGGCACTGAACCTGCCAACTCCACTCCCAACTAGTCAAGGGCTGCTGAAAATTAGCAGTTAGCCCCAAACAGGCAATTTTATGGGCTAGGAGCCATTTCTGGTCAGTTAAATAGCACTGAAGATCAACTCCAATAACAATAAACCTTGATGTGTTTCGATTGTGACTTTCCTATAATTTTTATGGAGTTTGTATTTATTTGTTTTAGATTTTACACCACCTTGAGTTGGTTTTCAAATTAGGCAGAATGTAAAATGATATATAAGCAATTTGAATAACGCCATGCTCTTCTGCATGCCAACTGCATTATAATATATCTAGATGCTCAGCCTCTCCTTACTTTCTTTTACTCACACACAGATTTCTCATCACTGCAAATAGCAGATGTTGTGTGGAAAACATCTCCAGTTCAATCCAATTTTGTCTGCAGTCATTTCAGGAGACCAGATGGGCAAAATTCCACATGCTCCTGTGCAGCTTCACAAGCTGTAGACAACTTTTCACTAGGCGATCTGAGACAAAAAAAATACCATGGTGTCTCTTGAAAAACCACCAGAATTGTTGCATTCATTTTCAATCTGCACTTCTCTGTACCAGAAAAAAAAAAAAAATCTTCCTTTTCTCACATAGAGAACCCAAGTGGCATACTACTAGACCAAACTCTAAAATTCCCACAGTGAGAAAACAGAATGGCCTGTATCATGTAAATAATATAATAATGCACATGTCAAAGATAGCGATGACTTAGATATACATAATATTTGGAACTCGCACCATGCATTCAAACAACTCATAAACTGAACTCATTAAATTAAACCACATGCAACATTTTTTGGCAGAAATTTGGCTGCAGCTTTATTAATTCAAATAATCAAATAACAATGCAATTCAAATTCTTATCCCTCTCTTCCTTGGCGGCCTTCCAGTTTCCTTTCCCAACAGCTAGTCGGTCTCGATCTAGCTGCTTTGCCCCAACATCCCAATACATTATTCCATTCCAAGTATCCCATTTGCAAAAACTGTCTGTGGCAGTGCCGCACATAGCAAACAACATTATAATATCTCTTACTTATTTCCCCACAATCAATGGCCGCCTGGAAGGAACCCCTCCCCATTTCCGCAAAGCTGCGACCACCAACCCACCCACGTAAAACAAATATCCCATCCAGAGAAACAACAACTCCCGAAACCCCAACTGCAAACAGAAAAACAATGAGCCCCCCCCTTCCCCCCCACCTTGATACAAAGGCCCATTAGAACAAAAAGGGGAGGGAAGGGCAGGTAAAATTAAATAGCACAAACTACCCTCACTATTTCCAATTTCCCTACCTCTCCTATTACCGCCTACCTTCCCACACACAATCTCCACACAATTCTCCCACCCGAAACCACCAATCACAGCTCCCTTCACTCCCTCCAATCACTCCTCACTTAATTCTGTCTCCAACCCTTCAGCCTTACTTCAACCAATCCCATCTTTCCTTTTTCCTCCTAACTCCCATTACTCCTTCCAATCATCCTAATTCCCCTTCTCCCCACCTCCCTCCTCAAAATTCCTTTCTCCTGCTGTGCTCCTCCAATTTTATGAGCCCTCGGATAAATCAAAGGGCTTTCCGTATACTCTGAATTGACAGATCTTGTACTTCATGATATTAAGCTATGTTACCTGACCATGGGATGTACTTTATATTAACTGTTTTAAATTCACCACATTATCCCTAATATTATAGTATGTTCTTATGGGTGTTTTATTTGTATTGGATTCATGTATTTATTTTTATATACCACTTATACCCTAAGTGGTTTACATTCAGGTACTCAAGCATTTGTCCATATCTGTCCTGGTGGGCTCAAACTCTATCTAGTGTACCTGGGGAAATGATGGGATTAAGTGATTTACCCATGGTCACAAGGAGCAGCGAGGGATTTGAACCCACAACCTCAGGGTGCTAAGGCTGTAGCTCTAACCACTGCACCACAGAGGCCTATAGGTAGAAACATGATTATGTTGAGTCTGATGATAAAATTTCAACAATAAAGTTTTCACAGTATCTGGTATCTAGTTGTTCCTTACGGTCATCTTCACTGCCTATGGTGTTTACGTGAGATCCATGGAGTTTGGTTCTTCTGTTTTTATCATGCAAGTAATACAAAACACTTTATTCTCAACAGAAAGTAAAACATATTTCCTTCACATGCAAAAATAACTTGAGGATCTAGGTCCTTTGGAAATTCAAAACATAATCTTCCTGCACCAGATTTAAAGATGTATATTTTGGAAGAAGACAAGATAGGAGAGATATGAGTATTGAATGCTTAGAATAGATTTCCATTGGATGTGGTAAAAAACAAACAAACCCAAGGATAACATCTGATTTCAAGAAAGCAAGGGAAAAGCACAGTGAGTCTGAGGGGGAGGAAGAGATTCGGCAGTCTCAGTGTGCACTAGTGTCTACAAGTAATCAAAAGCAGCTCCGGTTCTAGAAGTCAGTACAAAACCAAATACTCCCAACTAGCTTCCGAACCATTACAATGAGAGAGAACCAGTTTCTGATTAATTTTATGTGATTCCAAGTTTCAACATTTTTGTGACTTGGGCCTCTGGAATTTGATATGGACATTGTTGAACCACCATACTAGGATCAATGATAATGTCTTGGAATACTGAAAAGACATCTATATTCTATATCTATATTTATTCCAAATCTGCTTTCTGGATGGTTGAGAGCTAGTCTCCAAATGGGACTTGAAAGGGATCATACTGCCCTCTTCCTAGACCACTGCTGAGGTCATAGGAGTCTACTTCTTTAGTAAGTTCACATGGAAGACCCTTACTATTTTCTTTATCTGGTTTAGCCATCTTATAGTTGACGAGTTCAACAATCTTAATGACTTCATAGGGCTTTGCCATCAGCAGAGCTGTTTACTCTCTAATGAAAGCAGTAGTACCAGAACTCTATCACTAGGCTAGAAGATTTTTTGGACTGAGAAAGGGAAATACCATGACACCCTAGTTCCCTAAGTGGTATTTGCCATCTTGGAAATGTCCCAAAGTTCAACAATGTTTTCTCACCTATGGAAGGCAACCAAAACCTCATTTGAACTACTGTGTGCAGTTTTGAAGATCACACCATCAAAAGGATATAAAAACTGGTAGATTTGGTCCAGAGGGCAGTTACTAAAATAGTCAATGGTCTCTGTCTTAAAGCTTAAAAAAGGTGATTCTATAATCCAGGCGACCACATTTAGGTGTGCCTTATGTGTGTAAATCTTCCAAACACTAGCACTTGTGCTCCCATATGCACACATACCTGAGTAAGTGGTAGAAGGGTGCCTGCAAATACAGTATCTGCTTAACATATAGCACATAGCACATATTTGCAAAGGTGGAGCACTCATGTAACTTACTGAATACATCCTCGCAGCACCTACTGTAGGTGTTTGCATTTGTACCACATCTATGGCTGAAGTAAGTGCAAGAACCTAACTGTTAGGCATTGCTGATACCAAGTTATACTTGCATTCTATACTAACACTAGAGAATGACATAGGGATAAATTTTTCCCTGTCCCCGCAGGAACTCAATTTCTCCATCCCGTTCCCACGAGCTTTGTCAATGTCCCTGTCCCTGCTTCATTCCTGTAAGCTCTAACTTAACCACACAAACCTGAAACAATTATGATTTTAAAGTATTTGCGGCTTGTGCAGATGAGGACAAAGCTTACAAGAATGGGGCAGGGACAGCGACACATAAGTTCCATTTAGAGAATGACATGAGGATCAATTTTTCCCAGTCCTGAGTAGTGGCATTAGATGGGAAAATGAGTTCTCACGAGCGACGGGGAAAAATTTGTCCCCGTGTCATTCTCTAAATAGAACTTACGCACCTAGGTTCTGTGATGGAATAGTCTCTCATCACATGGCCTCAGGGTGTCTAAATGGAAGTGCCCAGTTATATAATTGCCTGCATAAAACCAAATTTAAAGATGTATATTTTGGAAGAAGACAAGCTAGGAGAGATATGAGTAGTGAATGCATAGAACAGATTTCCATTGGAGGTGGTAAAAACCAAACAAACCAAGGATAACATCTGTTTCAAGAAAGCAAGGGAAAAGCACAGCGAGTCTGAGGGAGAAGAAGAGACTGCAGAGATGAGCAGCTAAAGTGGATGGATAGACTGGATAACCAGTACGCACTTTATCTGCCTTCCTTATATTTCTAGGTTTATGAATAAAAGGATTCTGTTTTCTTATTTCCTTTAAAGCACTGTACAGCAACTGGGAACTGGGGCACAGTATTCATTTTCTAATTGAACTTAATGAGTACGCTTGCTAAAGTTAATTTGGAATTCCCTGCTAGTAACATTTTCACTCATTTAAGTTTAAAAAAATGTGTGAAGCTTATTATGGAGCCCTTTTACTAAGCTGTGTTAGGCAATAACGTGTACCCAATGTAGCTTAAAAATGGCATACTTTAGCATGCTTTTAGGCATAAGAATATAAGAATAGCCCTTACTAGGTCAGGCCAACGGTTCATCTAGCCCAGTATCCCGTCTTCATGGAAGCCAATCCAAGTCACAAGTACCTGGCAAAAACCCAAATAGTAGCAGCATTCCATGCCACCAATCCAGGGCAAGCAGTGGCTTTTCCCATGTCTGTCTCAATAACAGAGTACGACTTTTCCTTCAGGGACTTCTCCAAACCTTTTTTAAACCCAGCTACATTAATCACTCTTACCACATCCTCTGGCAACGCATTCCCGAGCTTAACTCTGAGCGGAATCAAATGTAACCCCCTAAATTCTGTACCATAAGTTGTGTGTGCAAATTGGTGCACACAGCCAATTTTTGCATGCAACATAAGCATTTAGCGAGACCAATTGGCGCCAATAATTGGTCATGAATACCTAATTGACACCAGTTGGCACTAATTAGAAGTTACATGCACAACTTGGTAGGCACATTCTGTAAGGTGGTGCATGTCATTTTGAGTGCGCAAATCTCAAAAGGGGATGTGGATATGGGAGGAGCACGGTCAGATCATTGGTGTTCCTAAAAATTAGGTGCACCGTCATACGAGGTGATCTTCAAAACATTTCCACACTTTTATTTATTTATTTTTTTTAAACACTATTAGATACCTCAAAAGCAAATGACATCACTACCTGCAAGGTGAGCCTGCTTGCCTGACTGACTGGTCACTTGACATTCTACGACATGCCCTCTTACCACTTCTCCTGCCCCAACCATTTCCCATGAAAATATGAAAGTGCGGAAACTTTTTTTTTTTTTTTTTTTAATCTTTATTAATTTGCAAATATTAACAGTGCATTACAAAGCACTTTAAATATACAAATATTTTGAAAACAATCATTTTCTCCCCTCATACACACATTAACAATAGCATGGCACAAAATTGTCTATCCTAATTCAGTTCCTTTCTCACTTTCAATCCAATTTCAGGCTACCACACTTTTCACTTTATCTCCCTCTCTTCCATACTTCTTTCGGTGTCCCTATTTCCTTTATTTTAGCTTCTAAACTGTGCCAACTTTTCCTAAGCTGATCTCAGAAGGAGTCCAGTTTGAAACTCTGATCTACTTGTCTTTAGCTGTTGAGTTCACTGGGGTCCTTTTAAAGATCTTATAAAAATGTAATGCATTAATTCACTGTGTCCTAAAGAATCTCCATGTGCCTCTGAGAAGATTACAGTGTGCTCAGCTGTCATGAAGGTCACTCAAAGTAAAGGCTCATTTGTTTGAATAAACAGAGGCTATTTCACCGTCCTGCAATCTCTTGAAACATTCATATTGAATTCAATATTTTAACAAATAGATGTACATTATTAGAAAAGTTAAATGAGGGCCACACTGCATAGTGGATGGAAATGAGCACCAGGTAAAATGTCAGCAGGAAAAAGATGGACCTCGAAGCAGCCTATTAATTAGATTTCCAGGCTAACAATGATGGAAACCCAGTTGAAACCTTCCACTTTCTCAGGTACAATCTTAGGGGTTGATATTCGGCCTATGGTAGTCAGTGACTTGTATGCTACTCACAGTTGCAGGCTGGGTTCAGTACTGAATATCCAAGTTATATGCAACCTGGAAGCTAACAGCTTGGTAGTTGATATTCAGACAGATGTGTGGTTAGCTTGGTGAATAAAGTTAGGGCAACCTTTAAGCTGCCCTAACTTTATCTGATCTTTTGACAACTTAACAGACTGAATATTTCTGTCAGTTGGTTAAGTGCTGGCTTTGCCCCCAAATAACCTCTAATCTAGACAGTTAGGGACAGATTCTACAAACAGCGCCTAATTTGGTAGGCACCTAGTAAAACAGTACCTAGCATATGTCAAAGTTAGGCACCTAAATCGACTTAGACACCAGTAGGCGTATACAACTTAGGCACGGTATATTAAGCCAGGCCTAATATACTAGCGTCTAAGTAAGGTGCCAACTGGTGCTTAACTGAATCCATGCACAAACTTTGCCCCAAATTATGCCTACTTGCTGGTAGACACCTTGGTATAGACGCCTACATCGAAGTAGTAGGCGCCCACCGAATTAGGAGCCTACTAGATAATTTTTAAATTGGTTTTTAATGGTGATTTCAATTATCAATGCCATTTAAATAAATTAGGTTAGGCGCCTAGATTGGCTAGGCGCCCGCTCAAGGTGCCTACCCAAAGGCACCTTTCTATAGAATCAGGGCCTTAGTGCTTTCATAGTCAGAGGAAATACTCAGCAGCACAAGAGACAAAAAGGGTAACCCAACCCAAAGCTGGAGATTTACCACTTGCTATGCTGAAGATAGAAAGCCTATTAGTGAGGTTTTTCTCACAGGCCTTAGCTATGTCTAAAACAAGATCTGGCAGATGCACATTCCAAAAAAACTGATATATTCTAATCAATAAATAAAAAATATAATTATTTTTCTACATGGTATTTGAGTACTGGCACCTTTTTTTGCTGGGAAAACTACATAGCAAAAAAAGTATTAGCAAATGCTAAGCCCCATTTTGCATAGGGGTTCAGTGTAGGAAATGAGATGAACAGGCTGAGATGTTCACATGTCCTCAAAATTAAAAAAAATAAAACACACACAAAAAACTGCTGAATGCTGAGCTTTTTATATATCATATAAGGATGCAGGCAAATGCATGGTACCTCATGCAAGAATGTGTTGTTGCAAAACAAGAATAGTATCATAGGACAGTTTCACCATTTCAACATACAAGTGATGCTGAATATCCTCTCTAGATAGATAGGGCTAGATTCACTAACCTGCCCGATCGTGACTTATCCATGTCCGATCCGGGCAGGTCTGATGGATTCAGAAACCAATAATATTCAAATGGGGGCGATTGGAGGAACGCAATCCTGGTGTGCAATCCTGACGCATGTGCAGACCATCTGCTTTCCCTGTAGATGGGCTGCGCATGTGTTCGTGTTCGTTTTTGCTGTGTGTGTTTTTTTAGGGGGGGAGAGGGGCCCGACTCTCCTGCCATCTCTTCAACTCGCACTGCAGGGAAGGAGGCAGAGAGCAGGAGAGTCGGGGCAGCAGAGATCAGTCTGGGCAGCAGAGAGCAGGGGGAGTTTGGATTCAGGGCAGAAAGCAGGGCGGCGAGTCAGAGCAAAGAGCAGGGCGGCAAGAGGAGAGTCGGGGTGGCGAGCTTGAAAGTCAGGGCTGAAAGGCAGGAGAAGGGCAGAGAGCAGGGCGGTGAGAGGAGCTAAACAATCCGCCAACAGCCACTGATTTCTCCCTCCCCCCCCCCCCCCAGGGCTTCTGCAGAGTAAAGGCAGCCAGATCAGGGCAGCAGAGGAGAGCAGGGTGGCAAAAGAGCTGGAGAGTGGGATAGGACGTTTGCGACTGGTCCTCAGCAGTCGCTTCTTGGATTGATCGGCCAGGCCATTAGGTTTGCAAAATTTGTTTAGTGAATCATGTCCCTGCTTACTTTGCATGCCTTTCCCCTCATTTGCATGCGCGGATCGTAATCAGATTGGCAGAGAGGTAAGTGAATCAGGCCAGAGTAAAATCGGGTTGCAAAGGGTTCGCAAACCGATCAGTACAAGATCAGTTTGCTTTGTGAATCTAGCCCATACAGTAGATAGATAGATAGATAGATCTGTGTGCCTCAGAACTAGTACAAAAGGCAAAAGGGAAATTTATTTACATATGTAAGAGGCTGGATTTACATATAAACAAGACAAACTACAACTTAGGGCCTCCCATTACAAGAGGTCTCCTTATTTGTATGCATTATTTTAATTATAATTAATATATTTGTATATAATGTGGGGGGGCATAATCGAAAGGGACGTCTAAGTCTATTTTCATCTAAGTCACAGGTCGTCCAAAGTAAAAAACAGCCTAGGACACATTTTCGAAAAATATGACCAAAATTTTTTTTGTTTCGAAAATCATCTAAGTATACGTCCTGCCGATCTGATCATCCAAGTCGCTAAAGCGTCCATCTTTATACCACATTTTCATCTAACTTTTCGTCCAAGTCCAAAACGCCTAGAACAAGCCCTGTTGGATATGGGAGGGGTCTGCAAAGTGATGGACTGAACACCCAGATATGGCACCTAAATAGTGGGGTACCTTACAGGGCATTTCTGTGAACTTCACAAAAAGGGTGTCATGGCTTCTCCTCACACTTTCACAAGAAAAAACACGTAATGTCAAGTAAAGAGTGTAGACAGGACTGCTTTAGTCATAGGGAGAAAGTTCGGACTGAACTCGAGGAAAAGCCTCAGACAGGAACCCTTCCACCACCACAATGGTGGATAGAGGTGGTAGGGTGGTAACCTCACTGGCAAAAACCTCTGTGTACTCCCAATTGTGAATAACTGTAAGCAGGGCTGTCTAAGCTTGATAGAAGAAAAAAACTTTCTACTTATCTCTCAATTGACCGGTACACCGACGATGGCCAGCGTTTCACTAACTTGCTGCCTCAGGGTGTAATCAAAGTCCGATCAAAAACTTTTAGTAGGACGCCGCAACGTCTCAAACGATCAAAAGATCATCGTCGGTGTACCGGTCAATTGAGAGATAAGTAGAAAGTTTTTTTCTTCTATCAAGCTTAGACAGCCCTGCTTACAGTTATTCACAATTGGGAGTACACAGAGGTTTTTGCCAGTGAGGTTACCACCCTACCACCTCTATCCACCATTGTGGTGGTGGAAGGGTTCCTGTCTGAGGCTTTTCCTCGAGTTCAGTCCGAACTTTCTCCCTAAGACTAAAGCAGTCCTGTCTACACTCTTTACTTGACATTACGTGTTTTTTCTTGTGAAAGTGTGTTACAGTATAATATTGATTTTTTCACGAATCCGAGTATTTGTGCTATATGGCTTCTCCTCACTACAGCTCCCTTATAGGTCACGGTGAGCCCTCCAAAACACTTCCAGAATCCCCTAGACCCACTTATCTACTACCCTAATAGCTGCAGGAGCCACTTATATGCCAGTAAAAAAGGATTTTAGGAGTGTATAGGGGAGTGCACATTTTTAAGTATCAATGCAGTGATTACAAGGGCTTATGGGCATGGGTCCTCCTCTCCATGAGTCCTTAGACTTAGTCGTACAGCACGTATAACCGAAAGTTTTACAATAGAGCCTAGACGGAATTTAGACGTTGTGACTTAGACCATGTAAAACATTGTTTAAGACACAAAAACCCACCTAAAGTCTCTAGAGAAGCACTGCAAACACATAAAACAGACCCCCACACACTACCCCAGTGATCACCAACCCCCCCATAAAAATTTTAATCATAACTTTAAAATTCAGCCTCCTGACCATCATCACTTGGCCGCCTGGCATAGGAAAGCCTAGTCGTCCAGCCCAGAGGCAGCTTAAATCGTCTTGGGGGTGGGTTAGGGACCCACAGAGAGGAGGACCCATGCCCATAAGCCCCTGTAATCACTGCATTGATACTTAAACATGTGCAGTCCCCTATACACCCCCAAAACCCTTTTATACTGGCATATAAGTGGTTCCTGCAGCCATACGGGCTATTGGGGTGGTAGCTATGTGGGTCTAGGGGATTCTGGAGGTGGTTTGGGGGTCTCACCTTAACCTATAAGGGAGCTGTAGAGAGGAGAAGACATGGCAGCCTTTTTGTGAAGTTCACAGCAGTGCCTTGTAAGGTACCCCACTATTTAGGTGGCATATCTGGATATGCAGTCCATGTCCAACAGGGCTTGTTCTAGGCGTTTTGGGCTTGGACGGAAAGTTGGACGAAAATGTGATATAAAGATAGACGATTTAGTGGCTTGGACGATCAGATCGGCAGGACGTATAATTAGACGATTTTCGAAACGAAAAAAAAGTTGGATATATCTTTTGAAAATGTGTCTTAAGCTGTTTTTGTACTTTGGACGACTTGTGAAATGGACGTAAACGGACTTAGACGTCCCTTTCGATTATGCCCCTCCACATGTGTAGCTGTTTCTAGAATTACCTCCTTCCTGGCCATATTTATTCTAAAATGTTAAGATATCCATTTTTGTAATACCTAGCTTTGTGGATTTGCTGTTATCATTCAGAACACTACCAGGATTTAATTATGCCAATAGCATCTCTATTCCCCCCTTTCTTGGATTTTTGCACAGGAAATCACTTTTGTCTGCCTCCTTTTAGTTTGCTAATTCGGTAAGGGGTGCGATTTTATTTTTTTTTTTCAGACAGAAAATATTCAATGTGGAAGAACATCAAAAAGAGTAAATAAGCACTTCAAAGTTTATTAAGATGAACTACAATGGAATAATATTTGCCTTAAAACCAGAATGGCATCCATGGAATAGAGAGCTGTGGGCATGGGTGTGGTGAGTACCTAGGCAGATGTGCTCTGTACAAGTCTCTGTAGTGCAGAGAGAAACACGACGGATTTGAAATAGAGTTAGCATCTGGCCCCATTCGTTTTGCTGTCTGTCTCCAACATCAAACTAAAGCACAAGCTTAAATGTTTCTTCCTGGAGTCCTCTGGGTACTAGTGGGATCAATATTAGACCATTTTGTAGCAATGCAATCTCTGCAAAAATTCACTCTGCAATGGTACAACACACAGAACTGATGCAACCACAGCAAGCCAGTCCAGGTAGAGGCTATCTCAACAAAATTTAGTAGAAGGCTTACGACAGCCCTCTGCCTGGCAGCATCTCTGTATAACTGTATGACAATTATGTTGCTTGTACATGCCATTGAATAGCTGTCAGTGCATAAGAGCATGTGCATGTACTTTGAAACCAATATATTCTGATGTGGTTACTATATATTTCCACATGAAAGAAAAATCTCTTTCATAGTATTGGAGGTACAGATAATGTATGGAACTGATGCACCATAAAGAATGATTCCATCACTGTAGGTTTAAAAACAAAGAATACATTTTCAAAAGCAGCAATAATGCATGCAGACTCCTTTCTGTCAAATACTAATCCATAGCTACCAGGGGATGCTTGAAAAGAACAATCTGGTTCTATGCCATTTCTCAATACTTCTGGGCTGATAGAGTGAATTATAATGTTTACATATCACGTTACTGGCTACCCTGAGAGATGAAAACGCTGTTCATAATCACATGTGGATTAATTTGTAAGCTGCATATCATCTATTGATTTATTGTCACCTAATGTTTGATATTTCAAAGCATTAATGGCTGAATATTAATTTTGCCCCTTTTTATCAAGCTGCACTAAAGTTTTTTTTTTTTTAGCACGGGCTGGCGAGGTAAGTGCTCTGACGCTCATAGGAATTCAATGAGTGTTGGATCATTTATCGTACCGTCCCGCACTAAAACCTCTAGCGCAGCTTGATAAAAGGGGGTGTTATTATTTAAAATTCAAGGTACAGTGGTGCCTCGCATAACGAACGCCTCGCACAACGAACGCTGCACACAACGAACTTCATGTCTTGATTCACACAACGAACTTCGTTTCACACAACGAACTTCACACAACGAACTTCGTTTCACACAACGAACTTCGTTTCACACAACGAACTTCGTTTCACACAACGAAGTCGCCCGAGCTGCCGATGTATTGCATCCTTCCGCGCAGGCACTGCAGGCAGTCGTTAGTCACTGCGCTTAACTGCCCTCTCTCACTGTATACAGTCGTCCTTTTAAGATAAACTCAATATTTTTTATATATCATGGCTTCTAAAAAAAGCAGGAAGGTGATTTCTGTTGAAATGAAACGGGAAATAATTAGAAGGAGTGAATGTGGGGTAAAACAGTGTGACCTCGTCAAAGAGTTTGGCCTCAGCAAGACCACCATTTTCACCATTTTGACAAATTTATCTTTTTTTATGTCATCTTAGCATATTTTATGCTGCAGAACGAATTATTTTTTTTAACATGTATTGTTATGGGAAAACGCGTTTCACATAACGAACTTTTCGCATAACAAACTTGCTCCTGGAACGAATTAAGTTCGTTGTGTGAGGCACCACTGTACTCCAAAAGCATAATTAACAGGGCACTGCGAGACCAATGGAAACTTGCTAAAGTGCACATGAAAAAGATGTTTCACCACTGTGACGGCTTGAGCTTAGCGGCAGTATATCAGATAAAGTTGAACCTGAATTTGCTACCTGGGCACCTGAATGTTTAATCCAATCCTGATCAGGAGAGGCAGTAGATTGATGGAGATTTCAGCACCAGGCCGAGAGAAAAGAATTTGTTATACTGCCTTTCTGTGGTTACAATCGAAAGGAGCGTGCATATTATATACAGGTACTTATTTTGAACCTGTAGCAATGGAGAGTTTAACCCCCTCTTTTACTAAGGTGCGCTATGCTTTTACAAAGATGCGTTAGCGGTTGGCGCATGCGTTGATTTAGTGCGCGCTAAAACGCTTAGCGCACCTTTGTAAAAGAGGGCCTAAGAGACTTGCTCAGAGTCATCCTGGTTCTCAGGACCACTGTACTAACCATAAGGCTACTCCTCCACTGATCTTCCTGCTTCCCTCCCCTATAAAGCTTCAACCTTTATCAGGGGAGGGGGCTGCTCCATCTGAATCTCCCCAGGAGGAGAATCAGCCCTACTTCAGAGGCAAATTTTACCTTCTTATGACTAACAAGACTGTACACTTCCCCCATTCGACATTCGCAGTTTCGACACTCGCGATTTCACATTTTCACAATTTTTAGGGGGGAGGAGGAACCCTCCCCCCCCCCCCCCATAATTTAGCACATTCCTGCCTCTCTCCAGCCTTCCTCCTGGCATCCCGGCCTTACCTGGTAGTGAAGCGGGCTTTCGGGGCAGGAGCGATCTTCCTACTCCTCCGTGTAGATTGCCAATAGGAAATGGCTGCCGTGAACTCCCGTCGTAGTCTCAAGAGATGCCAGGGGGAAGGCGGGAGGGAGGCGGGGGTGGGTCAGAGCCGGACGAGAAGATATTCACAGTTTTTCTCAATTCGCGGTCTGGCTCTGCCCCTATCCCCCGCGAATACCGAGGGAGAAGCATGTATGTACAATCCAGAAGAATTAAACAAATTTGTCAAATAAATAAGTCTTCAATGATCTTCTAAGAGCTTGATATGACTACTTGGTAGATAAGAAAATGTGTCTTTCATTCTCCTAAGCTGTATAACTTGTATATAGCTCTGATTCATTCATGTGTTTACGTTAGACTATACCTGGGGTGGGCAACTCCGGTCCTCGAAGGCCGGAATCCAGTCGGGCTTTCTGGATTTCCCCAATGAAAATGCATTGAAAACAGTGCATGCAAATAGATCTCATGCATATTCATTGAGGAAATCACATCATACACATATATTCTGTTCCCCTTGCAGTGGCTCCTTGCAGACCAGGAACCCTGTGAATGTCCTCTGCACAAGTGACCCCTGATTAGTTTATCAGTTTGCTAACATTTGCATTAGCACATGTTAACTGGATAACAGAATTACCCCCCACCCCCCTTTCTCAAAACCATAGTATGGCTTTTACCGCCAGCCGCAGGGTAACAGCTCCAACGCTCTTTGGAATTCTATGAGCATCAGAGCTAATACTGCTGTGGTCAGTGCCCACAACTGTGCTATGGTTTTGTAAAAGTCTGGTGGGGGGGAGGGGAGAAGGGTTACTGTGGAAGCTTTTAGTACCTCTTAAATAGGAGATAGTTAGTGTTCTTTCATGTTATAAGAACATAAGAAGTTGCCTCCGCTGAAGCAGACCAGAGGTCCATCTCGCCCAGCGGTCCGCTCCCGCGGCGGCCCATCAGGCCCATTGCCTGAGCAGTGGTCCCAGACTATCCCTATATATATACTGTATTTTTCACTCCATAAGAAACACTTTTTTCCCTCCAAAAGTGAGTGGAAATAAGGGTGCGTCTTATGAAGCGAATATATCCCAGCCACAGAGAGAATTTCACCCTCCCGGGACCCTGGACCTTGCCCCCATGCACCGTGGCTCTGCTGGTGTCTGAGTGAGGAAGCCAGAATGGTGGCGCTGATCCCTCACCGCTGACTTCACCCTCCATCAGCGATGAGCTTGGAAGAGAGCGCATGCAAAGCCGTAATCGCCGGTCTCTAGCAACAACTTCCGGGGCAGCAGACTGGGACCGCGGCTGTCCCCCTGTTCAGGGAGGAGGCGGAGCATGAGGACAAAGAGCCCCACTAGTCAGCTTCAACAATGAATTAGAGCCATAGGGCCGTAAGCAGCAAGTCCCTGGCAGCAGTGGAGGTGAAGAGCAAGGTAGGCAGAGAGCGAGTATGAGACGGAGCTGCCACCGCTGCAAATGTCGGTTGGGGTGGAAGGGAAAAAAGGGATGAGAGAATACATTTTTAAAACGGGGTGTGTGTGTGCTGTGGCTATGATTACCAAACGCGTCTCACCACTGTCTTCGGGAGGACCAAGGTCTCTCGCTTATGTGCGGCGATCAGAGGGGTTGACGCTGGCAGTCGCAAGAGTACAGAGTGGTGCAACGCACTAACATTTAGCCCCAGTGGCTGCATTTACCAAATCTTCTGATTCGTGCACAGGAATGAAGGGGAGGGAGAAAGAGAAATAAAGAATCTTTTTGTGTGCAGTGCACCTCTTTTCCCCCCTCGCGCTCTCCCCCTTTTTTTACCCTGCCAGGATACCGGCAGCCCCGCGGACGTGGCTTCCTCTTTTTGAGTGATGACTGGATTGCATATTATGGTACTTAAAAGGAAAGAACACATGGATTTGAAATGAGAAATATAGTATGTAATCCTTAGAATACTACCATTTCTCCCTAAACAAGCTCTTACACTTTTAAAATATTGTATTCTGTCTTAAGTTCCTGCATCTCCAGATTGAATAACCATTCTAGTTTAATTACTGGGTTTGCCCTTATCCTTTAAGGTCATTTGTGTTGCAGGTTTGTCAGGGTCTAAAATTTCACTTGCAGTTATTTTAGAAGGTTTTCAGTATAAGATTTTTTTCTTGTTTTCCTCCTCTAAATCTAGGGTGCGTCTTATGGTCAGGTGCGAAAAATACGGGGTTGTGTGGGTGCGTGTATTTTGCAAGTCTCATGTGCTAATAGAAAAATTAGCACATGACCTGAAAAAAATTATTTCAAAAGTCCTAAATACTGCTGCATAGAGAAAACTACTTTAAAATGTATTAAACCCAGTGTGCATTATTTGCAGAAAGGGCATACTCTTTTGGAAAATGTGCGCACTCTTTCCAAAAGACTGTGCCTTTGTATATATCATGCCACTATTTGCAAAGAAGGAATGTTCTTAACAACATTGCTCCTGTAATGACAAAATGGTCAAGAAAACCCAAATAAAATGAAAATTCCCAGACACAAAATGGAAAATTTCCAGCTCCCCGTCCCTATCATTTCTACAAGCTTCTCTACGCCTAACGCTCACTTCTACAGTAAGAGCATCTCCCCATCCATTCACATTTGTCTAGCAGCTGGGTAATTTAATTCTAAGTGCTCTGACCCATGACAAATATTCTCAAAAAATAATACAAGACACATTATCTGAACAGTTGAACGCCCAGGAGCAGGATGACAATCAAAACCAGTGCATGATCTGTCAGCAGAAAACCCAAGCCACTTCCAGTAGAAAATCGTTTCCCTCTGACATGTACTTAAGCAGTGCAGATTCCAGTAATAAAAATGGGGCTGTTTATTATGGATGTGAAATCTAATCATAAATTGTTTTCGCTTAGCACAGGCTTGAGTGCATGAGCTAACTAGACAGATGGCTTTGTCCCATTATGCATGGCATTGAAAGCAGCACTTACAAGGTTTTTTTTTTTCCTTCAACCTTCTCTGCTCCTCCACTTACTTTTTCATCTCCAAAGACTGACCAATTCCAAACTTACACCCAATTCCGCCGGGGTCGTGAAACGGCTTGGGTGCTGGGTCAGAATAGACCAGTATAATATTACCTAGATATTCCCATATATAAAGGAAAAGAGAAAAAGTGTGGCACTAGTGATTTAACTCTATTCAAAGTACATTTTATCTTATCTGGGAAGAGACCTCAGAAACGGAGCCCACGCACAGTCGTTGTTCACAGACCGGAGAATTCAGCGTGGTTGTATGCTCCTTTGCTCCAATCATTGGTCTTCTTCCCTCCCAATATCTTATACTTATATGTGATCTAAAAAGATATAATTATTTTTTTAATTTTTGTTATTTTTTTATGGATCACATATAAGTATAAGATATTGGGAGGGAAGAAGACCAATGATTGGAGCAAAGGAGCATACAACCACGCTGAATTCTCCGGTCTGTGAACAACGACTGTGCGTGGGCTCCGTTTCTAAGGTCTCTTCCCAGATAAGATAAAATGTACTTTGAATAGAGTTAAATCACTAGTGCCACACTTTTTCTCTTTTCCTTTATATATGGGAATATCTAGGTAATATTATATTTGTTATTTTCCCATTGGGGGACTTTATTATAGTTCAGAATAGACCAGCCCAGCTCAGAGTTTTATACAGTTTTACTCTAATCAAGCTCACACTGAAATCCCGAAGCTTAATATTCAGCTGGGACAGCTAGCATTGAGCAGTTAATTCTATAGCAGGTTGCTTATAGGTGAAGGTCACATAGGTGCCGATATTTAGCCCATTATATGAAGAAGACCAGAGCTAGAACTTCTGTTTAAGATTCATGCTACAAATCTTACACCGTATTAGTCTTTGCATTATTGTAATGTATGTCTGTGGCATAGCAGCATCTCTGCATCAATAGAATAAGGAATGATGTACCCCTTTAGTAAGTTGCCTTCATAAGTTATGAATAACTTACTTTTGGCAAGGGATGGAATATGCAACTACTGCGGAGATAGGAATTTACCAGTCCCCTTCCCCTCCATATACTATCATAATTGCATATTCTCTTTCTAGATGAGAACAATAGTGGTTTTCATACATGATTTCAATGCATGACCCAGTCTCCTTATCAATGGCAATCTGATCTTCACAGCAGATTGACGTTAACAAATGTTCAATCGGATTCATGGCTTTGGTCCTTTTTTTTTTTTTGTATTCTACTTGTGATCATTCTGCTGGAAAATTTGTCCCTTCATTCAGAAACACAAACAGCAATGGGACACAGGGCCTGATTCTACAAACGATGCCTATATTGGTAGGCGCCTACCGCACGTCATTCAAAGTTAGGTGCCATTTATAGAACTGTACCTAACAGCGCCTAACTCAAGTTAAGCACCAATAGGCATCTGTAACTTAGGCGCTGGTATATTAGGCCATGGTTTTCCTGGCCTGATATACCAGTGCTTAATTCAATCCATGAACAAACTTGCCGACTTTGTTTTTTTATCTACTAAATTGCACTCTTTTATCTAGTTGTATATCCAATAGTTTCCTAGAATGTGGTTTTAATACCTTTAGGACCCCTGAGGAAGGAGTGTTCTTGGAAAAACGGACCGTGTCGGGTCCTTGTTTATAACCACATGTGGACATAAGAAAAGTTAGAGACGCCATTATCTGTGGTACAGCACTTGCGGCTATGAAAACAAGTGCTTTTTGAGACTTTAATATGGATGTCATTTAGCATAGCGCTTATGGCTTTATTACAACAAGCGGACTGTGAAGTTCAGTCCTGATTTTTGAACTGATTCTCTGAAGAAGCGAGAGGGCAAAACGGACCCGTCAGAATCAAGAATCAATAAAATATTCAGATAAGTGGCCTATAAATTAAATTTTGATACATAATTGATTATTTATAAAAAAAAAATTTTTTTAATTGCTGAGTTGCACATTAAAAATTTTGCATATTAGAATTATTTGGGAGGAGGAGGAGGGCCAGTGATTACATTACGGTTTTATTCGGCTGAATAGCTGTTTCAGCTGATCTGTATACATTAGAAAAACCAGTCTGAGGTCCTTTCTCCTTTAATATGACTGATATTTGATACAACAGCATGAATTGTCAGACAACAGATTAAGAAGAAATATTTTTTCTATAAGAATCAATTGAACAACAACTGCTATTAAGACAGACATGGGGGAAGTCACTGCTGTAGCATAGAATCTTGCTGCTCTTTGGGATTCTGGAGTCTTGTTATTCTTTGGGATTCTCAAATTTTGCTACTACTTGTGACCTGGATTTGCCAATGCTGGAAGCAGGAAACTCAGCTAGCTGGATCATCGATCTACCCCAATATGATAATTTTTATGGTCTTAAAGGGGACTATCCAGATATTCAGGGCATTATCTGGTTAGCAGTCAGTGCTAAATATTCATATATATGTTTAAGTGCCGCTTAAGCACTTAAAAAAAAAAAATAAAAAAATTTGCAGAGTTTAAATACTACCTCAAACATTTGTGTGCATTAGCAGCCACACTAATAAGATGCAAACGAAGTTCATCTTATCACAGATAATAAAGCATGAACCTACAAATGCGTTTATACATGTAGATAGTAATGCAGAGATTCCCTGAAGGGTTGTTACGTTTCTTTCAATGATGTATTTTGCTCGCTGGTGGGTTGAAAGGAATTTGAAATCAAAGAAGCTGGCCGTGTTAACTCTGACATTAACAGATAAAGTGTAAGTTCTACATGCCTCTCCAAATCCTCCTTTAATTACTTAGGGTTTTAAAATGGGTTGCCAAATCTATAGTGATAATAAACGTCTTCATTAACCAAATGTATACAGCTGCTTCTAAATTAGTATAGTCAATGAGTAGGATGGTGGCTGCTCCTCTCTATCACTTGCCTAAGAACATATCAAATTAAAATGCCTCTGAATATGCTTAGAAAATGTAGTCTAAAAATGAGAGAGAGAAAAAGAACATACCAAACCACCCTCCCTTTCATATAGCCGAGGGGCCAAGTACAGGCCTAGGATGCATAAGTTAATGGAACAGGAAGGCATCTATATTTAACCTATTTCATAAAGACACATATGTGCCTAAAGTACTCATTTCTGAAGCATAGGGATGTCTCAAAAGGTCAAAATAGCTGTTTTATGTGCTTGGAACCTCCAAGTCCCAACTTTTCAACACCTATACAGGGAATGTCCAAGTGAGCTAGGCATCCCAAAATAGACATTCCCAGAATAGGCGCTCCAGGGGCAAGTCAAGGGCAGTGTCATGATCTGTACATGTGGTAACTTATAGCAGGCCGATGTTCAGGACCAAAAGTGAGAAAGTCTATCCCTAGACCTGATATAAAAATGAACAAGTAAAACTGCAACCTTTTTCTGACTCATCTGTGTTGCTGCTGAGTGAAGGAGAGTGAAGAGGTGAATTATGGTTTGCTTGTTGTTTCTGTGTGCTCCTGTCTGAACCATTTGAACCCCACAGATTACATATTGAGTCCTGTCTGTTCTCTCCTTGAACCTGTTGTCCACACCCACTTCCCTCTATCTCCTGCTGTAAATTAGGCCCCTATTCCCCTTTGTTGTGTCCTTACCCCACCAACCTCTAACTGTCCCCAAACCAGCACACCTCCCAATGTAGCTCCTGACCTGCCTGTGGTGTGTTTTCTCATTATCTCTATGTGCATTGCCTGTGTGTAAATATGGAGTGGGGGGGGGGGGGGGATATAATCCTAATGCTCTCTATACTGGTCTAATATTCTAGAACCTTAATAAGGTTTAATTAATCAGCTCAAAAATAAGATGAAGACAGTAGTCCAGCAGCAAGAGGGGTTGCTATCTTGTCTTATGCCCTGTCACATGTATGATTATTTCCCACTTGATGAGAAGCTATATATGTGTGTTTGCTGCAAAGAGCTCCTAGCTCTCAGAAAATGAGTCCGTTCTCTTGAAGTTAGAGTTGCTGACCTGGAGGACCTGAGGGAGACAACGAGGTACATGGAGACAACCTACAGGCCCACCTCCAGTCAGGCAGTCCCTGTATGGTCTTGGAGGCAGGTTTCCTAAAAGGAGAGCATCATCCTTGTGAAGTAGGAAATAATCCTGTAGCCAGGACCCATCCACAAGGGGATGCAATATCCTCTCGCACTGAGGATGTGTCTCCAGGGGCTTCTGCCCAGGAGGGAGGACATGATATTCACAAATAGTTCACACTCTGAAATTAGTGCTTACTATTTTTGACACAGGGAATAAACCTTTCCATTTCAGATATTTTCCTATTGTTTCAGGAAGAAAATGGCATGGGAAATATTAGTGACATTTCCCTTATTGTTTCAAACAAATGCATATCTGCAACTGAGTGTGACCATTGTGGATCCTATGAATCTGTTTGAGATCTATTGTAGTTTCACTAAGTCAAGAAATCTATACCTGTAATTTGTTTTTCTTTCAACTTCCCTAGACAAATTTTACAACCCATGAATTTTCTTGTATGTTTGAACTAGGATGTTTTTTTTTTCCCTTAAATTTCACACATCTCAATTCTCAGGGGAAAAGAATTGAGTTACTGGACTGTTCACTTGGGGGCTCATTTTCAAAAAAGTACAAAAAATGCAATAAAGGGGCTGATGGACATTTTGCTCGCCAACCCCTTCCAATTCACTATTTTCAAAACCAATTTTCTAGACCAGGGTTGTCCAATGTCGGCCTTCAACATCTGTCTAGAACAGGGGTGCCCAACTTTGGGCCTCGCCAGGTTGGGTTTTCAGAATTTCTCCAATGAATTTGCATGAGATCTATTTGCATGCACTGCTTCCATTGTATGCAAATTGATCTCATGCATATTCATTTAGGAAAGACTGACAACCCGACCTGGTGAGGTCCAAAGTTGGGCACCTCTATTCTAGATAGATTTCTGTGCTGTTTATCTGCAGTTTGTCTAAATATCAAGGGGGACATGTAAGAGGCGTGGTATGGACAGGCTTATGACAGATATTTTTCTAATTTCTAAAATAGTTGTTGATGCACCAAATCTTCAATCAGCTCAGGGATGTGTAACATATATCATGAATCAATAATAGTTCGTACTCATCCATCACCAATACTACTAATACATCTCAAAGGACCTTCAGAAGTATTTATCTTTTAGTGAACAGCAATAACTTTTCAGTCAAATCACCAGATCATCTTCATAAGTCCTAAAAGTTGCTCGTTCATTCATCCACTAGTTCTCTTCTTAGTACATAAGAACATAAGAATAGCCTTACTGGGTCAGACCAATGGTCCATCAAGCCCAGTAGCACGTTCTCACGGTGGCCAATCCAGGTCACTAGTACCTGACCAAAACCCAAAGAGTAGCAACATTCTCTGCTATCGATCCAGGGCAAGAAGAGACTTTCCCCATATCTACAAAACAGACTATGGAATTTTCCTCCAGGAATTTGTCCAAACCTTTCTTAAAACCAGCTACGCTATCTGCTTTTACCACAACCTCTGGCAACGTGTTCCAGAGCTTATTTCCTCCTATTGATTTTAAAAGTATTTCCCTGCAATTTAATCAAGTGTCCCCTAGTCTTTGTAATTTTTGTCAGTTAAATTTTTACTTCAATAATTAAACACATCTGAATTGTTTCAGGGGGCATTTTACATCGCCGACACAAATTCATGTTTCGCCCGGTGGTGCTGTCTCAAGGCAAACTACCCTACGAAAAGACAATAAAGTTTCTTAGTAATGTCATATTTATATCCATAATACCCGCATAAATTCTCTATTCAACTACCATTTCTATGACCCTTTTCAGTCTACTTATGCCTTATTCAATCATCATGGCCGTGGCATCCGTTGTATTTTCCCGGCATCGTGGTCATGTGACATTCAGCACCAATCAGCTAAATCTGGCTAAACTAGCTTCATGCATTCTATTTCTTTGCTGAGACCCCGCGGTTACCCTGTATGGCGTTTAAAAATCCAGAATTGTTATCTATAGTTAAGTCTGTATATATACAGTATATGTGTACTTTTAGCAGTCTTCAAACACAATATAGACGGGGGCCTTGGGTTTGTAAATTGAGCTGGCGCTAGTTCTAGCTGCGTAGTGCGAGTTTAGCGCGAATTAACATTCTGCGCGTGCGTAAAACGCTATTGCAGCTTAGAAAAAGGAGCCCTTAGTTTCTGTTGCAATATAGATCAGTGGCTAGGGTCAGTGTCCTGCAAACTTTGTCTAGTCACGGCACACTAAACGTAGTGGCCATGGCTCCAGGCATCCAGATGTGCATGGATGTTGATGTGATGATGTCACACGCCTGTGTGATATCATCGCGTCAACATCCGCACATGCACAAAGGTCCTCCAGACAGGCCCTGCACCGCCAGTAGGGGGGGTGCTGTCAGGGAAGATGCATCGAGAAAAAGAGAGGCGCTGGCCTGGCTGATTGCCTACAGGATGCGCCTCTCGTCGTGAGACGCACGTCCTGTGGCAGTCAGCCACACCGGCGCTTCTTCTCCTCCCCAGTGTCTCGCGGCACACCTGAAATCTCAGGAGGCAAACCATTGTACCGTGGCACACAGTTTGCGATACACTGAGCTAGGGCCTCCCTGAATGTCCAGTTTGCAAGCACCCTATAAGTCCTTCCATAAACTGCTCACCACTGAATCAGAGATCTGCTAGGTTTCCTGCTGTATCTCCAATATTTCCTCACTCTTCTCGATTCCCAGCCAACTCATTTCCCTTTCCCACAACACAGCTTCATTCTCTCCACCCCCCCACCCACCAAAAAAAAAACACCTTCACCTCTTTTCACTCCTGCTTCTCCTTAAACACTTTGTATAATTTACATCTTTCTTCTCAGGCATTTCTATGGGTGAATAGGAAGTCATAATGAGTCCAACTCTCTCAGACCACAACAAAGAAACTATTTTAAATTTATGCTGGCTTTTTATTCCAAGCATAACTTTGATTTAAATGTTCTTTCTGCTCTACATTAATATATTTTCAGCAGCCATTTAAAGTAACATGTGCATATTTCATGGAACAGTCAGATTTTAAAAGCTTTGGCATGCAAGACTGACCAATTGAATTGTGCAAATGATGCAGGACTGTGGTTGAATATTGAGGTTACTTTCTTATGACACACCTATAATACATTAAGTAGAACTGAATATATCAAATTAGAATTGAAAGTGCCTTATTTCTCTTTGTCTGGCCACTATAGATGCATTAAATTCTTTCTTAGTGATAATCAATTAGAATTGTGTTCAAAACAAAAGCCATCTATAATAGTAATTACTATAATATGGCAACCTTTCTCACACTCATAGGACTGGAATCAGTAAATGACACCCAAAATTAGGCACCATTAAGATCCACACAAAGGGGCAAATTCTATAAATGGGGTCCCGATTTTTGGCAGGCCTACTGCTGTCTAACCGGAAATCGAGAAGCATGTTAAAAAAAAAAAAAAAATCATCCCAGGCAGGCTGCCTACTTTTTAGGTGCTTCCGCAAGTCTAGGGAGGCTCGTTGGGTTACCTAAGCTCGCCTAAGGCTAGGCGTGGTTTCAGAAGTAGCCTTAGGCGAGCTTAGGCGGCCCTAGGTGCCTCCCTAAGCCCGCAATAGGCACCTGAAATGTAGGTCATCAAAATGCTGGCCTACATTTCAAGCGGACACGGTTGCTGAGCTTATCACAGCAAGGGATCTCCCTGCCACAATAAGTTTAGTGGCCATGGCAACCTATCCTACCCCCCTCATGAAGGCTACAAGCAGGAGGGATGCCTTGTTTCTCCTGCCGGAACCCCTCAACCCCATCCCTCCTGCCAATGATGTTTGCGGGGAGGGGGAGTGTTGGGGTTCCAGCAAGACAGACTGGGCAATCCTCCTGGGTGGTGGAAGGAGGAGGACGCCGGATAGGTGCATGCGGGGAGGAAGAGGACTCCGGATAGCTTGAACTGCTCTAGGGCACGCTGGGGCAGAAGTGATTCTCACTCATAAGAACATAAGAACATAAGAAGTTGCCTCCGCTGAGGCAGACCAGAGGTCCATCTCGCCCAGCGGTCCAATCCCGCAGTGGCCCATCAGGCCCATTTCCTGAGCAATGGTCCCAGTCTATCCCTATAACCTACCGCTACTCTTATCTGTACCCCTCAATTCCTTTATCCTCTAGGAACCTATCCAAACCTTCTTTGAAGCCTTGTAACGTGCTCCGGCCTATCACAGCCTCCGGAAGCGTGTTCCATGTGTCCACCACCCTCTGGGTGAAAAAGAACTTTCTGGCATTTGTTTTAAACCTGTCTCCTTTTAATTTTTCTGAGTGCCCCCTTGTACTTGTGGTTCCCCATAATCTGAAAAATCTGTCCCTGTCTACTTTTTCTATACCCTTCAGGATCTTGAAGGTTTCTATCATGTCTCCTCTAAGTCTCCGCTTTTCCAGGGAGAACAGCCCCAGCTTTTTCAGTCTGTCAGTTTTCCATACCTCTTATCAGTTTAGTTGCTCTTCTCTGGACTCCCTCAAGTACCGCCATGTCCTTTTTGAGGTACGGCGACCAATACTGGACACAGTACTCCAGATGCGGTCGCACCATTGCATGATACAGTGGCAGGATGACCTCCTTTGTCCTGGTCGTGATACCCTTCTTAATGATACCCAACATCTTGTTTGCTTTTCTTGAGGCTGTGGCGCACTGTGCCGACGCCTTCAAAGACGTGTCCACCATCACTCCTAGGTCTCTTTCAAGGTTACTTACCCCTAACAGTGATCCTCCCATTTTGTAGCTGAACATCGGGTTCTTTTTCCCTACATGCATGACCTTGCATTTCCCTACGTTAAAGTTCATTTGCCATTTTTTGGCCCATTCTTCTAGCGTCGTTAGGTCCCTTTGCAGATCTTCGCAGTCTTCCATGGTTTCAACCCTGCGGTAGAGTTTGGTGTCATCCGCAAATTTAATAACTTCGCAATTTGTTCCCGCCTCCAGGTCATTAATAAATATATTAAACAGGAGCGGTCCCAGCACCGACCCCTGCGGAACTCCGCTCGTGACCCCATGCCAGTCTGAGTAATGGCCCTTCACTCCAACCCTCTGTTTTCTGTCTGCCAGCCAGTTTTTGATCCATCGGTGGACCTCCCCTTGCACCCCGTGTCTCCACAGCTTTTTAAGCAGTCTTTCGTGCGGTACCTTGTCAAAGGCTTTTTGAAAGTCAAGGTAAATGATGTCAATGGATTCCCCTTTATCCACCTGTCTGTTTACCCCCTCAAAGAAGTACAATAAGTTTGTGAGGCATGACCTACCCTTGCAGAAGCCGTGCTGGCTCGACTTTAGCTGTCCATTGTTTTCTATGTGTTCACAGATACTGTCCTTAATCAATGCTTCCATCATTTTTCCCGGGACCGAGGTCAAGCTCACCGGCCTGTAGTTCCCCGGGTCCCCCCTTGAACCCTTCTTGAAGATGGGTGTGACATTTGCAATTTTCCAATCCTCCGGAATCTCTCCAGTTTTTAAGGATAGGTTACATATTTGGCGAAGTGGCTCTGCTATTACGTTCCTTAGTTCCTTGAGTACCCTTGGGTGAATGCCGTCCGGACCTGGCGATTTGTCGCTCTTTAGTCTGTCTATCTGCCTGAGGACATCCTCTTGGCTTACCTCTAGTTGGACCAGCTTTTTGCACACAATTTATATTTTTAGGCTCCCAAACAAAGGGCAAAACTCTATAAACAGAGCCTAAACTTAGGTGCCCTAAGTTAATTGGGAAATGCTGTTTGAAATGGCAAGCCAAGTTACATAAATCTTTTTATAAAGTATCCCTATAGGAATGGCTAATGTTTGACAGGATAAATCACTGTACAGTTGTCAGCCATTTTAATGGTAGGATTATACAAAAAGAACATGAGAATAGCCTTACTGGGTCAGATCAATGGTCCATATACAGCCCAGTATCCTGTCTTCACAGTGGCTAATCCAGGTTGCAAGTACCTGACAAAAATCAAAACAGTAGCAACATTCCATGCTACCGATCCAGGGCAAGAAGTGGCTTCCCCCATGTCTATCTCAATAGTAGACTATAGACTAGCTAGATCCCAAGTGGAAAGTCACCAAATACTTTGCATACCTAACAATTTTCAAAATGAAAGTGCACACTTATTTTCTCTTTGAAAACTGGTGCAATATCAAGGCCCATTTTCTTTGTTCCAATGCAGAGAATTTAAAAATGCCTCTATGTCTAAGGGTGATAATTGTGGTATGCCAGGGAATGAAGGGCTAATATTGAGACACCATGGGAGAGCTTAGTGTGGAGATATTTATTCTAGAAGGATCCTGAAACTAGGACTGCTAAGATGACGGAAGGTGGGGAAAGTACAGACATGACAGTTCTCAAAGTCGGGGTCACATATAAAATGGAAAGTTCTGGAAGGTCCAACAGTGCAGATGTTGGGAGAGTTCTAGAAAAGGGGAGGGATTTATCTCAAAGTCGTGTGCCTGAGGCAATGGAGAATGACTTGTTCAAGTTCACAAGGAGGGGCAGTGGGATTTGAACTTGGCATCCCTGGATAATAGCCCATTGCTCTAACAGTTAAGCTAATCCTTCCCAACAAAACAAACAATGTGCACATGACTACAAACAAGTATACTTTCGAGCTTTAGGTAGCCAGCACAGACAATGGGGAGAGCTTTGGAACAGTGCAGAAACGAAGTGAAAACTATAATGAGTTCAGAAAGGAATCACAGACAGGTGGGACAGTAACGACACAGACACTGAAGAATTCCAGAAGGTGGGATAGTGAAAGTTGGATCTAGTGTGCCCAAACTTGCAGACCAGTTGCCTGGATACCAAATAAAATTCAACCATTCAAATTAGCTTCAAGAGAGAAAATAAATGCTGAGAACTGCCAAGCATTTTCTACACAGTGAATCCTCTGAGACAAGTAATTCTCCAAATGTGTGCAGAAATCGATCAAATCCTGGGAGTAGACCATTTTAAGTTAAAATGAGAAAAGTGTGTGTGTGTGTAGGTGGGTCTGTTCATGTGCTTGAGGGGGAGGGGAAATAGGTGTTTTGGTGCCATCTAGTGGAGAAACATCTAAAATTACAACATCAATGAGTGAAAAAGATATCACTGCCACCATTATATCTAATACAAGCCAAGTGAAAGAACATTTCAAATTTTAAAAATACATTTTGTGGGGAATCATGCATTGAAAGATGGGAGAGCAATGGAAAGGATGAGACAATCTTCAATAAATTTAATAATGTGCAATCACCAAGGACTGAAACTTCTTGAAATAAGATTAACAATAATTTTAGGTGCTAGTTTTGACAAGGAAATGAATTATGTGTTGCTTTGTTTTATTTAATTAAGGTACTTATATACTGCCCTTCACAATACCATCAAGGCAGTCTTTTTATATTCAGGTACAAGTATTTTCCCTCTCTACCTAAGGTAGAGAAACATAGAAACATAGAAAATGACGGCAGAAAAGGGCCATAGCCCATCAAGTCTGCCCACTCCAATGACCCACCCCCCTGACTTTAGTCCCCTAGAGATCCCACGTGAGAATACCATTTTCTTTTAAAATCTGACACGCTGTTGGCCTTAATCACCTGCAGAGGTAGTTTGTTCCAATGATCGACCACTCTTTCGGTGAAGAAGTACTTCCTGGAATCACCATGAAACTTCCCTCCCATGATTTTCAGCGGATGCCCTCTGGTGGTTGAGGGTCCTCTAAGACAGAAGATATCATCTTCCACCTCGATACGGCCCGTGATATATTTAAACGTCTCAATCATGTCTCCCCTCTCTCTTTGTTCCTCAAGTGAGTACAGTTGCAATTTATTTAGCCTTTCTTTATAATTAGATCCCTGAGCCTCAAGACCATCCTGGTGGCCATTCGCTGAACCGACTCAATTCGCAGCACATCTTTCCGGTAGTGTGGTCTCCAGAATTGAACACAATACTCCAAATGAGGTCTTACCATGGACTTGTACAGCGACATTATGACTTTGGGTCTCCTGCTGACAAAACCCCTACGGATACAACCCATCATTTGCCTTGCCTTGGAGGAAGCCTTCTCCACTTGATTGGCAGCTTTCATGTCATCACGAATGATCACCCCTAAATCACGTTCTGCCGTGGTCCTAGCCAAGGTTTCACCATTTAGTGTGTAAGTTCTGCACGGATTTCTCTTGCCCAGGTGCATTAGCTTACACTTTTTAGCATTGAAGCTTAGCTGCCAAGTCGATGACAACTGTTCCAGTAGTAGTAGGTCCTGTGTCATACTGTCAGGTAAAATGTTTTTACCTACTATGTTGCACAGTTTGGCGTCGTCGGCAAACAATGATACTTTTCCTCTAAGCCCTTGGGTCATATCTCCTATGAATAAGTTGAATAGAATTGGGCCCAAGACCGAGCCCTGTTGCACTCCACTGGTCACGTCTGACGTTTTGGAGGGGGTACCGTTTACCACTACCTTTTGAAGTCTACCGCTTAGCAAATCCCTAACCCATGGGGTATGTGGACAATGGAGGATTAAGGGCCAAATTCTGTAAACACCATTTTTTAGATGCTGGTAGGCACCCAAGCTAAGCAAAAAACACCATTTAAATTATGTTTTAAACTAATTTTGAAGGCACCTACCAACTCCTAAAAAAGCTTGAATTGCACCTCCATAGATGCTTTACATTGCCCAATGCCTAAAGTGGCAATAAGTACCATAAAGTACCTATGGAAGCACAATTCATGTTAAAGGTAGGTGCTAGAAATGTAGGCCTTAAAAACCTTGGCCTACATTTCTGGTGCCTACGTTTTCCAGAGACGCTTTCTCTAAACTGTGCCACTGCTTGATTGACACGTGATTGGCGGACATTTTTAATGTGGCCGCTGACAATGGCACTGTTAAAAGAATCCAGGCCTAAGTGACTTGCCCAGGATCAGAGGGAGTAACATGGGTATCAAATCTGCAACCTCAGGGTGCCGAGCCAGTAGTTCTAACTACTAAGACACCAGTCTGCTGATTCTATAATAAAGGATATCATGTATCAGAAAGATAAATCTTCTTAGATCGGAATACATTTATGTATACACTAAGGCCCTCTTTTAGTAAGGTGCGTTAACCGATTAGCACATGCTAATCAATTTAGCGCATGCTAAACGCTAATGCACGCATGTTAGTCTATGGACGTGTTAGCGTTTAGCGTGCGCTAATTCGATTAGTGCATGCTAATCGGTTAGCGCACCTTAGTAAAAGAGGGGATAAGGAGCTCATAATAATAATTTTTTTTAAATGGCCAAAAAGCGGCCTAAATCAGCACCTGGATGATCAAAAAGACAGATCGTCCAATAATCAATAATCAAAACTGGTTTTATCTAAAACCAGCTTTGGCCTTTCCACTGCCTTTGTATGCCCAGAGTGAAAAGGGGTGTTTTTGGAGGAGTGGATACGGCGGGAGGTGGGTCAACCCAGACTTAGTTGTCTGGCAGCCATAACAAAAAGCTTAGACAGGTTGCCAGATAGAACTTATACGTTTTGATTTAGACCAAATCAAAACAGGCATAAGTTCTGAATCAGGCCGCTGAGCTGATTGTGACTGCTGCAATAAGCTCAGAGGCCCAGGCAAACCGTCTCCCTGCACCAGTAATGATCACGACAGGAGAGATGCCTAAGTTTTCCTGCCATGATCACCCTCCCCAACCTCCCCAGCAGGAGGGTGCCCAATCCCTCCTGCTGGACAATCCCCCACAACACCCCACGTGATTACCAATTACCGGCAGGAGGATGCCCAATCCCTTCTGCCGGACAACTCCCACCCCCAGTACCCAGCACGATTACTGATTATCGGCAGGAGGGTGCCCAATCCCGGCGAATACTTAAGGATTTAGCTAATGCTAAGTTTTTGAACTGTTCTGCATTCTCCTTCCCCGATGAAAGAGTGAAACGCGTTGGTGGGGATTGAGGCAGAGTTGTTCTAAGCTAAGTTTCAAGTTTTCAAGTTTCAAGTTTTAATTTTATTTGATGTATCGCTTATTACAAACTAAGCGATTAACAAAGTATAACAATCATCGTTAAATTATATAATATTGAACACAAAAGGGGTAAAATAACAGTAAAATAATATTTCTTTAACTAATAAGAATTTGACACACAAAACAATATTGACAAACTATGACACATATGGAATAAACATAAGGAATTAAAGTTACAAAAATATTTTCCCTAGGAAGGGAGAAAGAGAGGTCTGAATGGGAAGGGAAAAAACAGTGGGACGGGATTGAAGGTGCTCTGTTCGAAATTGGCAATGAGATGAGTTTAGAGATCAAAAGATAATTTAAAAAGAAATGTTTTTAAATTGGTTTTGAATTGGTTTAAGTTTTTATTTTTCCTGATATATAAAGGAAGAGAGTTCCAAGTAAGAGGAGCCACTACAGAGAAAATATCGTGGCGTTTTGTCCCTACTATTTTTAAAGAGGGAACCATTAATAATTCTTGAGAATCGGAACGTAAAGAGCGATTTGAAGAATGGGGTATTAATAGACGGTCTATGAATTGTGGTTCATTAGTACTTAGTGTTTTGAAAATAAGTAGAGCTATTTTATAAATTATTCGATTATTTATGGGCAGCCAATGTGATTTGATCAACAGAGGTGTTACGTGATCGTATTTTTTACCGTTGTGAATTATTTTGATTGCTATGTTCTGTATAATTTGTAATCGTTTTTTTTCTTTTTGAGTAATGTTTTGTAGTAGAGAGTTACAGTAATCTAGTTTTGTTATAACAAGGGAGTGCATTAGAATATTTAAAGATTGTGGTTCTAAATATTTTGACATAGAACGGATTAAACGGAGACGATAAAGACAGCATTTAACAATATTGTTGACTTGTTCTTGATATGTAAACTTGTCATCTATGATTACACCTAAAATTTTGAGAGATGTCACTGTTTCAATTATTAAGTCATCTATCTTGAAAGGAGAAGATAATTGTATTCCCTGTTTTGACGGAAAAAGGAGGATCTTTGTTTTCGGTATGTTAAGCGCGAGTTTGTTATAAGTGAGCCATTCTTTAATTTTGTCTAATTTTTGATTGATTTGAGCTATTTCAATAGGGTTTTCTAGGTTACATGGATGCAATAATTGTATGTCGTCCGCATAGGCATATGCGGAGAAGCCTATAGATTGGCTGAGACTAAGTAAAGGTGAGAGAAAGATATTAAAGAGTAAGGGGGAAAGAATTGAACCCTGGGGAATTCCGAAGCTAGATGAGTATGGAGTAGATTTAGTGTCATTGAATTGGACACTGGAAGACCGTTCTGATAAGAAAGAATTGAACCATTGTAGAGCTGTGTCATTGATACCGATCGATTGAAGTCTGTCTAATAATAGAAAATGGTCGATGGTGTCAAATGCAGCGGAAAGATCTAGAGAAAACAAGATGACGGATTTGTGTTGGTCTAGGTTATGTATAATGTTAGTAGTGAGACCTAGCACTTTATAAACGACTATAAATGACTATAAATGACTATAAATGACTATAAATAGACATGACCAGAGACATTTAGTATTAGAATGTCCAAATGAAATTATTGGTTTATTTATTAGAAAAATTACACCGTATAAAGGTTCTGAGGAACACGGTGTGGATAGTGAATGGACATAGTGGTGGTGGTAACTAGGTATTGATGAGCTAACTTGAAGTTTTGTGCATTATTGGATACCGTGAATTTTCAAAAGAATGGCACATCCACAAACCTCTACAATTTAAACATTAAGCACTCATGCTATCCCTGCTTTCAGGCAAGCAGCCGACAAAAAGGTTGTCAGTTGGATAGGATCAAAGAAAACATATTTTTGCGTTTGATACTGTATCACACATTTACATGGGTGACGAAGAAAAAAAGTTGCTCCAAGAGCAGTAACTCCTGGTTTTAGGATCAAAAATTCACGACTGCGTTTTTGAGTGTCTCGTGCCAGATTTGGAAACATTTGTATTTTATATCCAAGGAATTCTTTTAGTTTATTTTTGAAGAAAAGTCTAAGCAACCAGTTTTTATCTGGTGCTAAGGCTACTGTAAGGAGTAATGTTGCCACCCCGCATGATTACTGATTACTGGCAGGAGGGTGTCCAATCCCTCCTGCTAGACAACCCCCCCTCCTCGAACCCCCTTCCCCCTGACCATACACCCAACCCCTGGACCCCATTAACCCCCCCAATCTCCCCCCCTGGATTTCCCCTCTAGCCTTAATAGATGGCTGGATGGATGGATGGGTTTTCCCTCCGTCCATCTGGCAGGCAAGCCTTTCTCTGAATGGCGGGCCTGCTCCTTCCCAGGGTATTGTGGAATGCACCGGGTAGGGTCCTAGAGTCTGATTGGCCCAGGCACCTTAGACCCCACCAATAGGAGGGGCTTTAGGCACCTAGGCCAACTGGAATTGACTCAGTTGCTTGATGCCCCTCCTATAGGCGGGGCCTTAGGCACATGGGCCAACCAACCCAACCAATTCCATTTGGTTCAGGTGCCTAAGGCCCCTCCTATGGGCGGGGGCTTAGGTACCTGGACCAATCAGGCCTTAGGCCCCTCCCTGGTGCATCCTACAATGCACTGGGAAGGGACAGGCTTACCATTTAGAGGAAGGTGGGTCTGTCAGATGGACGGAGGAAAGATCTGTCCATCTGGCCATCTATTAAGGTTAGAGGGAGAGTCTGGGGGGTTAGTGGGGTTCAGGGGTTGGGTGCACAGTAGAGGGAAGGGGGTTTGAGGGGGGGTTTGTCCAGAAGGAGGGATTGGGCACCCTCCTGCCGGTAATCAGTAATTGTACTGGGGGTTGGGAGGGTTGTCTGGCAGGAGGGATAGGGCACCCTCCTGCCGGTAATTGGTAATCGTGCAGGGTGTTGGTTGGGGTGTCCATCAGGAGAGATTGGTCATGTTTCCTACCAGGGAAGATTGGAGGGGGGTCGCAGTGGATCGCAGCTGGAGCGATTGAGCATCTCTCCTCCCAGGAAGATTTGGGGAGGTTGCAGGGGATTGCAGCAGGAGACATTGGGCATCTCAACTGCCACGATCATTGCGGGGGGGGGAGGGGGGTACGGTTCCAGGATTCTGTAACTGGTGTTGTTTATGACAGATGCAAGTTAAAGAATCCTCCTTTTATGCAAAGGGCTGGCCCCTCCTTCGCCTGAAAGGTTTTGTATTGGGTGTTTGGGTCTTGGGCGATTTTTTGATCGGGAATTTGTTGTAAGGATACACGTAGTGGCAGTCTGGCGATTAATCTGCTGAATGTAGAGGTAGGCCATTCTAAAAAAAAAAACAACTAAATTTGGGATTTTTTTTTTTTTCAACACTGGTATGTCAGAAGTGACTGGGGCCTTCTCCTCTTCCATTTGAACCCCAGAAATCAGGTAAGGTTAAGGAGACCCCAATGAGAAGTAATGAGGAATGTAGGATGCTAAAGAGCTCACAAGAATACTGAGAGGGGCTTATTAAAAATGTTGCTGCTGGAGGGGACGAGTCTACCATGAAATGAAAGTAAAAACACAATTATCTAATTTACTACATGAAATTAAATGAAATAGAATGTGCCATAAAGCACACCTCTAATTTGTACTTGCCTATTTCATTTAATCTGTATTTTTTTTTACCCTTTCTCTCCGCCACTGAGCCCATCATATAAATACTTGCATGATATTACTACAATGACTCCTATGTGAGGGGGTGCTGAAAAGTTCTCAGACCAACCAACCAAATTCCTATATTCTGAGCGTTATTTTGCCATTGTAGCTGAAAAGAGTGTTATCTTATTTTGTTAAGTGCCAATTTGCAGAAACAAAATTCTGTTTTGACATTGTTTCCTATCATTGATTGAGCCATGTCCACCTCATTCACGTCTTAGTTGGGCTGAGATCTTTTCAGCACCCCTCGTAATCTATGAGCCTATTCCACATGTTCACCTAGTAATGGGCATTTGTTAGTGAACATTTAATTCATCAGTATGTCTTAAAAATTTTAGTGCATGCTAAAATTGATTTAATGAGCATTAACCTATGACAGTCAACTAGTGCAAAAAAAAAAATATGAATGCATGTTAAAACATTTTTGTCAAAACAGACTGGTGCAGAAGTGCAAAAACCGGGAATAAAGGCCAAACTGAAAATGAACCAAACATTTTTGCCCTGTGCGTATCCTCAATGTTCTTCTGAAAATGAGTTTTCTCACATCCTTTTAACTTCCCTCCTTTCAGCTTCATATGATGGTATCTTGTCCTTGAGTTTTTCAGTTGACAGATAATCCTGCATTCTCATTTATTGAAGCCTGCTGATATCTGAATGTTTGTAACATAGCCCTCATTTCCCCTTGTTTCCTCTCATTTCCCTTGTTTCCTCTGGAGAATATATGTTTAGCTCCTTCATTCTTTGTAAGACTGATACCACCATACATCAGTATAAAATTATGTAGCTGTACGTAACATACATAATAAAGTGAATAAACCAACTATGGATGAGGACAATAACTGCAATTGTTTCCAGGTTAACTTAGTAGGGATGGACATTTGTTAGTATTCATTTGGTTCATTATAAGCCTTAGAACATTTAGAGGAAAATTATCAATCTGGGCTACTAAGTCCATATGTTGGGTTATTTTACCACAGGGTCTTATGCAATTAGACCCAATGCTACAACAACTCGACGTGTGGTAAAATTACCTAACAGTAGTCCATTTTGCTAACTTCCCTTCCTGAGAACATAAGCATTGCCAAACTGGGACAGAGCAAAAATCCATCAAGTCCCATATCCTGTTCCCAACAGTGGCCAATCCAGGTCACAAGAACCTGGCAACATCGCAAAAAAGAATAAAACAGATTTTATGCTGCTCACCCTAGAAAGAAAGCAATAGATTTTCCCAAGTCTATCTTCATAATGGCTAATAGACGTTTCCTTAAGGAAATGGTCTAAACTTTTTTTTTTTAACTTGCTAAGCTAATTGTTTTTACCATATTCTCTGGTAACAAATTCCAGAGTTTAATTACATGTTGCATGAAGAAATATTTTCTTTGATGTGTTTAAATTTACTCAAACTTAATGGCTTCATTGCATTCTCCTAGTCCTTGTTTTTTTGGGGAAAAAATATCTTCATCTCTAATGTGATGTAACTTCTATCCCCATCTTTATATGGGCCTCTTGTTTGTAAATCGCCTTGAACCTGTACTGGATAAGAGTGATACAGAAATCCTGATAAAATTAGATTAAACAAGAGATTCACTCCACTCAATATTTTATAGACCACTTATCACATCTCCCCTCAGCTGTCTCTTCTTCAAGCTGAAAAGCCCAAACCCCCTTAGTCTTTTCACATAGGGAAGTCATCCCATCCCCTTTATTATTTTGGTTGCCCTTCCCTGTACCTTTCTAATTTCACTATGGGGCTCATATTAAAAAAAAAAAAATGCAAATGTCCAAAAAATGGTATAAACCAGCACTTGGTGTTTTAATTGCCAAAATGATCAAGTGTTGATTTTCAAAACTAATCCTCCAGGATGTAGAAATGTTAAGGTGTGTAAAATACATGCGTTTGATGGGCTTAGCACTTGGATGTTATGCCCTGTTGAGATGTCTGCTTGGCCAGTTCATTAAGATGCTGGTCCTTCCCACATCCAAATGGGCTTGATTTGGACATTTTGAACATAGGTGTTTTTGTATTCGAAAATGGCCACAAAAATTAGACTTCGTAGCGTCCAAGACGTCCAGTGGTTTTGAAAATGGATGTTTCTCCACCTTGATTTTTGAATAGCTTGTGGGAAATATCCAAAATCGGACTTGGACGCACCATCAAAAATGCTCCTCCATATCTTTTTTGAGACGCAGTGACCAGAAATATACAGAATATTCAAGATACAGTCGCTGCATGGAGTGATACAAAGGCATTATAATATTCTCAGTTTTGTTTGGCATTCCTTTCCTATCATTCTATTTTCTTTCTTAGCCACCACTGCACACTGAGCATGTCATGACACTCAAATTATTTTCCTGGGCAATGACTCCTAATGAGGAACCTTGCAACATGTAGCTATAATTTGGGTTCCCTTTTCCCCACATGCATAACTTTGCACTTGCTCATATTAAATGCCATCTACCATTTTGTTGCCCAGTTTCCCAGTCTTGTAAAGAAAGTCCTCTTTCAATTTTTCACAGTCATCATGTGATTTTTACAGCTTTGAATAACATTGTGTCATCAGCAAATGTACTTCCCTCACTAATAATTTCTATCTCTAGATCATTTATAAATATATTAAAAAGCAGCAGTCCCAGTACAGACCCCTGGGGAATGTCATTATCTAGAAGGTACAGAAGATGAAAAAGTGAGGACAACTGGAAACAACCACAGCGACTGATATCCTCACTGCTCGGATTCAACACCAGGAAGGCAACAGAGCTTTCAAAGTTGTCAATATCAAAGCATCCAGCAACTATATATCTGGCTTCAGCACTTTACATTGCCTCCTTATATGGTGTAACTTGTCTGATTACTTCTGTATTGTAAATCCAGAAATAAAAACTAGTTGACAGCATGAATTCTTTTTACTTATTGTTTTAATGCAGTATCTCTAGCATGCCCCGACGGGACCCGTTTCGCCCAAAAGGCTTTCTCAAGGGTTTGTGGAGGAGCTCTACATGATACAAAAATATTGTTTATATAACTAATTAAAACATACACCACAAACATCTGACAGACTGTGTTAAAACCTCCAATACCAAAATATATATAAAACAATCAATTTGAATACTGTAAATTTACCTTATATAAAGCATATACAAAGCATAGAGACACTGCATTAAAATGATAAGTAAAAATAATTCATGCTGTCAATTAGTTTTTATTTCTGGATTTACAATACAGAAGTAATCAGACAAGTTACACCATATAACAGTGGTCTCAAACTCAAACACTTTGCAGGGCCACATTTTGGATTTGTAGGTACTTGAAGGGCCGCAGAAAAATTAGTTAATGTCTTATTAAAGAAATGACAATTTTGCATGAGGTAAGACTCTTTATAGTTTATAAATCTTTCCTTTTGTCTAAGTCTTAATAATAATATTATAACTTGTAGCTAAAGAGACATATGATCAAGAAACTGTTTTATTTTCTTTTGTGATTATGATAAACCTACTGAGGGCCTCAAAATAGTACCTGGCGGGCCGCATGTGGCCCCCGGGCCGCAAGTTTGAGACCACTGCCATATAAGGAGGCAATGTAAAGTGCTGAAGCCAAATATATAGTTGCTGGATGCTTTGATATTGACAACTTTGAAGGCTCTTTTGCCATCCTGGTGTTAAATCCAAGCAGTGAGGATTTCAGTCGCTGTGAATGTCATTATCTACCCTTTTCCACTGAGAATACTGACCATTTAACCCTGTTCTTTGTTCTCTAGCTGTTAACCCTCTATAATTGGGCACCTCCATTTAGGTACTCCAATGCCACATGATTCTGTAATAGAATAGTCAGACACAGGATCTCAAGCTAGCATCTTACCCTTATCAACAAGGTTGTTATAAGAAAAAAGGGGGTATTAAGATGATCATAGAAATATATAAATATAATCAATAATTTAACAACTATTCCAATCCATAAATCCACATGTCAGTCCCTCTGGCTGAACTCCAAGATTCAAATTGGCGGGTTTAAGGTCATCTGGAAATACTGGATGAAGGCAGGTATATGTACTTTGGATGATGTTATATCAGATGGTAAGCTGCTTGACTTCTCACAATTGCAACACAAATTTGGTCTTAACAAATCATAGAGAGACTACGGGAGCTCACAGCAGCCATTTCCTATGAGTGATCTGCACGGGGCAGGAGCATAGGAAGATCGCTCCTGCCCCGAAAACCCACTAGACCACCAGGTAAGGCTTAAGGGATTCCGGGGGAAAGCGGGAGGGAGGCAGGGAAGGTCTGGAATACAGCTTTAATTCCGGGGGGAAAGAGGGGGGTGGGTCAGAACCGGCCTGAATATTATTCGCAGGTTTTTAATATTCGTGGGCCGGCTCTGCCCCTAACGCCTGCAAATATTGAGGGAGAAGTGTAGTATGTTAAAGATTTTGATAAATACTTAAAAATTTTCTTGAAAGGAACAAATGTTCTGCGCATTATGATGGAAATATGAGATATATATTTAAATATTTTTATGATCACCTTAATAATAATAATAATTTATTCTTATATACCGCCAGACCACGAATGGTTCTAGGCGGTTCACAGCAGATAAGGCTGAACATCCAGCGAATATACAGTTCAAAAAGATACATCAATTTCTAGAATGTACACAATACATGTTATATTTAAAAAGCATGATTCTATAATGACATCTAGCAACCCAGATTCCATTATAGAATGCCAGATTCCATTATAGAATGCCAGCATAACCTGGCATTGGCTCTTAGGTATGTACAGTTATATCAGCCATAAATCTGGTGTATCTGTGGATACCTAAAAGTGGCAAGGGCATGTGTTCTATTAGTTATATGCATAAGTGTCAGCCCTTCCCATGCTCTGCCCATGTGAATTACTCTTTGTATTTATATGCTGTGCCATTTGTGCATGCCCTTAAAGAATATCACTTAAGTGTTTTGCTGCCACTTATGCATGTACGTGTATGCTTACCCCTGAAAGTGACAGTGTTCTACGATCCTGTGGCCACTATCTCAGATTCAGAAAGTTTTTGAAAGCATTTCTATACCAAGACAGGGATCCAGCCTCGAAGTAACTGAAATGGTTAAGTGTAAAAGCTAATTTCTAATCTGCCTAATGCAACCCCTGAGACATAACAACGAGCCAATGACGTACTTGTACTTGTAACTATGACCTAACTGTATTAATAGTTGTACTGATCTATCTGAACTAGCAACCCTATTGAATGTCCATGTTAAACCGTCCATTGTAACTTCCTGGGTAACTGACCCAACCTCTTGTAATATAATCTGACCTTGAACTGAATAGGTAAAGGCAGAATAGAAAACCTGTTTAACTTAACATAACATAACACATGGAAATGGATATATTATTTGTGAATGGGACTGGTGCGAAAATAAAGTAGAGTAAATAATGTGCTAAAGAGGAATAAACAATCAAAACTAAGAATACAAAAAGTGAAATATTGTATAAAACTAGAATTATGTGCTAATTGTGTCCCCATGCGGACAGCCTGAAGTCACAGCTGCTGTTACTCTGAGAATAAACGATCAAGAGGATATAAAAAGTGAAAATATTGTACGTGCAGAGTGAGGCCATATCTTCACTTTTTGTATCCTCATGATCGTTTATTCTCAGAGTAACAGCAGCAGTGACTTCAGGCTGTCCGCATGGGGACACAATGAGCACACACTTCTAGTCTCTACAGATATTTCTCTCCCATGTTTACCAATTACCAGAAAATATCCATTCCAGATGGGCAGAGAGTACCGTATTTTCACTCATATACCACGCACCCGTGTAAAATGCGCGCACACGGGTATAGCGCGCGGGGAACTGTAATTTATATAAATAAATTTTTATATACCGCGCACACCTGTATACCGCACATGCCGCCCCGACTCTCCCATCACTGCCTGACTCTCCTTTCGCCCGTCCCGACTCTCCTCTGGCCAGCCCGACTCTCCTTTAGCCCGCCCCGACTCTCCTCTCCCCCTTGAAGTCCTGTCTCCACCCTGAAAGCCTGATGCCCTCCCCCCCGACGTCCGATTCACCTCCCCCCCCCTCGCAGGACCGCTCGCACCCGCACCCCAAAGGACCGCTCGCGCTGGAACACACCCCCGCACCCCCACCCCGAAGGACCGCTCGCACCCCCACAGCCTCCCCCCCCCCCATCATGTAGAAGTTTCCTACCGTCGTCCTGCTGCTTCCTCTTCTGGCGGTCCTGCCCTTTCCCTGATGTCACCACCCGGTCACCTCCCTGCTGTCTTGTCACTCTGCGCATACAATATATCACCTTTTGTATTTTTGCTTTTGTTTATTCCCCTTTAGCACATTATTCACTCTGCTTCATTTTTGCACAAATAATATATCGTGGCCAGGCCAGGCCCTGACAAGTGGGAAAACCTGGCTCGGACCACAGGTAAGATTTTTGATGCGCCTTTTATATGGCTGGTATAAGGAACCCTGGATTTCTTACAATCAAAACTTAACCGGGTTTATTATAAGGCAAAAGAAAACTTCCAAAACATTTAGTAGTTTCTCACCAACACCAATTACACACAGTTCCTTCCACTTAGTTTCAGTGCAAGCTATCTGTGATTTCGTTCATGGACTGGACAGTCCTTGCCAGCAAAAGGTAAACCAAAAATCAAAACAGGCTTTTCAGTCTCTCAAATGCCCCAAGTCTCCCTCCTTAGGGCAGCTGGCACTAGTTCTTGCCAGCACTGGCTGAGCACTGCAGGTGCCAGCCCTACTTCCAAACACTTTTCCTACAGAAGTAAAAAAACAAACATTTTCCTTGCCACTGCTTTTCCTCACTAGCACTTTGTCCCCTATAAGGACTTTCATAGCCCTGCTTTGCAGGCTGTATGGAGCAAGCCTCTCTTTGCACTAAGCTCTTCAGCCCCCCCCCCAAAAAAAAAATAAAAAATGCCCCCAAAAGTCCTTTAGCTTTGGTTATTTGGAGACTGCTAGGTGAGGTTTTAAACACACTTTGAAACTCAGGCATTACTGCCTTGTTATTTCCTGTAGCTTCAATTAGGCTCAGGTTTCTTTGGCAAAGACTTTTATTTTACTGTGAGGCAGGAAACAGCTTCTCATGGGTCATTCACATGTCCATGCCTTCCTCTAGCACACATTCCCTTGGGTCAGTCTCACTGTATCTCCCCCACCCTGTCTCACTGGGGCTATGGTCCATTAGGTCTCCTGTTTCACTTTCCATCTCCTATCCCCCTTCCTGGGTGTTTGGGACAGATTCAAAGGAGGATTCCTCCTGGCTGGAGCTAACCTCTAGCCCTACCTCCTCCCAAGGCTTATATGGGGAATTACCATACCTCTCTGAAGGGAATATTCCTGCCCTTCCTTCCTGACCCGGAACAAAACTCCTATTTTGTGAATAAGGGAAGTTTTCTGGACTCCTCGTGTGCCTGCCTTCCTTGTTAGAGTCAGCTGAGGTTAATTTATTCACCTACAGTCCTCCTGCTTGAGGCTTAGGTGACTGCAGAGCTCAGTGGCTAACTCTATCCCTCTCTGAGTTGATCTTATGTTTCTCTATAGCTCTGGGAAAGGAGTAATAGGGGATAGACTGTTTTCTGTGCCCTCCCTTCCTGAATTTCTGGCTGTGACATCACCTGCCCTTTCTCCCTTCTTTCTTGCTGTACTAAACTAGGGTTTTTAGCAGGGTGTATAAGCTTTATCTTAGGGATTGCAGGTTTGAGGGCTGTACTGTTGACTGGGCTAGCAGTTTTTTTAACCATGACAGGAGCTTCCCTGTCACAATATCCATTTCCATCCATTTTATTTATTCATTATCATCTATAGTTCACACACACTTACATTTATATTTGTAGGACCCCTGAGGAATGTCAAGTAGGAGAAAGGAAGCAATGATGCTCCTGTATAAAACTCTGGTGAGACCTCATTTAGAATGCTGAAAACAGTTCTGGGTACCGCACTGTCAAACAGATAAATAGGATGGAGCCAGTCCAGAGAGCAGCTACTAAAATGATCAGAGGTTTTAAGTTCAAACAATTTTTATTAATGCAAACAACAACAAATACAACTTGTATAACAATGATGATGCATCAAATATAATAATATAATGAACATATTGATGTGGTCAATATTACATATATAAACCAAGGTGCTTAGTATAATAATGAGCTTTAATCTAGAACCAGTAATTTATGTAGTTATATAACCAACCCACTCCGCTATATCATGTAAACCAACAAAAAACTGGGTTGATATGTCAATCTTCTAAGAGACTAAATCGAAATACCTCAGCCCCACCACTCCACCGCAATAATACTTTCTAAAGCGGGAGATTTACGTGGTGCTTCATCATTGGTAAATCATCTCAAATCGCCGTGATTATATTCGTTTAAATATTTTTTATTTTAATTTTGATTTTGATTTTTACTTATCAATAAATAGAAAATTGTAAAAAGTGTATAAGATTGTATACTTAACGTCTACACACAGCTAAACCTGGGAGTCCGACCCGACATGTTTCGCACTACTTGTGCTGTCTCAAGGGTCTCCCGAGGTCGCCGCAGTCATCCGACTCGCAAGTATGAAGTCTGTACAGACTTCATACTTGCGAGTCGGATGACTGCGGCGACCTCGGGAGACCCTTGAGACAGCACAAGTAGTGCGAAACATGTCGACTTCATACTTGCGAGTCGGATGACTGCGGCGACCTCGGGAGACCCTTGAGACAGCACAAGTAGTGCGAAACATGTCGGGTCGGACTCCCAGGTTTAGCTGTGTGTAGACGTTAAGTATACAATCTTATACACTTTTTACAATTTTCTATTTATTGATAAGTAAAAATCAAAATTAAAATTAAAATAAAAAATATTTAAACAAATATAATCACGGCGATTTGAGACGATTTACCAATGATGAAGCACCACGTAAATCTCCCGCTTTAGAAAGTATTATTGCGGTGGAGTGGTGGGGCTGAGGTATTTCGATTTAGTCTCTTAGAAGATTGACATATCAACCCAGTTTTTTGTTGGTTTACATAGTATAATAATGAGGCATCGAGTAAAATACATCCCATATAAACCTAGAAAATACCTTCATCCCCCATCAAATCCTACTCAATCTATGTATGACTACATGTTTTAAATCATTTAATACCCTCTACCATCCCTCCCCAAACCCTCCCTTCTCTTCCCCATTCAAAGGTACTCTCCTTCATCCCCCATCATACCTCAATAGGACTACATGTTTGAATCTATTTAATACCCTCTATCTTCCCTCCCCAAACCCTCCCTTCCCTTCCCCTTCCAATGGTATTCTCTACCCCTCCTCAATCTCAGTTAGGACAGCCATCTTAAAACTGCACTATGACCTTTAGGAAATAAGGCTTGCAAATATGGATCCCATATTTGCATAAACAACATCTTTCGCTTCCTCATCCTTCCAGCATCTTTAACTTCCCAGATGGCCAACTGATGCAACTGGTTTCACCTATGCCAAAACTTTGGAGGGTCAGGGATTGTCCAATATTGAAGAATACATTTTTTGGTCAGTAGACTCATTTTCCTATACAGCATCCTATGCTCCTTAGGCAAATGACAAAAAGCTTCTGGCAAATCCAAAATAAAATGGGATGGAGAGTAGCGCAAAGATCTTCCAATTAACTCAGACATATAAGATATTCACTTCCATAAATGCTGAATAATGGGACAAAACCAAAAAGCATGTCCCAAAGTGTGCTCCCCCAACCCAAATTTATGACATAATGGAGTAGGAAGACCTCCACCATAGAACAACTGTGTACGAGTATAATAGGCACGTAATGTTACCCTGTAATATGTTTCTCTTAACCATGCACATTGTATCACCCCAAGTATAGCCCTTAAAAAACGGGCAACATCCCAATGTCCCAAATTAAGCTGTAATTCTCTCTCCCATTTATCCCGAATATTCTGGTAGTCCTTATCTGGTTGTAATTTTTGTAAGCTAGCATGAATGCTTGACACTGAAAGAGATAATCCCTCCTCCCGAGTAAACAACTCTCGCATTTTAACCCCCAAATGCAAACTCAATTGTGCTCTATCAAGGGATCTTACATAATGCTCCACTTGAAGACAGGCAAACTGCGCTCCCCAGGTCACCCCCACCTTAGCTAATAATTCAGCATGGGTTAACATTTTTCCTTCATCCCCTAAAATATGTTCTAAATTTTTAATTCTTCTCAGTCCCCATAACCTATACTTTCTAGAGCAGGGATCTCAAAGTCCCTCCTTGAGGGCTGCAATCCAGTCGGGTTTTCAGGATTTCCCCAATTAATATGCATTGAAAGCAGTGCATGCACATAGATCTCATGCATATTCATTGGGGAAATCCTGAAAACCCGACTGGATTGCGGCCCTCAAGGAGGGACTTTGAGACCCCTGCTCTAGAGTCTCGTCCCGGAAGAAAGGCCAGTTTACCCTGCAAAGGCAAAAGATCTGATCAGAGGTTTTAGTCATAAAGGCCTGGATTTTCTAACCAGTGTTATTGTCAGCAACCACTTTAAAAGCTGCCATCGATTGCGTGTCAATTATGTAACAGTGCCAGTTAGAGAATAGCAAGTCCGGCAAAGGTAGGTTTTTCCAGGCCTACATTTCTGGTGCCTACCTGTGATGTGAATTGTGCTTCCATAGGTGCTTTATAGTACCTAATACCACTTCCAGCATTAGCCATGCCTATAGTGGTGTTAGGGACCATAAAGCATGTACAAAGGTGCAATTCCGATACCGATTTTTTTGGGTGCTTGTAGGCACCTTGAAAATCAGTTTAAAACATTGTTTAAACTGTGTTTTTCACTGAGCTTGGGCGCCTACTGGTGCCTTAAAAATGGGGCCATTTAAAAAATCTGAGCCAAAGTGTATGGGGAAAACTTAATATGACTACTTTGAAAGAAAGACGGGAGAGGGGAGATATGATGGAGATGTTTAAATACCTACATGGCATAAATGCACCGGAGGCAAGTCTCTTTCAGTTGAAAAGAAGCTCTTCAATGAGGGATGAAGGTGAAAAGAGATAGACTAAGAAGTAGCCTGAGTACTTCTTCATGGAATAGGGTGGTGAATTCATGGAACAGCCTCCCAGTAGAGGTAGTGGAGACAAAAACTGTCTCTGAATTCAAGAAAGCTTGGGACAAGTACATAGGATCTCTAAAGGAGTGGAAGGGATAGCAGATGGCATAAATATGCAAAAAGCAAACCATCATACGTACGTCTAGAATTATTATTTTTTAATCCACTATCTGGATGTCCAGGCCATTGTGATGTCCAGACCACCAGGAAATCTATCTTTATAACACATTTTCAAACAAAATTTTCTGATCACTCGGTGACATTCTTTTTGTTGCTTCCTGTGCTCTTTCCAATTTTCTTCGGTTTTGTCCTTTTTCCACTTCCGAAATGATCTTTTCTTGTCTCCTATCACTTTCTTTACTTCATTGGTCATCCATGCCGGGTCTTTCGTTTGATTCTTTTTTGCATCCTTTTCTAAATCTGGGTATATACAGGTTTTGCGCCTCGTTTACCGTATCTTTAAATAAGGACCAGGCTTGCTCCACAGTCTGCGCTTTCTTGAAGCTGTTTTTGAGTTCTTTTTCTCACCATTTGTCTCATGGCATCATAGTTCCCTTTCTTGAAGTTAGATTCAAACAGTTTTTATTGATATAAATATCATCAAATACAATAATATAGCATCAAAAAAAACCACATCAATATGCATCAATTATTAATAAACATAATAAAAGACAAATTCCAATATCAATAAACCCCACTTATCTATATGAGTTTGAACCTTTACCTTCCCTCTCTATACCCACCCCTTCCCACCCAATAGTACTCTCTACCCAATAATATTCTCATAAATAAAGAAATCTAACTTAAAATCTCATTACAGCCCTTAGGGTACAAAACTTGCAAATAAATACAGCATCAAAAGACATCAATAATACATCAATTATTAATATACATAATTAAAAAAAAAAAAAATTCCAATATAATTAAACCTCCACTTATTGATATGAATTTGAACCTTAACCATCCCTCTGCACACCCACCCCTTCTCATCCAATAGTACTCTCTACCCAAAGTTACTCTCTTCATTTAACTTAATAAAAAGCCCAATTAAGAGATCCAACTTAAAATCGCATTACGACCCTTAGGATGCAAATCTTGCAAATATGAATCCCAAATTTGTATAAATAACATCTTTTGCTTTCTTACAATTCTTGCATCTCTAGCTTCCCAAATGGCCAACTGATGTAACTGGTTCCGCCAATGCCAGAACCTCGGAGGATCAGGGATCGTCCAATATTGTAATATACATTTTCTAGCCAAGAGACTCATTTTTCTACACAACACCCTATTTCCTTTTTGTAAATGGCCAAGAGCTTCTGGCAAATCCAAAATAAAGAAAGGAGTGAAGTGCAATGATCTTCCAATTATTTTTGACATATAATTTATTATTTGCTTCCAGAAGTACTGAATTATGGGACAAAACAAAAATGCATGACCTAATGTATGACTTTCCCTCCCACATTTATGACACAAAGGAGTAGGAAGACCTCCACTATAAAACAAATGTGTTTGTGTGTAATAGGCACGTAATATAACCCTATAATATGTTTCTCTTAACCATGAACAAGATGTCACCCCAGGTGTCACTCTTAAAGTACGGGCAATATCCCAATGTCTCAAATTAAGTTGTAATTCATTCTCCCATTTATCCCTAATTTTCTGATAATCCTTGTCTGGTTGTAATTTTTGCAAAATAGAATGAATATAAGACACCTAAAGAGACATCTCCTCCTCCTGAGCAAAGAACTCTCTCAATCTAACACCCAAATGTATACTCAACTGCACTCTATCAAGAGATCTCACATAATGTTCCACTTGTATGCATGCAAATTGCGCTCCCCAAGTTTCTCCCACCTTAGCCATTAATTCAGTGCGATTCAATAGTTCCCCCTCGTTTCCCAGTATGTGTTCCAATCTTAAAATTCCTCCTGCACCCCATAATCTATACTCCCTAGAATCTCTACCCGGAAGAAAAGCCAGATTACCCTGCAAAGGCAAGAGATCAGTAACCAATGGATTTCCTCCCAATAATTACACAAACCAACGCCATACCTTCTGTAAAGTATTAAATACAACACTTGAACGAATAAAAGATGATAACGCATTTCGCATACTATGTAGTAACGCAAATATATCATAAGGAGCTAAAAACTCCTGTTCCATCTGAAGTGGAGTATAAATGCTTGTCATATTTACCCAATCACCCAAATGACGAAGTAAACACCGCTGTTGCATTGGTTCTTTTTCCCTTGGGTAATCCTAATTCCACTTTGAACCAGATCATGTTGTGGTCACTGTTACCTAATGGTCCCACTACTTCCACTCCCTTTGCAGGTCCTTTCAGCCCGTTGAGGATTAGATCCAGAATCGCTGACCCTCTCGTTAGTTCCTTGACAAGTTGTTCCATGAAGCAGTCCCGTACAGCCTCCAGGAACTCCGTTTCCTTTATACATTTTGAAATTCCAAGACTCCAGTCTATCCCTGGATAGTTGAAATCTCCCATAACTATGGGGTTAGTGTTTTTGCATCCCCGCCTCAACTCAGCTTCCATTTCTTTATCATTTGCTTCAGTTTGCCCAGGTGGACGGTAGTACAGTCCCATCTTTATCTCGGTTCCATTTATTCCTGGTATTTTAACCCATAGTGATTCCAATTGGTCATTGGTCGCTGCTGCGTCCACACTAGTTGAGTGAATGGTGTCCTTAATGTATAGTGCTATTCCTCCTCCTTTCCGATGTGTCCTGTCTCTTCGGTAGAGCTTGTACCCTGGCAGTATAATGTCCCATTTATTTTCCTCGTTCCACCATGTTTCCGTGATCCCTATGATGTCTACGCTCTCATTTTTGGCCATGACTTCTAATTCCCCCATTTTGTTTTTTAGGCTTCTTGCATTAGTGTACATGCAATTCAAGTCCTGGTATTTTCTCTTCCTTGTTATTTTCCCTTCCTTGTTATTTTCCGTTTCCTTTTTCTTTCTGTCCCCTTCCTGACCTCGCTAGATGTACAGAAAGACAATTTTGATTATCAGTACTTGGACTACTTGGTGATAAGGACATCCAAGTGCTGATTTAGGGTGCTTTTTGGACGTCTATTTTTTTATTTTTTTTTTTAATTGTGAGCCTGATGGTCTCTGTTTGCCTTCATATTTCTATGTTTCTGTTTTCAAAGACCAGATGGAATAGGGGTGATCCTAAGTTTCCAAGTTTATTTAAATTTACTATCACACCCATGAGACAGGCCATCTGGTTGGTGTACAGACTAAGTTAAACATAGTATATGAGGTTAGCAGTATAAACAGAGCGTGGAATGTAGAAGCAAACTACAATATCTGATAGGAAAGTGGGAGAGGGGAAAACATACAAGGTTAAAAGTGGTGTGACCAGAGTTTTGCAACCAGTGCTTGCAGAGTAAGTGGAAAACCAAGCTCTCATACTAATTCACATATTCAGGTTCATATTCTCCTCATGCCTACCCTCCTGGAATCAAGACTGCAAAAGCTTGTTGAAAAAAAGGGGCATTTAGTGCTCTCCTGAAATGTGAATGAGACCACTCTACATGAAGCTCTTTTGGTAAAGCATTCTATAATACTGGTGCCAAACAGAAAAAAAAGCCCGCTTGTGTATCACCCCTAATCAGGCATTCTGAACTGCTGGAACCTAAAGTAAAAAATCCATACCTAAGCACAAATCTCAACTGGGCTTATAATGGACAATCAAATCAAAAAAGAGAAACAGGAGAACTACAATGCTACATAAACATAAGTGATTTCCAAAGCATAGGTGCTTGACAGAAAAAGGCAGAATGTCAGTAGACTCAAGGTGAAGGCAAAAAACAAACAAACAAGAGGTACAGTGAGGTGGTGAGCATTTGCAGAACGAAGCACACGGGAAGGGGTATATGAGAAACATAGAGACATGATGGCAGATAAAGGCCAAATGGCCCAACTAGTCTGCCCATCCGCAATAACCATTATCTCTTTCTCTCTCCGAGAGATCCCACATGTCTCTCCCAGGCCCTTTTGAATTCAGAAACAGTCTGTCTCTACACCACCTCTTCCTGGAGACTGTTCCACGCATCTACCACCCTTTCTGTAAAAAAAGTATTTCCTTAGATTACTCCGAAGCCTATCACCTCTTAACTTCATCCTATGCCCTCTCATTGTAGAGTTTCCTTTCAAATGAAAGAGACTCGACTTATGCACATTTACATTACGTAGGTATTTAAATGTCTCTATCATATCTCCCCTCTCCCGCCTTTCCTCCAAAGTATACAGATTGAGATCTTTAAGTCTGAACTCATACGCCTTATGTTGAAGACCACATACCATTTTAGTAACCTTCCTCTGGACCCAGTGGCGTACCAAGGGGAGGGGGGGGGCGGTCCGCCCCAGGTGCAAGGCCCAAGGGGGTGTTCAGCTGGCCACTTACTGGGCAACAGGCTGCTGCCGTGGAAAGGCTGCCATTACCGTCAACAGAAAGCCGGAGCCGAATTCTCCCTCCCTGCTGCTTCTCTTCCCCGAGCCGAGTAACTCTAGCCTTCTGATGTCAATTCTGACATCGGAGAGGACGTTCTGGGCCAGCCAATCGCTGCCTGGCTGGCCCGGAACGTCCTCCGGAGGTCGGGGATCGTGCACGGGACAAGGAGCTTGCTGGCAGCAGCGGCGCTGCTTCACGTGGCCCATCGTCGGTGAAGCGGGTGCATGTTGCGGTAGTGGCCATGCTAGGACAGCGAGATCCGCTCGAGCATGGGGCAGAGTAGAAGGAGGAGATGGCGGGGCAGGGCGGCTGCTGCTGCTAATGGTGCTGCTCTCGTGCAGCTCTTCCCTCTCTCTCTCGGCTCTCTCTGTGCACAGTCACCGCGGGGTGGGGAGGGAGGGAGGAGGGCGGCCCAGCACGTAGGGCAGCCAGAGTTGGTCGGCCCGCGGGAAAGGAAGGAGGGCGAATTCGGCGCCGGCCTGTTTCCAATGGCCAGTGCAGCCTTTCCCCAGCGGTGGTGGCAGCATGGTGGTGGTAGTGGCGGTGGCATGGGAGAGGGAAGGGAGAAAGAAAGAAAGGGGGGAGCCAGGAAGCCAGAAAGAAAGCAAGGGGGGGGACAGGGATCCAGAAAGAAAGAAAGGGGCAGGGTGAAAGAAAGAAAAAAATGGGGCATGGGGAAAGAGAGCGAAAGACAGACATAGAGAAAGAAAGGGGGCATGGAGAGAGAAAGAAAGAAGGGGGCAGGGTGAAAGAAAGAAAAAAATGGGGCTTGGAGAGAGAGAGAGAAAGACAGACATACAGAAAGAAAGGGGGCATGGAGAGAGAAAGAAAGAAGTGGACAGGAAACGGGTAGGAAACAGAGGGTAGGGGTGAAGGGACACTACTCAGACTGGAGGAAAGTCACGAGTGGTGTCCCGCAGGGCTCAGTGCTCGGGCCACTGCTATTTAATATATTCATAAATGATCTAGAAACAGGAACAAAGAGTGAGATAATAAAATTTGCGGACGACACCAAACTATTTAGTGGAGCTCGGACAAAGGAAGACTGTGAAAAATTGCAAAGGGACTTGGACAAATTGGGAGAATGGGCAGAGAGATGGCAGATGAAGTTCAATGTTGAGAAATGTAAAGTATTGCATGTGGGAATCAGAAACCCGAGGCACAGCTATACGATGGGAGGGATGTTATTGAATGAGAGTACCCAAGAAAGGGACTTGGGGGTAATGGTGGACATGACAATGAAGCCGACGGCACAGTGCGCAGCGGCCGCCAAGAGAGCGAATAAAATGCTGGGGATAATCAAGAAGGGTATTACAACAAGAACGAAAGAAGTTGTCCTGCCGCTGTACCGGGCAATGGTGCGTCCGCATCTTGAGTACTGCGTCCAGTAATGGTCACCATACCTTAAGAAGGATATGGTGTTACTCGAGAGAGTTCAGAGGAGAGCGACACGACTGATTAAGGGGATGGAAAACCTTTCATACGCTGAGAGATTGGAGAAACTGGGTCTCTTTTCCCTGGAGAAGAGAAGACTTAGAGGGGATATGATAGAGACTTACAAGATCATGAAGGGCATAGAGAGAGTAGAGAGGGACAGATTCTTCAAACTTTCAGAACATAAAAAAACAAGAGGGCATTCGGAAAAGTTGAAAGGGGACAGATTCAAAACAAATGCTAGGAAGTTCTTCTTTACCCAACGTGTGGTGGACACCTGGAATGCGCTTCCAGAGGACATTATAGGGCAGCGAACGGTACTGGGGTTTAAGAAAGGATTGGACAATTTCCTGCTGGAAAAGGGGATAGAGGGGTATAGATAAAAGATTACTGCACAGGTCCTGGACCTGATGGGCCGCCGCGTGAGCGGACTGCTGGGCACGATGGACCTTAGGTCTGACCCAGCGGAGGCATTTCTTATGTTCTTATGACAGGATGAAACAAAGAAAAAGTTGGGAGAGGGAATGAAGTCTGGAGGAGAGGAAGCATACAGGAGGCTGAAAGAAGGGAAGAAATATTGGATGCACAGTCAGAAAAATAAAGTGCAACCAGAGACTGATGAAATTACCAAACAAAGGTAGGAAAAATGATTTTATTTTTAACTAGCTGATGCCCCGGCGTTGCACGGGTATTTAATTATAGCAATAACACTGTAAATGGATTCAAATAAAGATACTTTATAGTGGTGAATGAATGCAAGTCTCACTGGAATTAGCAATCTCTTAAACTGAAAAGGAAGATCTGTTGGAATAAGTGGCATCCAAACGTTTCAGTATTGATTTAAACAACTCAATATGTGGAAACTCAGGTTGAAAAGAAACTCCATGCAGTTTTTTCCCGGTTCAGAATGGAACCTGTGTGCCTAGTTCAGCATATGTGAGTACTCATGTAATGTAATAACATTATGAACTGGGGTGCATGAAGGAAACAGTTACAAACACAGTTAGAACATACAAACTCTATATGTATGGTGTCCGTGGTAGAATAGAAAAGATGTCCCTAGTAGTTATAGTGTCATATAAAGTGTTTTATAGTTGGAATTACTGTGAGAATGGCAGCTTTTTACATCCTTTCCATTGACATGAATGGGTGAAATAAGATTTTCTGTTTGTAGCTCCGCCCACATGTACAGGTGGGCCGCGAGACCCCCAGAACATATCACCCCAGGTAGTGAGGGATCTGCATACCAAATTTCGTTCAAATCGGTCAAGCCGTTTTTGAATTACTGTGAGAATGGCAGCTTTTTACATTTTTTCCATTGACATGAATGGGTGAAATATGATGTTCTGTTTGTAGCTCCGCCCACGTGTACAGGTGGGCCGCGAGACCCCCAGAACATATCACCTCAGGTAGTTGGAATTACTGTGAGAATGGCAGCTTTTTACATTTTTTCCATTGACATGAATGGGTGAAATCTGATTTTATGTTTGTAGCTCTGCCCACGTGTGCAGGTGGGCCGCGAGACCCCCAGAACATATCACCCCAGGTAGTGAGGGATCTGCATACCAAGTTTCGTTTAAATCGGTCAAGCCGTTTTTGATTTACTGTGAGAATAGCAGCTGTTTACATTTTTTCCATTGACATGAATGATAAAAGGTATGGAAAATTTTCCATATGCTGACAGGTTAAAAATGCTGGGGCTGTTCTCCCTGGAGAAGAGGAGACTTAGAGGGGACATGATAGAAACCTTCAAAATCCTTAAGGGCATAGAGAGAGTAAATAAGGACAGATTCTTCAAACTGAGGGGAGCCACAAGCACTAGGGGTCACTCAGAGAAATTGAAAGGGGACAGGTTTAGAACAAATGCTAGAAAGTTCTTTTTTACGCAGAGGGTGGTGGACACATGGAACGCGCTTCCAGAGGAAGTGATAGGCCAGAACTCTGTACAGGGGTTCAAGAAGGGTTTGGATAGGTTCCTGGAGGATAAAGGGATAGAGGGGTACAGATAGAACTTGAGGTAGGTTATAAAAGTGGTCAGAAACCACTTCACAGGTCGCAGACCTGATGGGCCGCCGCGGGAGCGGACCGCTGGGCGAGATGGACCTCGGTCTGACCCAGTGGAGGCAACTTCTTATGTTCTTATGTTCTTATGAATGGGTGAAATCTGATTTTATGTTTGTAGCTCCGCCCACGTGTGCAGGTGGGCTGTGAGACCCCCAGAACATATCACCCCAGGTAGTGAGGGATCTGCATACCAAGTTTCGTTCAAATCGGTCAAGCAGTTTTTTAAATACTGTGAGAATGGCAGCTTTTTACATTTTTTCCATTGACATGAATGGGTGAAATCAGATGTTCTTTTTGTAGCTCCACCCACGTGTGCAGGTGGGCCGCGAGACCCCCAGAACATATCACCCCAGGTAGTTGGAATTACTGTGAGAATGGCAGCTTTTTACATTTTTTCCATTGACATGAATGGGTGATATCTGATTTTCTGTTTGTAGCTCTGCCCACGTGTGCAGGTGGGCCGCGAGACCCCCAGAACATATCAGACCAGGTAGTGAGGGATCTGCATACAAAGTTTCGTTCAAATTGGTCAAGCCGTTTTTGAATTACAGTGAGAATGACAGCTTTTAACATTTTTTCCATTGACATGAATGGGTGAAATATGATTTTCTGTTTGTAGCTCCGCCCACGTGTGCAGGTGGGCCGCGAGACCCCCAGAACATATCACCCCAGGTAGTGAGGGATCTGCATACCAAGTTTCGTTCAAATCGGTCAAGCCGTTTTTGCGTGATCGCGGCACATACACACACACACACACATACATACCTCTGATTTTATATATATAGATTTGTAAAGTGGTGATTGTTATGTATCAGTTTTTTCAAATTTACATCTACTGTCTTTATATTTTGCACAGTATTAGAGGACATGTATTACTGTTTGTGGTGTTGTGGTGTTGCATTGTATGCAAAATCTGGTTTCTTGGCAGTTCAATTTAACTTTTGTCTACATATTTCTATTTTTAGTTTGTGATTATTCCATATTGGGCGAGAGTGTATCTGTCTGTGTGTATAAAAGGGGCATGGCTTTCTGATAGCATCGACTGTACAGGATCAATTGACTGTGCAAGATCTGGTTTGTTTAGTTTTACAATGTATGTGTTGGTGTTCTAGTGCTCACTGTAGTGTTTAAGATGCTGCCTTTTCCTAGGTACACTCTTGTTGTGCAATATGTAGATTGTAGATTGTTACTAAAAATATAGGGGCATCAATACCTCATTTTTCCTACTGGGCATAACTCTCCTTATTCGACCTAGCATCCTTTTTGCTTTTGCCGTCACCTTTTCAACCTGTTTGATCACCTTAAGATAATCACATACATGCACATAAGTTCTTCACCCCCTAAACTGTACTGTTCCCTCAAGTTTTTGCAGCTCAAATGCATGATCTTGCATTTCTTAGGTGTACATTTTAGTTGTCAAATTTCAGACCATTCTTCAAGCTTCATTAGGTAATTAAAGAAAGATAAGCAAAGAGGTCATGATGTAAAATCTTGTGTGCCTTGGTCAGAATTATATACCTAATATGCTACGGAATGGAATAGGGAGTCAGTGGTGTTACACAAGGAGAGAGGTAACATGGACAGTGTGCTTGAGAGAGAATTCTGATAACTGCATTTTGAACAGTTTGGAGGCAATTCAGGGAAGTGACAAGAAGACCAGAGAATATGATATTACAGTAATCAAGATGGGTTGCGACAAGAGAATAAAAGAGACAAGCACACGCAGAATCATCAATGTAACTGCGGAGAAAACGGATCAGGCACATTGAGAAAAAAATAGGGTATTTTCAGTAGAGGAAGAAGTTATGTTTATTTCTTCATTCATGTTGTTTACTTATTTTAACGTAAAGTAAATGAATCAAAATAAGCCCCAAATATTAAGAAAAAGGATTTAAAAAATGAAATACATGCCTCTTACTGGTGCTTGCTAATTCTATGCAGTAAGATCTTGGGACCTATGCAATCTAATATTGTAGTAGCAGCTCCACTAGTTTCAGTAACTCTTTAGCTCTATACAAATCTTAGTGTTAAGACACAGGAAATATATGCACTGGATTATGTATGGGAACTTATATACAGTATTCATGTATCAAAATGGTAGAGAACCAATGAGGAAAGGGAATGGGACTTGTATGCCACATTTTGTGGTTACACATTCATAGTGGTTTGCATATATACAGGTGCTTATTTTATACCTGGGGCAGTGGAGGATTAAGTGACTTAATCCTCCACTTCCCCAGGTATAAAATGCTCAGGGTCCCAACGAGCAGGCAGGGATGGGATTTGATCCCACAACCTCAGGGTGCTGAGGCAGCAGAGGAAGAGAACAAAATCTGATTTGGATGGCAATGTCCCAACACAAAAAATCAGGATACACAGGTAGTGATTAAAAAAAGGTGATCCGGTATAGAAGATCAGAGGCATCCAAAGGATACCAAAATAGAACAGAACACCAGTGTGGCATGCAGAAAGCTTATTGGACAAACCTGATGTGGCCATGTTTTGCAAACCTCTTAGTCAGTAGATGCTTTCTATGCTGTGAAAGCAGTGTATTAAAAAATTAATTAATTAAAGTTACTCACCTCTGGTGGGCAGGCACAAGCGGGCACAGGCAGGAGAACAGATCAGCTGTGCTGCATCCTGCGGGTTTGTTTTATTAGGGGGTAGTGCCCTCCAATGGTCGCAGCCTTTGATTTTGCCGCTGGTTTGGGGGATGTTCCTGTGGGTCCCGGGATCCATTGGGATCCTGGCCCTAATAAGCCAGGGTCCATAAGGGTGTTGCAGCCTAGTAAGGCCTTCTCTTGGCTGGGCTTGTGCACAGACAGCATGCACGAGCCTCGGGAGGTTCAGGAGAGGAGGGGCTGAGCAGGCTCAATCCTGCAGTGCCCAGGATATTCAAGAGGCACAAATTTTGTGCCTCCTGATTACCTGAGTCCTCTCAGCAACAGAGGGGGGGGAGGGGGGGAGAGGGGGGGCGGGCGCGGAGTGTAAGGAGGGGAGTTAACTGTTCTCATGCTGGAGAGCACAAGGAGAGGAAAAGGCAGGCAGCAGTCTCAACTGTTACTGGTTGAGACTGCTTCTTTCCTAAAACCCCAAATTTTCTATTTCTGGGTTGGATTGTAGGTATAGGCACAGGAGAGAGATGGGTACATTTATTTTTGGGTGGTGTGCATGATTGAAAGTTTGTGTGTGTAAGGGATGCATGTGGGCATGGGTGATTCCATGGAATGCTGTGCATGAGTGAATTCTTCTAGAGATGGTTTGCCATCTGAGGATTGGTGTTGAGTGGTGGATGCTGTTGGTTGTGTGTGGAGAAAAAAGTTCATTTAAGGGTAATATAGGTTAGTCATTTATTTTCAGGCAGGTTAAAATGGGCTTTGTCTAGGAAGTTACCTAACTAAATTTGAGGCATTTTAAACCATTTTTGTGGCTTTTCTAAAAACAGCTTGAGAGATAAGAAACTTTAGGGAAATGGAGAAGTCTTTATACTCTAAAAATAGTTGTACGTAAACCTATTTTCTTGCTGGTTTAAACAATTTTTGTGTACTTTTTGAGAACTGTAAGGATTGCCTGTTTGGCTTCAGTAAGGAGTGTTCTGGATTAAAGCCTGACTCCTTGATTTGATTAACAAAGGCTGTCTAGAGAAAATAGTGTGAGTCTTTGGGTGGTTGGTTGTATGGAGGTAAGCTTGGGGAGTGTTTGTTGCCTGTTAGTTGGGATTTGCTGCCGTATGCTTGAGGTCTGGGTGGTTTTGATTGGGGGATTGGATATTTCAAAATGTCACTTGTGAAGGGCATACTCCCATTGGGTTCTTGTACGGTGCACTTTTTGATGTACTGGTTTTCCAGTGCTGTATTTCTGGTTGATTGATCTGTTTTAATGTTTACTCTGCTCCTGGTTGTATGGTTGCAATTGTTAATAAAGATAAATTGAAAAAAAAAAGTGAATTTTCTTTTATCCATTAGGAAAAGAGTGTACTAGTAGGGAACAGTTTTGAGTGTTAAGAAAGGCTATAGCACAACTTTTCAGAAAGGGGTTTAAAATCAGTTATGCTGTCTGTGAGATGCACTTGCTTGTTCAGGGCTGAGTGCTTGGTGTTGGCTCGGCAATTGTGTGTCTCTGAGCCCTAGTCTAAGGGTGGGTTCTAGTCAGAGGTTTGTTTTTTCTTTTTTTTTAGAAAGCAACAGTCATTTAGGGTCCTTCAAAGGATAGGAATACTGACACTGCACACAAAAGGGAGACAGTTTATTTATTTAAAGACATAGAGGGGCATAATCAAAAATGTGCCTAAGTATGAGGGTGGACGCTTTGTGCAAGATGTCCACAAACCCAGCAGGAAAAATGTTCATTTTCAAAGCTGCCATATGTCTATATTTTATTTTTGAAACTCAGCAAGGTATAAGTTTTGGTCCTTAGGACATCTACCTTTTTTGCCTATTTTCAAAAATAAAACCGTCCATGCGAAAAATGTACAAAAGCAAGTTTTGCAGATGCACCCACCAACTACCTTGTCTGATCGTGGCAGAAGAAATCCCCATCAGCCGAGCCGGTTTCGGGGATTTCTGGAGGCTCAACTGATGTGGCTTTCCTCTGCCAGGATCAGCTGTGCCTTGGAGCCCTACACCCCTTCCCCCTTCCCTTGATATCTCCCTGCCATCCCAACATCCCCCTCACATCCTGACATCCTCCTGTTATCCCATACCTCCCTCATTATCCCCTTACATCTCTGCCTCCCCACATCCCCCAACATGCCTGGCGCCCCCCTCCCACATCCTTGGAACCCTCCTATACCTTCAGAAGAGCAAATGGCAGGAGGGAAGCTCGCTCCCTCCTGCCTACAGAGCCATGTGTTGCAAATGATGGGGCTTCCCCCTCCCAATGCATCTTGGCTTGCCACTTTTTGAACGTTTTTTTAAATTATTATGAGCCCCATAATGTACAGTAGACAATTTTGAAAATATATACATATATACAGTATAAATATAGTAATGAATAAAGGCATGGGTGAGGTGATTGATCAGGACCCACCCAGTTTGGGCTCAGGCCCACCCACAATTTCATCTCCTATAGTGTGACTGGTGGGGATTTCCCTGCCAGCACAGCCACGCCATGTACCTTGGGGGGCGCTGGGGGAGGGAAGTGCACAAATTAAATTTGGGTTTGTTTTAGTTGGAGGGGAGGAGGGAGATTAAACGCACCCTAAATTAGTTTCATGACTTTGCCACTTGTCTAAACAAAACTGCATCATGAAGAGATATTACAGTATAAGAAGTATTCATCACTATCTCCCTCTTTTATGAACACATGGCATGGTTTTTAGCGCCAGCAGTGGCGGTAACTACTCCGACGCTCATAGGATTTCTATGAGCGTCAGAGCAGTTACTGCCGCTGCTAGCGCTAAAACCCGCACTATGCTTTTGTAAAAGAGGCGGTATATTTGTATATGTATTTTCATACATATATTCAACAAAGGTACGTAACCTCACGTTTGTATTTTTATGTTTGTATTTTCTGAGGACTCCTGAAGAAGACAATTTCTTTTTCTTTGTCCTATGCAACTGTTACTATGAAGAAAAACTTGTTGGCGCATTACGTAAGAAAGGATAGCCTTGCAGTAGTAGACATAACTGAGATAGGCAAAGTGATGCTACTTAACAAGAATTGCAGCTGCATCCCAGAACCACAGATTTTAATCTTTAAAAAAACTAATCAAGCGATGACACTGACATGTCAGTCATTGCAGATAAAAGAAGCATCTAAGCTTTTGAAAAAGGGACATCAGATGGACACAAGTCATGTAGCAGAATAAAGGGGAAGAATAAAAAAGAACTCATTAGAATAAAGTGAGATATGATTGATGAGAAAGGAGAATAACAGGTTGCATAAATTCTTAGTGGCAGTAGAGTCAGCAGGAACTACAGCTGGCACAGACCAACCATGCAAAGGTAGATGGAGTCCCAGGAAGAAAGACTTAGAATAATGCAGTGTACAGTGCTCAGCACAGGCAGGAGGCACTGCAGGGGAAGAGATGGTTGCAAGGTAGTAAATGAGACATACGATACCACTGATCCAGGGGACAAAAAGCAACTTTCACTTCTGTGAAACCCAGAAGTAAATAGAATAAACCTCTGTGAAAACCAGACCCCTGAGGATTCTGGGTTACTACTGATGCCAAGCTGCACAAGGGAAAGCATAGCACACAACAAATGCAATGTTGTGGCACTTAATAATATAGGGATCCTGTCACGGCAAACACCAAGGCCCTTACAGAGCACAGAGCAGCACACTATGCTCAGAAAAATGATCCTTTCAGATTAATCTTTGGCTAAGAGCGTGGAATGCAAACATGTAAGGGTTGAATTAGATAATCACTCAGTTTTGTAATGCACACCAGAAATCAATACAAACACCGTAAAGAAGGAGAAGGAGTGTGAATCCATTGTTGACAGCTTGAAACTGGAGCAAAGAATGTTGGAGTCAATATTCAATGAGGTTACCATCAGGAATCAGCAGGAGCCATTTTGCAGGCAGGGCAAGGGTGATTGGTCCTGATCTGCCCCACTAGACCACCAGGAATGACATGCAGGGAAGTCCCAGGGGTTCTAGAGCAAGAGTGGGTTGGAGGAGCACCAGGGGGTCAAATCACTTAAACCTCCATTGCCCTAGGTACAACATAGGTACCTGTATATGATACGTGAATCACTTTGATTATAACCTCAGAAAGGTAATATATCCCTTTTCAGGTGGGTGGGAGGCTAGGATAAGTGGTGCTGAATTGGGCAGGGAGTTCAGATCAGGGGGTTCTGGTATGGGAGGATTGGATCATAGGGGTCCTGAGTTTTGCAGGGAGACTGGTACTGTTAGGTGGGGGAATTGGATCAGAGAGTGTTGAGTAAGAGGAATTAGACTGCAGTGTGCTAACCTGGGGATGATTAGTTGGAGGGATTGGAACTGAGTCAGAGGACCTGACAGATCCACTGGAAGATATTTAGCCAGGAGCTGCATAAGTGTCTTATGCAGATCCTGTCTGAATTATGTTTGGGACCTAGTGCTGGCAGTCATTGCATGCAGTTGAGGCTGTTTTTCGATATTTGAGAACTTAGGAAGCTACTGAAGGCAGCTTTTGTTTGAGGTATTCTCTTGATTGAATTGAGATTCCGATTGTAAATGTTTTAGAAGTTTTTGTTGTTGTTTATCTATGTATATGCTAGGTCTGTGCTGATTATATATGTTTTATGTAAACCATTTAGGTTTAAGCGGGTAAGAAAGTTTTTAAATAAATAAATAAATACCTGGTCATGCCCAGATACTAAAAAACACTGATCACTGACAGCTGAAGGTTGTATATTTTTAACCCTTTTCATGTAAAGTCCAATTTTAGACAGAATCTAGAAATTGGACTTGAGACAACTATGTCAGGGTGTGCTCTACTCAAATGGTATTTTAGAAACGGATAAGCCAATATAGAGCCTTTTCTAAAATGCATGAAGGGATGTATGTGTATGAGGGGCATTCAATAATTTTCTACTTGATTATGAAAGAAAGTAACAAGCATGTTGAAACAAGTCTGTGCATGTTGTGACATGTCTCAAGTTATGGCTCAATGCGAATCTAACATTCCAAGAGACAGGATGTCAGGAGAATCCTCGTGTGAATCAAGTAAGAAACTGCTAGATTTGGAGCACGGTTCAGTGATAAAATTTCTTACAAAAGAAGGGAAAAAGCCAAAGAAGATCCATGAATGCATGACTGCAGTTTATGGTGAGTCTGCCCCATCATCCTGCAAAGTAAAATTTAAGTGGGGTAGAGAGTCCATTGAAGATGACCCTCACACTAGACAGCTTGTGGAAGCAACTTCCACATAAATGTGCAAGAAAGTCAAGGATTTCATTTTCTCAGACAGACAAATTAAGGTTTCCTGAATAGCTGAAGAAATGGACATCTCGGCATGTACAAATCTGCTTCTTGGTTTCTGTTCTGCTGGGGATTAGAAATGAGGCACAAGGAGATAATGGGAATCTCTCAAGATCACAAACACTGCGGCAGAGCCAGTGATTAGAACTAAGTAGCAGCATGGAATGTTGCTACTCCTTGGGTTTTAGCCAGTTACTAGGGACCTGGATTGGCCAACGTGACAACGGGCTACTGGACTTGATGGACTATTGGTCTGACCCTGTAAGGCTATTTTTATGTTCTTATGCACAGTTTGCAATATAATTCATGAGAAGATGGGCATGTACAAGGTAAGTGCAAGATGGGTTCCAAGACACCATATCAGAAGGCCACAAGACTCCAATGCTGTCAGGAGAATTTGGAGATGCTCCGTGAAGACCAAGTGAATTTTTTTCCATCATTTGATGACTTGATGACTGGAGATGAGACTTGGGTCTATCACAGAAATCCTGAGTCCAAAATGAAGTCAATGCAGTGGAAACACAAGTCATTCCCTGCCCCCAAAAAATTAAAGACAGAAAAATATGTAGACAAAGTCATGGCAACTGTCTTATGGGTTGATGAAGGATCTTTGCTTTATTGCTTTGCAGGAGTAAAACAAGGTGAAAAGACAAGGAAAACTCACAGCAGGTGTGCTGCTTGTTCACGACAATGTACCAGTACACCTGTTACAACAATCAAAGGCTGCCATCCGAGAATATGGGTTTCAGCAGCAGAACCATCCACCCTACATTCCTGATCTGGCTCCCTCAGATTATTTCCTGTTCTAAGTTTTGGAAGAAATTTTACCTTGGACAGCAATTTTCAAGTGATGAAGGCATCAAGGAAACTGTGACGTCCTGGTTTGAAAGTCAAAAAGAAGAATTATTTTCAAAGGGGTTAAAGTCATTGCAGAAAAAGTAGATGAAGTGGATGGAGCTATCAGGGGACAATACTAAAAAAATTAAAAAAAATTTTAAACTGTTCTTTCCTGCTGATGTAGATAAATTATTGAACACCCCTTGTATATACTGGCAAGTGTTGCAGGACCATCCATTTTATAACTGTACTGTACAGTACATGTTGAAAAAATTGACAACAAAATGCTCAGCAACTTACATGTGTAAGTTTTGGTTTTGGGAATTTTTTGGATTTTGGAATGGTAATGTTAAGTCAGAAAAAGATAGACCATAAGACCATAAAATTGCCACCCTAAGTGGAATCTGCAGTTCTATTTGCCATTTTTCCAGACTTCCGACTTGAATTGCACAAAGAACAGGAGAATCACACACACCTGCATTGGTTTCAGTATGTGTCATGTCGGGAGAATTGTCTACTTCTGGTTTGCATCAAATTTCAGATTTCAGATGATTTTGATTTTCAGAATAAAGAATCTTGTACCTGTACTTGCATAACATAATACTGGCATGCCTAAAATTTAGATATCCACACTAACCCCACTCATAAAACAGGTATAACTGCAGTTGCCTAAATATGGCAGGGATATACATACCTTACATTATTCTTTATGTCATAGGCAGCGGAACGCTTTTTTGTTTTGGGGGGGGCTCACAAGCTCCATCCCAGACCCCCGCCTAAGCTCCGTCCCATAATAATACTATTTGTAATACCATTTTTCCCATTCATTTATCATATATACACACACAATATAATCTTATTAACAATACATAATGGTTAACCCCAAAATTAAACTACGCAAAGCATTTATGTTTCTCAACATTCATTCCTACCATAACACCTGGCCTTGGTCACAAATGCAGATAACCCCTATGCAAATACAGGACCACAAAGTAAAAGCACTAATATATACAAACAAAATGCGAGAATTTTCGGGAGCCAGTCAAAGAAGTCGCTGAACACTGAGCAAGAGCGTCAAAGCATGCTCCCACTCATCGCCGCTCAGTGGCAGAAGAAACCAGCTGCAACCGGCCAGTTAGCAGCCAGACAGGAGCAGGAAATCTCGCTCCTGCCTACTGCACCTGTTGACCACCAGGGATATAAGTAGCACCTGGGATAAAATTGTCAATTTTGGGGGAGGCCCCGGCCCCTGAGACCTCCCCCGTTCCGACGCCTATGCTATACGTTACTCAAGGAATTAGGAGCCCCACTTCCATGCTACACCCATGTGTACACCCAACTTACATATAACACTAGGCAAAATAGTCACATATTTACAAAATAGAATTTAGGTGGAATACTACACTCATACACAGCCTTGAGTGAATCTCTTCATAAGTGCAGTTAATAAATTCCAATAAATAAATAAATGCTAGTAGTCTAAACATTTATGCACACAATGGTCACATAAATGTTAGTGCCCAGTTTATAGACTGGCTTTTAATGTAGGGAGTGCTAATATTCAGCACTTTCCAGAAAATTCCTGTTTATATTTAAGGCTTTGTATTTAGTAGGCAGATAGCTGAAATCCAGTAAAAACTAAGGCCCTGATTCTTTAAATGAAACCTAAAGTTAGGTGCCTAGATTTGTGTGCCTAGCTGATCTAGGTGCCTAACTTAATTTTTTTAAACTTGACTTAATCAACGCTGATGATTGAAAGCACCATTAAAAAAAACCATTAGAAAGAGACATTTCAAAAAATTAAGTAGCCAGTAGGTGTCTAACTTTGTAGGTGACTACCACTTTGAGGTGGGTGTCTACACCGAGGTGCCTACCGGTAAGAAGGCATGCTTAGGGCATGATTCTGGGAGGATTAAGGGCAGATTTTGTGCATGGCTTGACCCAGGTGCCGATAGATGCCCACCTTAGGCAACCTCATTTAGGCCGAGAAAACCCTGGACTAAATGGCACTGTGCCTATGGATTAAATGCCTACTGGAGCTTAAGAATGCTTAGATGCCACTTGGCATGATTCTATAAATGGCACCTAGTAGATAATTGGCACCACGCTGAACGGCACCTAGGAGTTAGATGCCATTTATAGAATCAAGCCTTAAGTGGATAAGTAATTTGTTTATCATTTTGAAAAAAATGCCTCACTGGGTTCTGTGTAGATCAGTCCAATGGACCATGTTTGAAAATGTTACTAGTGTTGAGCTCCTCTGTCGATGGATACCATGAATGATCCTTGATGTCCTGGTTTCCTTATGCTTTACGAGCAACCTTTGTTAGAGGATTTAAACATCTGAAAATGATTCTGCAAAATGGACAATGAAATCTCCATAGATTGCTCTGCATTCATTCGATTCAAGTGGTATTCCTTTTTTGACGCGAAGAGGCTTATGAACTCGTAGCATTCAGCTACTTTTTTGTTTCTCATTTAAGAAATTCATATACTGCAACATAGGGGTGAGGATGCTTAACGCGGTTATTCATGCAGGCCATGGTGCTGAAGGGTGACAGAGTGGAAGTGATCTCAGGGACAGAAGAATCGCTTGCTTGGATAAAAACTAATCAGCGGAAAAAGGGAAAAGAAAAAAAAAAGAGGGACCAAGAAAGCAACTGTCTTTCCCTTAGCCTGACTGACCTTAAAGTACCTGGCATGCTTATACCCACATTTCTGTTGATAGAAGTGTCAAACTGGCTCTATTTCCCCTGAAATAGTTTAGTTCATTTTATTATTTGCCAAGAGGAATCTCAGCCCCCACCCCCTCCCCCTGCCAGGAGCTTGGCCATCCGGCTCTCCCTATTACAGCACTCATTTGCATTCATACTCTACACATGGGTAGATACAATCATCCTTCGCTGCCTTCTGCTTCACACTTGTTTTCCTAGCAGAGCTAATTAGGTAATTAGTTTCAAAGTCAGGCGCAATAGGGCCGCTGCCCTAATCATGTAGCTATGCTCATGCAGAGTGCAAGGCAAGAGAGGCTAAAATGTGTGTGATTTGACACCAGTTTCAGCTTAGATCTGCATTTCAGATGGCTGCAACTGTAGCAAAGGGCAAAATCTACTGTGTTGTTTGCTGGGAACAGTTTTGCTAAAATTAGATAGATAGATAGATAGATGCTTGTATATTCAGCTGATTAAATAAAGATCCATACCATAAAACTCCTAGCAGCAATCTATTGAATGGAAATTAGGAGTTTCATATTTCTCCATCCAGCACACCACTATTTCTTTTAACTTAAAAAAAGGGAACAGAAATAAAAGAAGTTTCAAGGACTTCTTTGCCAAAATCACTATTAGATCTAATGAGTCTCTGGGCTGTTTCCATGGCAATTACAACATACTGCATTGTCGTTCTTTGGACAGAATGAAGATTTCCATTGTCTCTTGACGGCCGCTTCATATTTTTTCATCTACGAGTGAACAGAGTTTTGCAGTCAAGGCCCTCTGCTTTCCTTTCTCAATGGCATGTACAAATTGAAGGGGGGGGGGTGTTCCCCCTCTTAACTGGTGATTTCAAGGTCAAAATCCTGTGGACTTCTTTCATTTCATTAAAATTTATAGATTGCCTCCCTTCATAAATAGAAGTGGTTTACATTAATAACATACATACTACCTGACATTCAACCAATGATAGTCGGCATTTTATTAAACTCTGGCAGAATTGTACCTAGATATTCAGTGGTACTGAATATCCAGACACTCAGTATTAGTTACTGGTGAAGTTCAGAACTAATACCCAGATAACTTTTGTTCAAGTTAGGACAGTTATTTTTGCAGTCCAGGTTTCCCAGATAGTTATCCGGGCACTGGCACTAAATATTGATAGTGCCAGATAATCTTACAGACTGCCCAAAATATCTTTCCTTGGACCAGCCAGCAGGATTTAACCAGTTACAAGACATTTTGTTAAAGGCTACTGAATATCAACCCCATAGCATTTAATGCACTCCAAAACAAATAGAACATTTTACTAATTAGTTGGTGATCGTCCAGTATTATTTTGGGCTGTGCTGTGTAGGCTAAAGGTAGGTGAATCAATAGAAATATGAAAAATGACTTACCGATGTTAAGTCCTATAGATATATTGTGTTAGCCGAAAATAAAAAATGTTTCCCATAACTATCTGGCTTCATAATCACTGCCTAGCCCAATCTACCAATTTGTCCATGGCATTCACTGTCAATCCATTTGTAAAAATGTTTTCTGCACTTTAATAAAAGGGTCCTTAAAACTTTAAATATGCATACTCTAGAAAAGAGTCAAGAGAGAGGAGATGTGACAGAGGCATTTAAGTATTTGAACAGCAGTGGCGTACCTAGGGTATGTGGCACCCGGGGCCCATCATTTTTTGACACCCCCCCCCCCCCATGTAAAAAAAATTTTTTTTTTTTTTTTTTTTTTGCAATAACCATGAAATGGAATAAATGGTCAGAATAGAAACAGGCAGTGAAAATTTTCTTTTATTGAACCTCATATATGTAACCATTATTCCAAACATAACAAAACATAAATTATGTCTAAATTGTCATGACATTAGAAGTACATATGGAGTAGTTGCAGGCAGTGGCGTACTTAGGGTATGTGGCACCCAGGGCCCATCATTTTTTGACACCCCCCCATCTATATGAAAAATATGATTTTTAGTACCAATCTACATATCGCACCACAAGAGTGTACCTAGGAAAAGGCTGCATCTTAAACACTGCAGTGAGCACTAGAACACCAACACATACATTGTAAAACTAAACAAGCCAGATCCCGCACAGTCAATTGGTCCTGTAGTCAATGCCAACTGAAAACTATGTCTTTTTCATACACACAGAACAGAGATACACCCTCGCCCAAAATGGAATAATCACAAACTAAAAATAGAAATATGTAGACAAAAGTTAAACTGATCCGCCAAGAAACCAGACCCTGGATACAATGCAACACCACAAAAAACAGTAACACATGTCCTCTAATACAGTGCAAAATATAAAGACAGTAGATGTAAATTTGAAAAAACTGATACATAACAATCACCACTTTATAAATTAACAAATAAAAATAAAACAAATAATGAGATATAAAAAAATACAATTTTATTGGACTAATCCCCGTAAGCTCGGTCCCCATCCCCGCAAACCACCTGATTCCATCCACACAAGCCTTGAATTGTTTATATTAAAGTATAAAAAGAAACAATATTCTGTACAATTGTCAATTTATAAATCAGCGTCTTCTCCCCACTCTCTTCCCCATTTCCCTTCAGCATCCTCAGCCCACTCTCTCTCCACTTTCCTTCAGCGCACGCACATAAAAACAAGCAAGTAATTTTATATCATTTTCATTCTATTCATTCATAGAAATTAAAGTCTAGATAATGCCAGTCACATAACAAAACATGATTTTACAAAAATAATTCCCTGCAGTCAAGCCTGCAAGGATTATTAGATGTCTTTCAGCAGTTCCCCTCCCTCCCTCCCCCTTACCTTTGTGGCCAAGTCAAAATGATCTACCAACAATAAAATTTTAAAAACACAAAGCACGCTGTACGCAGAGAAAATGTTAATTATCATTTATATTCCGCGGGTTTTCAAAGAGGTCAAGGCAGATGACTTTATGCAATGTCACCTCAGTAACAACTATACAAAAATAGACAAATATTCCTCCTCCCTTTTTACTAAACTGCGATAGCGGTTTTTAGCGTAGGGAGCTGCGCTGAATGCCCCACGCTGCTCTCGACGCTCATAGGCTCCCTGCGCTAAAAAACTCTATTGCGGTTTAGTAAAAGGGGGCCATAGTGCAAAATATAGACAGCAGATATAAATTTTCAAAACGGACACATTTTGATCACTAAGTTGAAAATAAAATCATTTTTCCTACTTTTTTGTCTGGTGATTTCATGAGTCTCTGGTCCTTCTTCTGATCCTTCTTCTTTCTCTCTCCCCCTGGCTCCCCTCTTTATTTCTGCCTTTCTTTCTCTCTCCTCCTGGCCCCCCTCTTTCTTTCTGCCTTTCTTTCTCTCCCCCTTGACCCCCCTCTTTATTTCTGCCTTTCTTTCTCTCCCCTTGGTCCCCCTCTTTCTTTCTGCCTTTCTTTCTCTCTCCCCCTGGCCCTCCTCTTTCTTTCTGCCTTTCTTTCTCTCCCCCTTGACCCCCTCTTTATTTCTGCCTTTCTTTCTCTCCCCTTGGTCCCCCTCTTTATTTCTGCCTTTCTTTCTCTCCCCTTGGTCCCCCTCTTTCTTTCTGCCTTTCTTTCTCTCTCCCCCTGGCCCCCCCTCTTTATTTTTTCCTTTCTTTCTCTCTCCCCCTAGCCTGCACAAAGCCATCGTGCCGATTTCTCCACTTCCACGATTCTTTCCCTACCCTCACCCCCAAGCCAGCAGCCGATTTCTCCCTGCTCCTTCCCCGATGTCCTGATGTCCTGAACTTCATCGGGCAGCAGCAGCATTCACAATTCACTGATGTTGCACGCTTCAGGCCTTCCTCTCTGTCGGGTCCTGTCTTCATGAAAACTGGAAGTAGGCAGGACCCGGCAGAGAACAAGGCCTGAAGCCGGCAACAGCAGCGAATTGTAAACGCTGCTGCTGCCCGAAGAAGGTAATGGAGCACCGAGGCAGTCCGCTTCTCCCCCCTCCCAGCCGAACCCCCGCTGACCCTCCTATCTCCCCCCCCCCCCGTGAACCTTTCCGACCTTCCCAGCGAGAGCAGCAAACCTCCTTCGCGGCTTTCTCCTCCCTCTGCCGCGTTACTGATGACGTCATCAGTGATGCGGCAGAGGGAGGATAAAGCCGACGCTACTGGAGGGAGGTTTGCTGCTTTCGCTGGGAGGGTCAGAAAGGTTCACTTGGGGGGGGGGGGAGAGAGATAGGATGGTCAGCGGGGTTTCGGCTGGGAGGGGGGAGAAGCGGTCTGCCTTGGTGCTCCAAGGCCTGGCGCCATTACCTTTTTCGATAATGGCGCCGATGCTGCTTTCGCTGGGAGGGTAGGAGCGCGATAGGGACCGGGCCAGCTGTGCACCCCCCCCTAAGGCGGCACCCGGGATGGACCTCCCCCTCGCCCCCCTTGGTACGCTACTGCCCTGGGGAAACAGCCTGCAACAAGATCGCGCGATGCCAGAGATCTTTGCCTGCTTCGGCTGTTTCCTCCGCCGCGGTCCCGCCCCTCCTCTGACATCAGAGGAGGGGCAGGACCGTGGCGGAGGAAACAGTCGAAGCAGGCAAAGATCTCTGGCATCGCGATCTTGCTGCAGGCTGTTTCCAGACGCGACACCCGGCGCAGGGGGGGGTAACTGGACCGGACCGGGAGCACCCCCTCAGGGCTTGGTACCCGGGGCGGATCGCCCCCCCCCCCCCCCCCTTGGTACGCCACTGTTGAACAGTATCAATAATTCATGAAAAGTAGGGCTGCATATTTGTCCCAGAAACAGGAAGTGATAGCAGAGCTTGATATCACTTCCTGTTTCTGGGATCAGCAGAGCCAATGGGCAGCACATACAAGGCAAGTTCCCCACTTCTGCCTACCTTCTGTTCTTGCTGCCATCCCACCACTGTGCAGACTGAGAAAAGCAGCAGCCCAGCTATGTGAGTAAACAAGGAGGGATGGCGAGGATAGAGATACAGAATGTGGCTATGTTGAATGTTGGTGTTGATGGGGACAGAGAGAGATGAATCCATGCTGGATGGTGGTGAGGAGAGAGATAGAGATGGGGCAATTCTGGATGATTGGGGTAAGAAGAAGAGAGATTACCATGCTGGATGATGGTGGTGGGGAGAGGGGGAGAGCTGGGGTAATGCTGGATAGTGAGGAGAGATAGAGAAGTGGGATGATACAGAATGATGGTGGTGTATAGGGGGAGAGATATAGAGCTATACTGGTGGAAGGGAGAGAGAGAGAGGGAGTTAATACTGGATGCAATTAATCATGCAATTAAAAATTGCAATTGATGTGCAGCCCAATGAAAAGCAAACCTGCTTCAAGGGGAAAAATGTTGTAGAGCAGGGCTTTCCAAACTGTGGCTTGCAACCCCAAATGGGGTCACATAATTCACTTTTAGGGTCACCAGCCTGAGTGGACTGAAAATAAAAAAGAACTGGCACCTCTCAATGAACACATGTAGGTAGGAAATTAAGGCAGCATCAGCTGCATCACAGGACCAGTGACATGGAGGACAAGGTAGGCCTCTGGGAGTCATGTACTTTTTGTGGTCAAAATAATGGGGTTGTAGTCACGGAAGGTTTGATAAGCACTGTTTTAGAGCACGAAGTCAAAATATAAGGCTTAAAGAAGGTAGACTGAAGAGAAATATCATTTCATGGATAGGGTTGGTGGAAGAGGAGAAACACATGCACCTGCGTTGGTTTCAGCGTGTATCATGTCGGGAACATTGACTACTTTTGGTTCGTATCAAATTTCAGTTTTCGGAGCTTTTCGGAATAAAAGTTCTTGTACCTGTATTTGCATAACTTGATACTGGCATGAAATACTCCCTTCCTTCTCTGTCAATGATAAAATATTCCCTATTAGGGAAAAAAGACTCTAGTGCTAAAGACACATTCAGCTAGAGCAGCCCTTCTGAAAAAGTTCTGCCACCATTTAATAATTCCCAGTACCTTATAATACCTGTTCTCATATACAGAACAGTATACTTTAATATTTTAGCTAATTTGTTAATTCTTTCAAAAGGTTTTTTTTAAAGGTTTGAGAGTTATTCATTCAATTTGTCATAAAGGCCATCTCCTTCCAACTGAGGTGCAATAGGAAAAAATGTACAAATTGAAAGAACATGGGTCTGGACAGCAGTACCTTGGTTGTGTACATGTTTCTTGCTCTTCTCCTCACCTCAAGAAGTGTTCTTTTAAATACCAGATGACTTTATTCTGATTTATTCTGATTCTTAATATCTCAGTCATTAAGCACAACTTATAAAAAATGCTTCAGAGGAAAATTTAAGGGTGTTAAATGATGATTATAAAACTTGCTGGAACATGATAGTTTGTTTTTAACAGCCTAGCAGCTTTATAGAGTTGAGGAATAGGAAAAGCACTGCCCATTTCTCACAGAATTCGGGATATGGAGGATAGGGGAATTAGGCACAGAAGAATGGCTTGTAATATCACACTGCCAATTATCAAGTGTCTCCTGTGCCTGTGATGAGGGTTATTCTAGCCATATATTCTCATGGACAGCTGGTTATAGCAAAGTGTGATTCCACAGACCAGATATAGTGAATCCAAATTAGGCCTTCATCAGTTATAATCAGCAAAAATGGACATTTTAGGGCATTTATTGGATATGTTGAATGCTCTTTCAAATGTATAGATGAGCTGAGAGCAATTGACTAGAAATGGGTAAATGCAGAATAGCTTACAAAAACCTGACATTCTCTGACATGAAATAAGTCTAAATGTGTGCAGAAGCAAAGCTAAAACAGTAGATTTTTCTAGCAAGGACTTTGATGATTGAGTTTTACAAGAAAGTTTCCATTACTCTATAACCCCCCAGCAACTGGCTTCCATTCCTCTAGTTATCCTGACAGTAGTTAAATATACAGTGCCCCCATTATAAGAGGTCAACTCTGTATTTCCTTTACAGGGGAAACCTAAAGAGATTCTACCTGAGTTTGGAATAAAATATTCACTCCACATCTCTACCCAAGCCTGAAAGTAATGACAAAAGTAGGGGGAAAAAATATACAGATGTCCATACGATTAATGTGGACAGCTGTGCTAATTTCCACTGTAGGCAACAAATTGTGTTTCTGAGCCCATAGCCCAGAAGATTACTCTGTGCACCAATTGCTAGTTATCTTTGAAGAGGCATAGTAATAAAACCCAACATGAGTCTCAGGAATTTGGATATATACTGTATGGTGACTTACAGCGTGCTAAATAACATTGCAGTAAATTTGTAAGATAGGTACAATATACATTCACATGCTGAGGATGACGATTCTGGAGCAGTCCTGTGTCCTCCATCTGCAAGAATACTTTTCATTTGGAGAGGGGAGAACTGAAATCTAGCTACTGTCACAGTAGTCACCTAGTTATCACAGAGTAAAAAGGGACACTGATATAGTGAGAACAATTTGGGGGGGAGGAGTTCATGAGGGGTGCAGTGGCACTGCAGATATATTTTCAAAGCAGCTAAAAGAGATGTGCATAAGGCAAACATTCATCTGGGCTTTTTTTTCCCAGGTTTTCTGACTTTTCTCGATTTGTTTCACACATTCATTTTAATTTAAAGAAATAATGCACATTCATACATTTTAACGCATGCTAATTATTATAATTATACACCGTTTTTTAAAAAGATGCACTGTCTTATGAATGCATTTCTCTATCGGTTGATTGTTGGAATTGGGCTGCCTGATCAATGCAACATCTGTATCTGCCTTTGTGTGTGTTCTCCCCCTCTTCCAACCAAAAGACCCCTTAGATGTCCAACCAGTGCTTCAAGGTTGGGTTTTTTGGACAATGACTATATTCTTTCAACACTTATGAGTTCACCTTGTATGAAATGCTTCATTTGTGCTGTCACAGTACCAATCATCCTTATCAAAGGTTAGCTGCAGACTTTCCTGGAATTTATCAAGGCCACTAGTCACAACTCACAACACAAAATCAGTCTGGGTTGTCTTTTCTAGTCCTGTTACTAAGGAAGTCAGTGTCTAACTTAATTGGATTCTGCATAATAAACTATACATTTACATAATAAGGCCCCATTTGCAAAAGCAAACTTTTGCCTAATTAAGCAAAAATTATGCCCCTGGGAATAATTGTTGAATTTATCTAGCTGGGGGGGAGGGAGAAGTCTGGGTAGAAGCTTAAACTAATGTGAACGATAAACCCTTAAAGTCATTACCAATAATTTGGATGGGGCTCCATTCACACAGTAATAGCTGCATCCAGCAATGGTTGCCTGGCAGCTACAATAATATTCCATCTTTCCTCAGCACATATGGAGTAATGTAGCCTGAACTAGTAGAAACAATGCAGGCAGGCAAGTAAATAGTTTCACACCTCCCTATTCTTAGCTTTGGTAAATCTGTTTCAAAAACAAGTCACAAGTGATCCATCAGCTTTCAAAGTGACTAATCAATATATTCCAATTTGATCTGTGAGGTGTTTGGCCTCTGGGAAATTTAATTTATTTCAACTCATGGCCATGAAAAAATGAATAGCCAAAGTGTTCTAACAAAGCATAAAGGCTACAGAGGCTGTACTCAACGTCATTCCACTTCAGTTTTCTATTTTACATGAACAAATCACTCAAATGTGTTGAAAGTCCCTGGAGCTTATCAACCAAGGGCTCAGAATTTGAGTTCAAGGTGAACAGAAATGATAAAATACAGATAGGGAGCTTGCAAAGATCTAGCTGTAGGGACTTGCCTACGTTAGAATTCATTGGATACACTAGAGATGTTAAGGATGAAACATATGCTATAACCGTTGGCAGTCGTTAAAGAAAAACTGAAAAATCTCTTTTCACAGTTCATACTTCTTATATATCAATATGCTGCTATCCACTTACTGCTTAATGCAAGAAGTGCGTTTTCTTTAGTTATCCCCCAGAGACAGATCTCAGGCAATGTTTCCTATACAACAGCGGCATAGTGACGGATGAGATGAAATTTCACATACAGAGCCATCAGATCCTCCTGAGACACTAATCCTAGTCTTGGTGTCCTATTTGAAAGAAAGAATATTTTCCTTTCAAAAGCTTATAAAAAATGTATTGTTATTCTGAATAAGGTATCACCTTATTTTATCTTTTTGTTTTATTTCTACTTATTATTGTTCAAAAGGTGCAATGCGAGGGGCCGCTGAAAAGTTCTCAGCCCAACCAGCAAAGATGGGGCAATCTCCATCAAGGGCTTTACACTTAGTCCAGTGATTTTCCACTTTTTCTGTTCTGCATATTTCTGATGGAATAAAAATAGTAGAAAATCACTAGACTAAGGGGCTCATAATCGAAACTGAAATATGCCTAAAAACCTGCCCAAGTCGGCACTTGGGCAATCTAAAAGACAGGTTGTGATTTAGGTGATGTAAAGACACATATAAGTGCCCAAAAGGTATCCAAAATGACTAGATAACCACTGCAGGGACAAAGTAAAGGCGCCTCCACACATACCCCGTGTTCACTGACCCCTTTGCACCCCCACAAAGTTCAGAATAAAAAACGTACATACCTGCCTGCAGAACATTAGCACCTGGCATAGAAAAGCATAGTAGAGCTAGTGAACCATAGAGAGGAAGACCCAGGCCCATAAGCCTCTCTAACCGCTACATCAGTGGTGGAAAATGTGAGCCCACCAAAACCCCCTAAAACCCTACTCTACTGCCATACAGTATAGGTGCCACCTGCAGCCATAAGGGCTATTGGGGTTGTAGACAGGTGGGTATAGTGGGTTTGGGGGTATTTTATGGGGTTATAAGGGAGTTGTGGTGAGATGTTTATCTGGCACCCTTTTTGCGGATTTCACAGCAATACTCTGTAAGATGTCCCACTGCTCTGTTGCCATGTCTGGGTGGCCAGTTCATCATAATGTGTATGTGTGTTGAGTTCTTTTGTATTTTGTGTCATGATGCAGATTTTTGTTTGTTTGTTCTTCACCCCCTAAACTGTACCGTTCCCTCAGTTTTTTGAAGCCCAAATGCATGACCTTGCATTTCTTAGCATTACATTTTAGCTGCCAAATTTCAAACCATTCTTCAGTCTTCACCAGGTCTTTCTTCATGTTATTCACACCATCCTGGGTATCTACTCTATTATGGATTTTGGTATCATCCACAAAGAGACATATCATATCTGACAGCCCTTCAACAATATTGTTTATAAAAATGTTAATAAGAACAAGCCCAAGAACAGAACTTTGAGGCACACCACTGATAACATCCCTTTCCTCAGCGTGATCTCCATTGATCACTACCCTCTGTTCCTTTCACTTAACCAGTTCTTGACCCAGCCTGTCACTTTGGCACCCGTCCCAAGGGCACTCAACAAGGGATCCAAGAGGAAAAAGAACAAGGAACTGGTATGGCTCACTGTAGCGGTGAAGGAAGCGATCAAAGACAAGAAGACTTCATTTAAGGAATGGAAAAGGTCAAAAATGGAAGAAACTGGAAAAAGCATACAACAGGTGCCATAAGGCGGTAAGAGGGGCCAAAACAGACTATGAGGAAAAAACAGCAAAAGAGGCAAAAAACTTCAAGCCGTTCTTTTGATATATTAAGGGGAAACAACCCGTGAAGGAAGCAGTGGGGCCGTTGGATGACCATGAAATAAAGGGAGTGCTAAAGGAGGACAAAGCCATCGCTGACAAACTGAACACATTTTTTGCATCTATATTTACCAAAGAGGATATACACAACATACCGGAAGCCGACAGGCTATAAGCAGGAAACAAAGACGGGAAACTGATAGGGTTGATGGTCAGTGTAGAAGAGGTATGCAGGCAGATTGATAGGCTTAAAAATGATAAATCCCCGGGACCAGATGGCATCCATCTGAGGGTAATCAAGGAACTGAAAGGGGCTATAGCTGAACTGCTTCAACTAATAGCCAATCTGTCGATCAAATCAGAAAGGATTCCAGAAGAATGGAAAGTGGGGAATGTTACGCCGATCTTCAAGAAAGGTTTGAGGGGAGATACGGGAAACTACAGAACGGTGAGTCTGACCTTGGTACCAGGAAAGATGGTAGAGGTGCTGATAAAAGACCACATCATTGATCACCTTGACGGACACAATCTGAGGAGGATCAACCAGCACGGCTTCAGAAAAGGAAGATCTTGCTTGACGAACTTGCTGCACTTCTTCGAGGGAGTAAACAGGCAGATAGGCAAGGGTGACCTGGTCAACAATGTATATCTGGATTTTCAGAAGGCGTTCAACAAGGTCCCGCATGAAGGACTACTTCGAAAAATTGCGAGCCATGAAATCAAAGGTGAAATACTCACGTGGATTAAAAACTGGCTGATGGATAGGAAACAGAGTGGGGGTTAATGGATAATACTTGGACTGGAAAAGCATCATGAGTGGAGTGCCACAGGGTTCGATGCTTGGACCCGTGCTCTTCAACATATTTATAAACAACCTGGAAATTGGTATGACGAGTGAAGTAATTAAATTTGCAGATGATACGAAGTTATTCAGAGTAGTGAAGACGCAGGAGGATTGCGAAGACCTGCAATGGGACATAAACACACTTGTGAGATGGGCCGTGACATGACAAATGAGGTTTAACATGGATAAGTGTAAGGTGATGCATGTCGGTAACAAAAATCTTATATACGAATACAGGATGTCCGGTGCAGTACGTGGAGAGACCCCCAGGAAAGAGACTAGGGAGTACTGGTCGACAAGTCAATGAAGCTGTCCACACAATGCGCAGCGGCGGCAAAAAGGGAAAACAGAATGCTAGGAATGATTAAGAAGGGGATCACGAACAGATCAGAGAAGGTTATCATGCCGCTGCTCCGGGCCATGGTACGCCCTCACCTGGAATACTGCGTCCAGCACTGGTCGCTGTACATGAAGAAGGACACAGTACTACTCAAAAGGGTCCAGAGAAGAGCGACTAAAATGGTTAAGGGGCTGGAGGAGTTGCTGTAATGAGAGATTAGAGAAACTGGGCCTCTTCTCCCTTGAAAAGAGGAGACTGAGAGGGGACATGATTGAAACATTCAAGATAATGAAGGGAATAAACTTAGTAGATAAAGACAGGTTGTTCACCCTCTCCAAGATAGAGAGAATGAGAGGGCACTCTCTAAAATTAAAAGGGGATAGATTCCCTACAAACTTAAGGAAGTTCTTCTTCACCCAGAGAGTGGTAGTAAACTGGAACGTCCTTCCGGAGGCTGTTATAGGGGAAAACACCCTCCAGGGATTCAAGACAAAGTTAGACAAGTTCCTGCTGAACCAGAACGTACACAGGAAAGGCTAGTCTCAGTTAGGGCACTGGTCTTTGACCTAAGGGCCGCCACGTGAGCATACTGATGGGCACGATGGACCACTGGTCTGACCCACCAGCAGCAATTCTTATGTTCTTAAAATCTAAATACACCACATCTAGCGCACTACCTCTATCCAACTCTCTGGTCACCCAGTCAAAGAAATTGATTAGATTTGTCTGAGAAGACCTACCTCTAGTGAATCAATGTTGCCTCTGGTCCTGTAATCCACAGAATTCCAGAAACTTGAACATTCTCTGTTTTAAAAGTGTTTCCATTAATTTGCTTACCACAGAAGTCAGACTTATCGGCTTGTAATTCTTTATTTCTTCCTTATTTCCACTTTTATGGAGATGAACCACATCCGCACTTCTCCATTTCTCCAGTACCACTTCGAACTCTAGAGCCTCACTGAAAAGGTCAGTCAGCAGAGCCACCAGAACTTCCCTAAGTTCCTTCAGCACCCTGATGTACATCAACCGGCCTCATCGCTTTGTCTACCTTTATTTTAGCTAGCTCCTCACAAACACAACCCTATGAAATTGATCGGGGTGTACCACTCCTCCATCCCTATTCATGTTTGCCTTCTGCAGTCCTGCTCCCAGTGCTTCAGCCATGAACACAGAACAGAAATATTTGTTAAGCAATTCAGCCTTTTCTTTATCAGCTTCTACATATTTCTCCCCTTCACCTTTGAGTCTCACAATGCCACTTTTGCACTTCTTCCTATCACTAATATATCTAAAAAATGTCTTGTCACTCCGTTTTACCGTGTCAGCTATTTTATCTTCCATTTGCACCTTTGCTTTCCTGACTACACGACCAGCCTCTCTTAACTTTTCCAGATATTTTTGCCTGTCTTCCTCTTTCTGCGATCTTTTGTAGTTTATGAAAGCTAACCTCTTATTCCTTACCTTCTCAGCTACTACTTTTGAGAACCAAAGCAGCCTTCTTTTCCTATTACTTTTACTTACTTGCCTCAAAAAAAGGTTTGTCGCCCTTACAATCGCTCCTTTCAGTTTTGACCACCACATTTCCACTCCTTCCAGAATTTCCCATCCAGACAATAATTCCTTGATGTAAACCCCATCCGAACAAAGTTTTTTTAAAGTCTAGAACCTTTGCTTTTGAATGAGCCCTCTCTATACCCATCTTAATATTAAACCGTATCATGCAGTGATTGCTGAATGCCAGATGATCACCCACTGTAACATCAGAAATACTTTCCCTGTTTGTAATCACTAAGTCCAGTATAACCCCCATCCCATTACCAACTGCTTGAATAGTTCTCCTTGTAGAGAATATAAGATGTCCCTACTTCTAGAAGGCCCTGCAATAGGGATACCCCAATCAACAACCAACATATTAAAATCACCTATTAATAATAATAATAACTTTATTTTTGTATACCGCCATACCCAGGGAGTTCTAGGCGGTTCACATCAATTAAACAAGACTTAATAAGAAATTACAATAAACTATATTAGTAAAACATCCCCTTCTTCTGTCTGTGAAGGAGGCCTGTATATCACACCAATGTAAATATATTCACCATTCCCTCTTTCCAAATTGATCCACAGTGTCTCTTCCTTGCCCTGCAGATCTTGCAATTGTGTGGATTTATTATGATCTTTAACATATAATGCTACTTCCCCCCTCCTTTTCTTCCTACTCTGTCTTTCTGAACAGATTATAGCCTGGTATAACCACATCCCAGTCATGGATTTCTGTGAACCACTACTCCGTGATTGCCACTATATCCAACTCATCTTCTAACATCACAGCTTCTAGAACCAGAATCTTGTTTCCCATACTTCGATTATTAGTATATGCTGCTTTCCAGACATTGCCCCCTTTTCCCATCCGTAAAGAGGTATTCAGTGATTTACTTACCTGAGAGCTTATCCTCACCCGGGGGCTTTGATCACCCTGCCCAATCATTTCTAGTTTAAAGCCCTCTTCAGTAGATTAGAAAGCCTATTGCTGAAGACACCAGAGTCCAAGACGTGTGGTGGAACTTTTCTTTCACACTGGAATAATTTTTTCAAATGCAGCAGCGTCTCTTTCCAGCCTTCTTTTATCACAGGAGACAAACACAAACAGAGAGAAAGCCTCACTTCTATATGCAGGCTCTCAAAACAGCAACACCTCTCCCACCGTTAGGACAGAAACAGCAAAAAGGAGCAAACAGTCCCTCTTCAGCATCTCCTTGAGCTTATCTCTGTAACTCTTAGACCACAGAAAAAAAGTATTATCATACCTCTCAGTCCACTGTAGAATTCCCACTCTCATTTGCTATGTGGTCAGGTGTTGGCCCTAGGAGTGTTCCTAACCGGGTAGTCCTGGTCACTTGCAACTGGACCAAGCGGGTTTGTCCAATATGGAGTCAGTGGAACTGGTTGCATTAAAAGTACCAGGACACAACTGGTTCAAGCGAGATAGTTTATTCACTCTCTTTTGCCAAAATTAATTCAAAAAGGTTCAACAGAAAATATGGTAGTGGGAAATCAAACATAGGATGTATTCCTTCAAACAAATCTTGTGCAAACAACTTCCAAATCAAGCAGTTCTTAGCAGTAACTATGCCACAAGCTCCAAAATCTCATTAAATAGGGGGAAAAAAAAAGTTTTTCATCACTTGTTTCACAGGCAGAGCCTGCTGCGTCAAGAGAAGAACTAAACATACCCATTTTTAAAATTGCTTAGGGGTCCTTTTACAAAGGCACGCTAACCGATTTAGCATGCGCTAAAGATTAGCGTGCACTAAATGCTAATGTGCCCATAGAATATAATCGGTTAGCGTGCCTTAGTAAAATGAACCCCCTATGAGCACGTACCCATTTTGCAGGTGGAAAGGGCTCCTGTGTTATCCATGTGGTAATTAATGAGCATGTGACAATGTACATCCACTAACTGGTTAGAGCAAAAATGTCCACTTTCCACCCATGACATGCTCCATTTGAAAAACTTTTTTATATATATATATTTTTTTAATGTATGCAGATTTCAGTGTTAGCACAGGATACCTAAGTAGATTTCACAGTAATCCATTTTTTGCTGCATTAGGCATATGTTAATGCCTAGTGTAGCTTAACAAAAGGACGCCTTTTCTGTTAGGTTGGTTTTTTTTTTTCTTTTTACAACAGGAGGGAAGGGCCCATCATGTTTTGTTTTTGTTTAGCTTTACATTCATTTTACTTTTTAGAAATAATTTTATCAACCTACATTAGGTTTTCTATCGCCGGCTGTGTCTGTAAAAGCTCCAACTATGAGCTTCAGAGCTTTTACCACCACAGCCGATGATTAAAAAACCCTAACGCGGCTTGATAAAAGGGGGGCTTTAATCTCAAATAAACAAAATGAACTTCAATAAAGTTTTTACAAAAATGGATAGAAAATCAATGGAAGTGTGCACTCTATCCATAACTGGCTCTTTCTATATTCTCATCCACAAGGCTCTGTGGTGCAGTCACTCTGAAAATGAGTTGTTGTTGTTGGCAGTTTTATTGGAAAATTGGAGCGATTAGGAGATGCAAGATGAGCCCCAATGCAGTTGGTATATAGGCAGGGCTGCTATGCCAGTTTTTGTCAGCAATAAAACGATAATTATTTTGTACTAACCTAATGTGATGAAATATATTGCATTGGCAAATTTGCTATAGATGATTACACAAACAGTTTGCTTTTGACAGTAGCGTTTTGCCTCTTACCATCTACTGGGAAAATAATAATGGTCTATAAACAAATGAGCATTAAGGACAGAATTTATCAAGGAGAGGTAAAAGTTTACCTTTTAATGCATCTCGATTACATATGGGATTCAGCAACCTGTGGCTGACTCCCAAGGCAAGGGAATAATGTTGCTTGTGAGCCACCTTGCGAACAGCATCATTTCTATTCTGTTCTATTCAAGTTCTTTATATACTGTCCTAAACACAAAGTTTAGAAGCGAGTTACAATCTAATGCATGGATTAGAAAAAAAAAAAAAAAAAGTTGGAATTAAATAAAAACAACAATGTTAAGTACCATCGACTCGTGTTTGAGTCCTAGTGACTTGATAATGATATCAAGTTTTCATGGAGGCTGGTAGCGCTCTAGAAATAATTAATAGTAGTAGAAGTAGATTGCCGGGCCTTTCTTCTGCACAAGGGCCCTGTTTTACTAAGGTGCGCTAACCGATAAGCACTCACTAATCGAATTAGCATGCACTAAACGCTAACACATGCATGTTAGTCTATGGACACGTTAGCGTTTAGCGTGCACTAATTCGTTTAGTGCATGCTAATCAGTTAGCACACCTTAGTAAAACTGGGGGGAAATATATTTGATGTTGTCGCTGTTGTTTCATCAAACACGATCCTCCACCTCCCATTTGCTGCTGCCCAGATGGATGGTACATTGTTAGTCTGACATCTCCGCTGAAACCTGCCCACCTTGGGAGGTTTTGCTGGTAGTGAAACTACCAATAGCATAGCTTTCAGCTTCACAGATGCACACATTCAAAAATAAATATTTAAAACAATATTACTAATACAGTGATGTAGAACGCTAAGAAAATAGAACCCAGTTTTACTAATTAATAATATGAAATACAGAAGAAAAGAGCCAGGTTTTCAGCATCTTGCCCAAAAAGTTAAATATCCCAATGAATCTGAGATTGCTGGGGGCAGAAGTATTCCAAAGAGAAGGGCCAGCATATGAAAAGGCTCTTTTCCTAGTAGATGTCAAATGCCGTGAAGGAAGCTCAAACAAGTTGTACCAGGAAGAGCGAAGCACTCTATCCCGGCAAAGTTCTTTCAATTTCTCACTAAGATAACCTAGTTGAAAAAGCCTAAATGATTTGAAAACAAGACACAGTAAACTGAAAGAAATCCTGCATGACTTTCAGAGGGCCAGGGTAGCCTAAGTTGTCTTCTCTAGGAGTGATAGTTGCAGCACAGTGACTTAAGCTGTCAATAAAGAAGGGGAATGAAGGCACCCTAATGGTCCATGTATAATAAAAAGTGCAACAAGTGCTAATAAAGTGCTCAGTTCACCAACCGAAAAGTGATATAAAGTACTAATATAAGTACAAGTGCCGGTTGTAAAAAGGGACCATCATGGCACTTTAAAGTCCCTTGCCCCGCCTTCAAGAACACTATAAAAATGACTTTAAGGGCTCCTTTTATGAAGGCGCGTTAGGGCCTTAACGCATAGAATAGCACGCGCTAGCTGCTACTACCTCCTTTTGAGCAGGCGGTAGTTTTTCGGCTAGCGCGCGCTAATCCGGTACGTGCGCTAAAAACACTAGCGCACCTACGTAAAAGGAGCCCTAAGTGTTGTAGTATGTTAAATGGATCACTTATCTTGAGTTTTTAGTGAAAAGGCGGTGTTTCTGTAATCTCCTGCACTTGTACCGATCTTCAGTATAATCTCCTAAAACGCCCCCTTCCAAATGAAATCACTAAGCCTCCCTTCGACTCGAGTTTCACGTTAGCGTCGTCAGGAAGGGGAAGAGTTATTCTTATGAGAGTAATTGAGTTTCACTTTTATTTTTATCTTTATTTCTTTGCAGTGCCCCCTTCCTGACAACGAAAATGTTCATGCTTAAATGGCAGAGGTATACTCACCATGCAAATACACACTATAGGGCTCTTTTACTAAGGAGCACTAATGAATTTAGTGTGCTACATGCTAATAAACCTATAAGTATAAAAATTGACTTCTTAGAATTTAGTGTGTGCTAATCATTATTATCTATCTATTTCTAGGATTCACTTTAAATGTACCTACCTAATATTCAAGATCCTACATGGCATTCTTCCTCCCCTAATTCCACTATCTTGGAATTCTTCGAGACCTGACACTACCAGATCCGCCCACATACTCAAACTATCTTTCTCATCGTTAAAAGGTGTCATATATGCAGGTAAACTAAGGAAATCCTTTTTCTTCAAATTCACTGAGCTTTGGAATAACTTCCCTTCCCCGCTGCGGAACCTGGGCTCATTCCAATTATTCTGAAAGCATCTGAAAACCTGGCTTTTCTCCAAAACGTAAAGCTATCTATTTAAAACGTAAAGCTAGCCATCCTCTTCATAACCTCTAATTTCTTATTACGTCCTTCCCTCATTTATTGAATTTACCTGTAAACCGTGCCGAGCTCTATCTTTATGGAGATGATGCGGTATACAAACTTAAGGTTTGGTTTAGTTTATTTATTTTATTAATGACTTTTTTTGACAAACTTTTATTATTTTCCAATAAGAACAGTGCAATACAAATATATACATCTGAAACATATCAAACCAAGAAGTACCTTCGAACTACAAAAATTAAAAGTCAGCATTTCCCCCAACCCTTTACATATCAGAAATGTAAACATATACCAATATATTGCTATGAAATACCCCCCTCCCTCCCGGATGTGCCTGGGAACCAAACCTAATTTAAAAAGAGATATAAATCATAAATATATAACTATATAAATTAAATAGATGCAACAAAAGCTGCTAACGGGCCCCACACTAATTTAAATATCTTATTATTCCCCAATACTTCTGCATTCATTTTTTTCATATTTGTAACTAGAACACAAGTTTGCACCAAAAAGGAAAGTTGAGAGTATCAGAACTCTTCCAATTTCTCGTTATCATTTGAATGGCTATCCCTGTCATTATCATGAAAAGCCGGCCTTTATACCAATCTAATGGGGGTTTAACATACAATAAGGTACCACATATGACTATCTCATATGACTTTCTATGCTGCCTTTAGCTGTGCAAAACAGAGTAAGGTGGTGTAATTATAAAAAGGAGCATAATATCAGCAAGAAAAAGAAAATTACCTCAGGTGTTACGCGCAAAAAATGTGCTTGGTGACAGAAAGACACAATACTGTACCTTTTACATAACCTATGTTTAAGTATATCAAGGGGTAGAGTTTGGAGCAGTGCAGTTGTTACAATTTACTTGAGCTGTTTATAGCATTCATGCAAATGGGTGTACTTTTTACAAGAAATTTATACTTGCTGTCACCCAGCAATGTAGCTAAAGGCCATCAGGCTGATTCAAAACTGAGTGAATTCAAAGCATCACAGAAAACAATGAGGGTGACAATATGAAGCATTGCATGCTAGCATTTATTTTCATTTATTAACTGTTTTTTTTTTTCATGAAGAGATTCACCCAAAGCAGTATACAATACATTGAATAGTAATCAGGTACTCTTAAGTACAGTATTTTCTATATCTGTCCTGGCAGGCTCACAGTCTAACTGTGATGCTGGTGCAATGGAGTTAAGTGACTTGCCCACAGTTACAGGAAGTAGGCTGGGACAGAACTCAGGGTGCTGAAGGAACAATTCTAGGCCATTCCTGGTCAAATCCTGTTTTTAAAATCTCATATTCATCATTAGCATCTTTATTTAGATTTGGCTGAGTAATACCAACCCCCCTTCTCTCCCCCCCCCACACACACATAGATTACAGCTGGTACAGTATAAAGTACCGTATTTTCACGCATATAACGCGCGTGTTATACATGATTTTACAAACCGTGCATAACCATGCGCGTTATACGTGTGAGCGCGTTTTACAATTTTTTTTTTACATTCTGATCCGGCATTTCCCCTGCGAACCGGCATCCTCCCCCCCCCCGCTCGCGTCACCCCCCCTCCCCCGCGATCCTACATCCCTCCCAGCACCGCAAATACAACTCTTACCCGATTGGGCACCGGCACCAGCACCAATGCACAGCATGTGCCAGTGCCAGTGCCCGAAGAACCTCCCTCGTTGGTTTGGGCTGGGCTGGGCTGGGCCGGGCGGTGCGAGAGAGATCCTCCTTCTTCTTCTGCCGGGCTGGACTAGACTTTGAGCATTTGCGCATGCTCAAAGCCTTCCGGTCTCGCTCTCTCCGAGGATCTCTCTCGCACCGCCCAGCAGAGCCCAGCCCAGCCTAAACCAACGAGGGAGGATCTTCGGGCACTGGCACTGGCACATGCTGTGCATTGGTGCTGGTGCCGGTGCCGGTGCCCAATCGGGTAAGAGTTGTATTTGCGGTGCTGGGGGGGATGTAGGATCGCGGGGGAGGGGGACTGACGCGAGAGGGGGGGGAGGATGCCGGTTTGCAGGGGGAATGCTGGATCAGATTATCTCGGATCAGAGGGGGAGGGAGGTGACGCGAGCAGGGGGGAGGATGCCGGTTCGGAGTAGGCGGGAGGAGGTTTTAGCATGCGCGGTATACGTGTGTGCGTGCTATATTAATATTTTATTACATAAATTTGTGTTCCCCGCGCGGTATACCCATGTGCACGTTTTACACGGGTGCGCGGTATATGAGTGAAAATACAGTAGCAGGGATGGTGGCTAATGTTAAAATCTTTAGAAATATTAAGCTAACTTTAGAAGTGGACAGAATTTTAAATGTTGTTCATGATTTATATGTCTTTTAATGGGATGTTACCTCTCTGTATTCACAGATTCAGCAATATGATCCTTTACACAATATTATCCTTGCCGTACAGTGAGAGATTAGAGAAACTGGGCTTCTCCCTTGAAATGAGGAGACTGAGAGGGGACATGATCGAAACATTCAAGATGATGAAGAGAATAGACTTAGTAGATAAAGACACGTTGTTCACCCTCGCCAAGGTAGAGAAAACGAGAGGGTACTCTCTAAAGTTAGGAAGTTCTTCTTCACCAAGAGAGTGGTGGAAAACTGGAACGCTCTTTCGGAGGCTGTTATAGGGGAAAACTCCTTTCAGGGATTCAAGACAAAATTAGACAAGTTCCTGCTGAACTGGAACGTAGGCAGGTAGGGCTGGTCTCAGTTAGGGCACTGGTCTTTAACCTAGGGTCGCCGTGTGAGCGGACTGCTGGGCACGATGGACCACTGGTTTGACCCAGCAGCGGCAATTCTTATGTTCTTATGTACACCTCTTAGGTTCACAAAATCAAGCTTTGTTGAAAATATCAATGGTTATTTTTTTTTTTTTTAAGTTCAATGTTTTTATTGATAATTGAAATATAGGTAAAAGTTGAACAAGATTTCAACGCAATTAAAAATAAGGCATAAGGTAAATAAAGGTTGATCCATATTTAATCTAACATGGCTCATATCTAAATGAGATGTAAACAGAAATAATAATTCACTTCATAACTTGATAAATAAAAAAGTTATCCAACATCAAGGGGGGGGGTTTGTTCAATAATTTTTATTGAAAGATTTTTCAGTTTTTTAAATTCTTTATTAATTTTCAAGTGTATTACAATTAATATAACTTTAACAGATTGCATAAAACACACTATATTACACACATTATTAAAGAAAACATCCATTTTCCCCCTCCTCTCAATTATTTATATATTAAATCATATTATTTATTACAATATTATATTTAAATATTTTTAAACTCTTCCAAATACTTTCTCCTCCCCCCACCCTGGATGTGTAAGGAAATCTAAGAAATAAAAGATATATCTCTATTATTGTATGTTAACAAATGCAGTCAATGGGCTCCATACTTTATTAAATGTATTGCTAAGACCCAAGCATTCCGCATTAATTCTTTCATATTTATATGTATTACACACACTTGCCCACCAGAATGTGTAGTTAAGTCTGTCACAACATTTCCAATTCCTTGTGATCATTTGGATGGCTATTCCTGTCATGATCAATAAAAGATGACTTGTATTTATCGAAAACAGGCTTTACCTGTAACAACGCACCACAAATTATGGTTTCATAAGATAAAGGAATAGATGATTCAAGAATAATATTTATCTGTCCCCAAATTGACCTCCAGAAATTAAGTATTGGTGGACAAAAATATAACGTATGATCAAGAGTCCCAATATTAATATGACAATGACAGCATCTATTAGACTTAGAATTATCTATTTTTTGTAATCTAACTAGGGTCCAAAAAATCCTATGTAATAAAAATAACCATGTTTGTCTCAGTTTTGTTTTCAGTTTTATACAACATACAAAAAAAAAGAAGAAAACAATATGTACAATACTTTGATAACAGTATTTCATAGATCAAGTAACATAGGGGTCCTTTTACTAAGGCACGTAAACCTTTTTAGCGCGTGCTAATTTTTAATGCGCGCTAAAACGGCTATTGCGCCTTAGTAACAGGACCCCATAATACTATATCATTCATCAAGTTTTAATTTGAGATTATGGGGAGTGTGTGGTACAGTGGTTAAAGCTACAGCCTCACTACCCTGAGGTTGTCGGTTCAAACCCACACTATTCCTTGTGACCCTGGACAAGTCACTTAATCCCCCCATATCCCAGGTATATTAATTTAATTTAATTTAATTCTTATATACCGCTAATAACCGTGAGGTTTCTAAGCGGTTTATAAAAATGATGCATTAAAAGATACAATAAATAAAAATAAATAAGATAGGTAGAGAGATTGAGAGCCCACTAGGACAGATAAAAATGCTTGAGTGCCTGAATAAATTCATGTAAACCATTCAGAGGTCCCACGGGAGAACAGTATTGAAAATTTGAATAAATAGATTATGTAAACACTATTATTTAATAGATTAAATGACTTTGCAATATCCTATATATTAATCCATTAAACATTGTTCATTTAAGGGAGCTTAAAGAGCCATTTTTTTTCTGCTGCATTTCTTTCATATTTAGCATATAAACATACTGGGCCTAATTCTGCAAAGTGCGTCCTGATTTTAGGCAGCTGTAGGCGTCCTACAGCTGTCTAATCAGCCAATCGGGATGCACGTTTTTTTTAAAAAAATGCTCCCCAGGCAGGCCGCCTATATTGAAGGCGAGGCCCGCAAGACACCTAGGCCCTGATTCTGTATAGGACGCCCGGGAGAGGTGTCCTATTCAGAATCGGCCTACACTAAACCCCGATTCTGTAATCGGCGTCCATGTTACAGACGCTGGTTAGAGAATCGGGTTAGATTAGACACGGCCCTCTATACTTATCGCGGCAAGGGATCTCTCTGCCGCTATAAGTATAACAGGCTGCGGCCCCCTGTCCGATCGCTGGCAGGAGGGTGCCCAAACCCTCCTGCCAGAAGATGCCCCCCCTGACACTACCGACCGCCCCTCCCCCCGACACTACCAACCGCCCCCCCCTGACATTACCGATCTCCATCCCACCCCGACACTACCGATCGCTGGCAGGAGGGTGCCCAAACCCTCCTGCCAGAAGATGCCACCCCCCGACAATATCGATCACTGGCAGGAGGGTGCCCAATCCCTCCTGCCCGAAGATGCACCCTCCCCCCCCGGCGCTAACAACCCCCAAACCTCCACCCCACCAAACTAACCTTTTCTTAAGGCCAAATGGGTTTTGCCCGTCCAGCCGACAGGCACGCTTCATCGAAATGAGGCGGGCCCGCCCCTTCCCGGCCCATCCCGCCGAAGCCTAAGGCCTGATTGGCCCAGGCTCTAGAAGCCTGGACCAATCAGGCCTTAGGCATAGCGGGTCCGCCCATCCCCACTTAATCTAAGGCCTTAGACTTAGTGGGGATTGGCGGACCCGCGATACCTAAGGCCGGATTGGTCCAGGCTTCTAGAGCCTGGGCCAATCAGGCCTCAGGCTTCGGCGGGATGGGCCAGGAAGGGGCGGGCCCGCCTCATTTCGACGAGGCGTGCCTGCCAGCTGGACGGCCAAGACCCATCTGGCCTTAAGAAAAGGTTAGTTTGGTGGGGTGGAGGTTTGGGGGTTGTTAGCGCCGGTGGGGAGGGTGCGTCTTCGGGCAGGAGGGATTGGGCACCCTCCTGCCAGCGATCGGTAGTGTCGGGGTGGGAGGGAGATCGGTAATGTCGGGGGGGGGCGGTTGGTAGTGTCGGGGGGGCGGTCGGTAGTGTCGGGGGGGGGGCATCTTCTGGCAGGAGGGTTTGGGCACCCTCCTGCCAGCGATCAGACAGGCCGCGGCCCGCTATACTTATAGCGGCAGAGAGATCCCTTGCCGCAATAAGTATAGCAGCCGCATCTACTTACAATGTAGACCAGCATTTTGCTGGCCTACATTTTAGCATTTCTTCCTCTACTAGGGAGACGCGTAGGGCCGCCTAAGTTTGCCTAAGGCCCGCCTAAGGCCCTTAGGCGAGCTTAGGCGTCTTGTGGGTCTCCCTAGGCTCCCGGAGGCGCCTTCAGTATAGGCGGCCTGCCTGGGGAGCATTTTTTTAAAAAAACGTGCATCCCGATTGGCTGATTAGACAGCTGTAGGACGCCTACAGCTGCCTAAAATCGGGACGCACTTTGGAGAATCAGGCCCACTGTATTCTACCACATATTAAAATCTAGATGAACATAGGGCTCCTTTTACTAAGGTGCGCTAGCGGTTTTAGCACGTGCTACAGTACCGCACGTGCTAAACGCTAACACCTCCATAGAGCTTGCACTAGTATTTTTCATTTAGCGCATGGTTAGCATGCACTAATCTTTAGCGAGCGCTAAAAACGCTAGCACACCTTAGTAAAAGGAGCCCATAGTTTTTCCAGTTAAACATGATTAATTGTAATCAGCAAAAGATTTTTAACTAGTTTCACCTCAAACTTATCCAAGTGGAACTTTAACCCGATATCACCCAACACGATTGTTTGGAATGATAAAGGTTCATTTATATTTAGTGTTTTACCTATACTGTATGTTTATGTTTATTTAAGATTTGCTATACTGCTCCTGCATTTTACTGACCTAAGCGGTTTACAATGTATCAAACTAAAATGAAATTAGGTACTTGAGAAAAACTACCCTATCTGTCCCAAAGGCTTACAGTCAAAAAATAAGTAATAACAACATATAACACATTTCCAAGATCAAAAAATCAAAGAAATAGAAAACTAAAACTAAAATAAAACAAATTTAAGAGATAGAAAAGTCTCTGAAGCGGCCTGATAGCAAACAGTCAAATTTTAGTGCAGGTCTTAATACAACTCCCAGCACAGCACACTTCACAGATCCGTCACTGGCAGAGCTTGAGAGCATCAAAGAAACTAACATTTCTAAAACATATCCACTAAAACTATTATATGAAATAAATATATCCAAATCAACATGAAAGTAAATCATATTTGATTATAGTACTGGTACAAATGTTTACATGAGTATAACATATGTTCTAAAGTGCCAGATGACAGTTTACAAGGCCAACATAAATTTTGGAGAATTTCCTATAATTTTGGATAGCTTAATAGGCATCAGGTAGACTGTGCATTAAGGTCAGCTGTATGATACCAGTTGAATGTAATGATTGAAAGGATGTAGAGTAGACCATATGAGAGGGCGCTAAAAAGTTTTCAGCCCAACCAACCAACTACCCAAATTCTGAGCATTATTTTGCAACTGTAGCTGAAAAGAGTGTTATCATGTTTTGTTAAGTGCCAATTTGGCAGAAAGAAAATTATCTGTTTTTGGCATTGTTTCCGATCATTGATTGAACCATATCCACGTAATTTTCTTCTTGGTTGGGCTGAGAACTTTTCAGCACCCCATCATATCATTTCCATTTGGTTCTCACCAAACTGAGTTTTAAATTCAATGTTCCCATATGCGATGAAGACTATTTGCACAGAAGAATTTACTAGACTGCAAATGTTTGTACAAGTTGGAAGCCTCACTTTTTTATTTGACATTTGTTACACATAAATTTTGGCTCATAGGTTTGTCAAAAGTTATCAAAGTTGAGTTTATGGTGGTTTCGATATAATGTGTAAGTTGTAACTATTTAAAGTATTGATTGATGTATAGAATGTATTTATTAGCTAGGAAAGATATCCAATTATTGCCATCCATTAATTGACCTACATGTCATATTCCTGCTTATTGTCACTGCTTCCATTTAAATGTGTGACCTTGCATTTTATATTTAACATTATTTTATATTGATGAGAGATACTCATATGTTGCATTCCATTTTACTTGTGCCTTCCAACTCCATAAAGACTGTCTTTGTTGAGTTAATAATTAGATTATTTGTGTTGGTTGATGTGTTAGAAATGAATGATAAATATTTTAGTGGAACAGGACTTGCTAACTCTGATTCAAACTCCATGCATGTATGAAAAGGAGATTCTGCTCTAATGTCATCCATTTAGGGTCTCTTTTATTAAAATGCGCTAGCAGTTTCTAGTGCGGGGAGCCGCACTGAATGGCCCACGCTGCTCCTGATGCTCATAGAGTTTCTATGAGCGTCGGGAGCAGTGCGGGCCATTCAGCAAGGCTCTCTGCGCTAAAAACTGCTAGCACAGTTTAATAGAAGAGGGGGGTTAGAGTTTAGTCTTACTATAAAGGCATTGTGATATTCATACACACTTGGAAAGTTAACTCCTCCTCTCTATTTGCTACATTTAAGGGTTTTATAAACTTATTTGTGGAGTTTTGATGTTCCATAAAAATTTCATAAGTAGAATCTCCATCTTTTTATTTGTGTTTCTATGCGATAGAACAGATAACATGGTAAGAATATAATTAATTACTGGCATAATCATCATTTTAATGGTATCAAGCCTTTACCATAATAATTTTAATGATGATCATCTAGTAGTTACATTCATAATAAATTCCATTATATAGCTAATATTATATTCTGAAGTTTCTTCTAATGTTAGACCAAAGAAGATACCTAAATATTTTACCCCCTCTTTTACGAACGTATAGCATGGGTTTTAACGCCAGCAGCAGCTGTAACTGCTCCGATGCTCATAGAATTCCTATGAGCATCGGAGCAGTTACCGCCGCTGCCGGCGCTAAAACCCACGCTATGCATTCATAAAAGAGGGGGTTAGTTTTGTAGCAGACCATTTCATTCCTACCTGTTTGATACTTCATTTACCATCTGGACAACTAATAGGCATGATCTCTGTTATGGACATATTTAACTTGTATCTACAGACCTGAGAAACGGATTGTATAGTTTTTAATATGCAGGGAATAGATTCAGGTAAGACATATAAAAGTACATCAGCTGCATATGCCGATAGTTTAGTTTCCTTTAAACCAAACGGAACCCTTTTAATTTTAGTATCACCTCTGAGAGCAATTAATAATGGTTCTAAAGCAGTATTTAATAATAGGGGCAATAATGGACAGCCTTGCCTTGTAACTCTAGTGGGAAAAAAGAGTGATGATAATTTGTTATTGATTTGAATTCTAATAGATGGAGGTTTGTATAATACTTTAACCACATTAATTCATTCTTAAGGGAAACCAAACTAGTGTAATGCTTACATGGTCAAATGTTTTTTTTTTCTGCATCTAACCTCATGGCTACAATCTTCTGAGGAATGTTTTGGGCTTTTATTAAAACATTTACACACAGTCTAGTATTCTCACAAGAAAGATGACTATACATGAAGCCATTTTGTTCAGGATGTATTATTGTATGAAGTACTTTTTAAAGTCTACCGGCTAATACTTTGGTATATATCTTCACATCAATGTTGATCATTGATAATGGGCGATAATTCTGGACATCTAATGGATCTTTCCTTGACTTTTATAGCCTCTGTGAATGATCTAGTTAATTAACCGATGAATCAGGTAACTGAAAAAGGAATTCAGGTAAGGTAGTAAAGTGTCTTTGAATGCCAAATAAAATTCCATTGGAAGCCATCTGGTCCTGGTGCATTTTTCTTAGCCATGGCTTCTAATGCAGTTACTATTTCATTACTTGTAATAGGCATGGCTAGTAATTTCCTTTCTTCCTCTAATAATATAAGATTTTACAGCTTATTCAAGAATTGTGAATCATTATCAGTTAATTCAGTTAAATAAAGATCATTGTAGAATGTGTAAAAGCTATTCAGGATATCATCATTCATTGTTGATATAGTATCATCTTGTCTCTTAATAGCAGGAAGGTTAGGTATTGTTATTCTTAACTTTCAAGAAAGCATGGTAAATAGCATTTTGCATGAGTACATTTTTACAAGCTTCTTTACTTAAGGTTATATGCACATATATCTCAGATCTTGTAACTGTTTCAGTATTGTATAGTCATTTGGTGACGCATGGTGTTTCTTTTCAGGTTCTTTAATATTTGGCTCTAGACTTTAAAATATTGTTCACACAGCTTTTTAGAATGAGAATTCAGAGATACGAGAGAGGCCGCTGAAAAAGTTCTCAGCCCAACCAACAAATTTGGTGCAGTCTCCATCGAGAGCTATACATTTAGGAAGAAATTCTACCGGTGCCTAAGTTAAGTAACAAACACCATTTAAAATTGAAAAAAATGGTACTACTACTATTAATTATTTCTATAAGGCTACCAGATATACACAGTGCTGTACAGAGTCACAAAGAAGAAGAAACAGTCCCTGCTCGAAAGAGCTTACAAATCTAAACAGCTAAGACATGGATACAGTTAAGGGGAATGATTAACCAGTTGGCTCGGTTGGAGGGCAGAAGAGTAGGGTTAAGGATTTAGGGCTATATTAAAAGTGTGATTCTCAGTCTGTTTTTAAACAAGGTAAGGGAAGGATCTTGACAGACAAACTCAGGTAATTTATTCCAGACATAGGGGGGCAGCTAGATGAAAGGACCAAAGTCTGGAATTGTCAGTGGAGGAGAAGGGTAAAACTAAGAGCAGCTTATCTGAGGAACGGAGTTCTCTAGGAGGTGTATAAGGAGAGAGACGCTAGGAGAGATATTGAGGTGCAGCAGAATGAACACACTTGTAGGTCAGCAATAGGAGCTTGAACTGTATGTGATGGCAGATAGGGAGCTAGTGACTTAAGGAGAGGGGTGACATGAGTGTAGTGAGGTTGGTAGAAGATGAGTCATGCAGCAGAGTTTTGCACAGATTGCAAGAGGGAGAGGCGACACTGTGGGAGATTGCAGTAATCTAAGTGTGAGGTTATGAGAGCGTGGACAAAGGTCCGGGTAGTGTGCTCAGAGAGGAAGGGGCAAACTTTGGTGATATTAAAGAGATATCAGCGACCGGTCTTAGCAGCTTGTTGGATGTGCATAGAAAATGAGAGGTCAGAATTGAAGATGACTCCAAGATTGCAAACAGAGGAGACTGGAACAATGACAATATTATTTACTGAGATGGATAAAGGAGGAGGAGGAACAGAGGGTTTAGGAGGAAAGAGGAATAGCTCAGTCTTGGTACCATTAAAGTGCCTACTGGTACCTAAATAATATGTGCTAGAATCACGCCTACGTAGGCGCTTTAGGCCGCTGAACATCACTATGGGCATGACTAATGTCAGAAGTGGCATTAAGCGGCCTAAAGTGTCTTTGTAGGCATGATTCATTACAAAGATAGGTACCAGAAATATAGGACGATAATCCAAACACATAGACTTGTTTAATACATTATCTCTAACTCAAACTCTCTTATGGGTTAACTATGCTCTCAGATGCCTGCACTATATAATCATGAACGATTATCTTTACAGTATAAGCAGGACAGAGGTATCTTTCATCGAGCTTAGTACCTGAGAGTTAAGAAAGTGCTAATGCTTTGTACTTCAAATTATATAAAGTGCTTTCTGTGCCAAATAAATAATTAAATAGTTCAAACCAGCATTTCTCTTTGTATCTTTAGTGCTGGTTACTTGTTTGTAGTGCTTTGGAGCTTGTGTCTATACCCAACGGGGACCCGTTTCACCTATTAAAGGCTTCTTCAGGGGTCTATCATGCAACTACAAATCAACAAACAAACAATATTAGCGTTGTGCTTAAAGTATTAAAGATAATACATTAATAAACTTTGCGAGAGAGTACTCACTGTGCAGCTACGCTCTTAATTGAAAGGCAAAATGGCGCTGTCAGCTGACAGATGCCAACGCATGCGCTTATAAACTCTACACGTCAGTATCGAAATTAAACAAAAATGCTATGACGTGTGCGCATGAACAAGCTTTTTTTATGTTGAAACAATTAAACAAATGAACCCCATTCTATGTTCATATTCAATCCCTTAGGTTTCAGTGTCAAGTCTGAAATCCATCGTGACTCCCTCTGGAGCAATTTTTTCTGTCTATCACCACCCCAAATGTTGAAACACAGGCAGTTTATTCATTAAAAACAGATAGATCTATAGTAATAAAACAGGAGCTATTGTGATATTGGACAAAGATAAATACGATTTAGAGAATATGAGACAACTAAATGAAGAAGGTGTATATGAAAAAATTTCTTTAGACCCTACAAAGAGATTACAAAGACAAATTCTTAATTTAATGAACCAAGGAGTCACAGAAGGTTTTCTGACTCAAAAAGATCACAAATTTTTAAACAAAAAATTCCCTATAGTGCTGGCCTTTTACACCTTATCAAAGATCCACAAACGATTGGTTGACCCTCCAGGGATACCGATAATGTTGTCACGAGGTTCCATTTTAGAACCGCTTTCTAAGTTTGTTGATGAATTTTTAAAGCACGAGGTCTTGAAAGTTAGATCATATATAAAAGATTCAAGAGATCTAATGGTAAAATTAAATGAGGTTCCTGAAGAGTTGTTTCCTATCATAATGGTTACTTTTGATGTAGCTTCATTATACATGGTAATACCACAGGATGAGACTTTACATATCATCCGAACAATTTTGGACAAAAGGGAGAGACCCCATAACATACCCACAACGTTTTTGTTGAATTTAGCACGTATAGCAATGAAAGAAAATATTTTCCTATACAATAAAAAATTTTAGAAACAAAAGAAAGGAGTGGCAATGGGGGCAGTGTTTGCCCCCTCAGTAGCCAACTTGTATGTGGCTGAGTTTGAGGCCTTGTGGATACAGAACTCTTCTTTTGTAAGTTGCATCAGCAGTTGATTTAGATACATTGAAGATGTATTAATGCTCTGGAGAGGCACTGAAGAGGACTTATACCGGTTCTCTCAGTGGCTAAGCAGTTGTGATCCTAATTTAAAATTCAGCATGCATCAGTCAAGCATCAATTGGAGTACTTAGATTTAAAGATTACTCAAAAAGTCGACCATTTTGATTTTGATGTTTATGTAAAACCCACAGATAGGAACACTCTTTAAAATTTTCGTAGTTGTCATCCAGCTAGCTTAAAGAAAAATTTGCTTTTTTCACACTTTTTACGTTTAAAACATAATTGTTCGACAACTAAGAAGTTCAAGCGTCAATCTCAAGTTTTGATGGAGTAATTGGAAAGTCAGGGTTACCCCAAGAAGATCATAAAGAAAGCCTATAAACGAACGAAATATTACCACAGGGATTGGCTATTACAAGAAAAAGTTACCAACAGGGACAAAGATTCAGAAGACATGATGACGTGTGTTTTAAAATATTCATCTCAAGGCAATGAAATAGCAAGCATCTTGAAAGACAATTGGAAAATTATTAAGACTCATCCAGTTTTGGAAAATGTAGATTAACGAATAGCATTTTCAATAGACAGAAATTTGAAGGACATTCTATCTCCTACCGTACTCAATGTGGACATCCAAACTGACAAAAATGTGTTACCAGCGGGGTTTTTCAAGTGTGGGAAATGCAGTATTTGTGATATTACTATATCTTTAAAATAATTCACTAATCCAACTGATGGAAAATCATACACTATCCAACATTTCCTCACCTATTCTTCTGATCATATAATATATACGTTGGGATGTCGACTAGATCCTTCAGAAAGAGATTGACTGAACACAAATCAAATATTTTTGAGTCAAAAAAAAAAAAGCACAAAAAAATAAACCCTTCTCTTTCCTCTGTTAAATCTTATTTCCTCTTTCCCTTTCCCTTCATAGGAATAAGGGTAAGACTTATAGTCCCACCAACCCCAGGGACCACTATTCATATATAGAGACCCATATAATCAGGACTACTCAAATCAAGTCACTTCACAACCAATCAAGATGACCTTTAGGCTATGCAATCACTGTGGTGCTTTAATTCCAAGACATACTATTTGGAGGCTTAAGGCTTGCCCCATCTGTCTTCAACTTGCTAGTATTAAGGAGGAGCTCTGCAAACTTAAACAGGAATTGAATACAATTAAAGCAGCTTCCATCACTCCACAAAATCATACCAACTTACCACCTCTACCTCAAAGAATAAAACAGCCCAGGAATAAATGGGTCACAGTAGGCTCAGGAAGACTGCGACATGTAACACAGAAACATCCACCTTCACTAATATTACCTCTACAGAATTCCTTCGCTCCACTAGTGCACTGCGATACTCAAGAAAACAGAAGGGAGGTGGGACTGGAACCAATGAAGGTAACTCAAGAGAACAAGCGCACCCTAAGCACAAATAAAAAAGCCAAAAACAGAAAACTATTACTGTTGGGGGATTCCATTATCAGAGGCATTAACCTTGGAACACAGGGCGAGGAGACCAAAATAGTGAAATGTCTTCCAGGATCCTCAGCTACCAGGAGTTCCAGGCAAATACTGACTATAATTAAGGAAGAAACTAAGGATTTTAACACTGATGTTGTTATCCATCTGGGAACAAATGACCTGGCCAACAACTCCACACTTGCAGCACAGAAAGCTTTTCGGGAGCTTGGTGAGGGCGTGAAACCTTTTGTAAACACTAGCTTTTTCTGAAATACTGCCTGCATATGGAAAGGGAGAGCAAAGAGTGAAAAACACAGAGGACTTTAACAGATGGCTCAAAGCCTGGTGTCATCAAGAAGGCTTCAGGTACATAGGAGGATGGGGAAATACATGGAAGGACAAGAAGCTATATTGCACTGATGGGCTACATATTACTACAGCAGGAAAAAGAAACCTTGCAGAGAAATTTAGACAATATTTTTCTAGGCATTTAAACTAGAAGGTGGGGGTGGTGTATGTACAAAGGACAATTATAGAGACCACCCCCGGCAAAAGAAAAGATGTGATAGTAGTAAAGACTGCAACATAAGCAATATCAGCAACTCATTTCTTAGTATTGCAACGGAAAGTGAAACGACACAAAAATCCATACGAAAAAGGAGATTATCACTGAAAAATAGCTGGAAAGCGATGACCACAAGTGCTCACAGTCTAATCAACAAAGTTCATGATCTGCAAGCCCTGATGTTAGAGGCAGATCTAGATATTGTCACTATCACATGGATGGGATGCAAACATACAGGGATATAATCTTTTTAGGAAGGACAGAGATGGTCATAAAGGTGGAGGAGTAGCTCTCTATGTAAAGATCAATATCCAAGCGAGCGAAATGCAAGGGACCTGGGCAGAGGAAGAAGCGATATGGATTGCTCTGAAAAGAGAAGATGGAACTTCTATGTACGTGGGTGTAGTCTACAGACCTCCGACTCAATCGCAGCAAATTGATAAGGATCTGATTGTGGATATCCAAAAGTTTGGAAGGAAAGAGGAGGTTCTGCTGTTGGGAGATTTCAATCTGCCGGATGCGGACTGGAATGTTCCGTCTGCGGAATCGGAAAGAAGTAGGGAGATTGTGGATGCCTTTCAAGAGGCTCTGCTCAGACAAATGGTGACGGAACCCACAAGGGAAAAAGCTATATTGGATCAGGTCCTCACAAATGGAGAGAGTATCTCTAATGTTCGAGTAGGTGCTTACCTGGGAAGTAGCGATCATGAAACGGTTTGGTTTGATATAACGGCTAAAGTGGAGAGCGGCCGCACGATACTTAAAGTCCTAGATTTCAAACGTACGGACTTTAATGCAATGGGAAAGTACCTGAAAAAAGAGCTGTTAGGATGGGAGGACATAAGAGAAGTGGAAAGACAGTGGTCTAAGCTGAAAGGAGCGATAAAAATGGCTACGGACCTTTATGTGAAGAAAATCAATAAAAACAAGAGAAAAAGGAAGCTGATATGGTTCTCCAACCTAGTGGCTGAGAAAATAAAGGCAAAAGAGTTGGCGTTCATGAAATATAAAAAAGCCCAAGAAGAGGAGAGCAGAAAGGACTACAGGGTGAAACTGAAAGAAGCCAAGAGAGAGATACGTTTGGCGAAGGCACAGGCGGAAGAACAAATGGCTAAAAATGTAAAAAAGGGAGATAAAAATTGCTAGGCTAAAAGATGCTGGGAACATATATGTGGAGAGTGATGAGGAGAAAGCAAATGTGCTAAACAAATACTTCTTTCTGTGTTCACAGAAGAAAGTCCTGGAGAAGGACCGAGATTGTCTGGCAAAGTTACACAAGAAAATGGAGTAGATTCTGAGACGTTCACGGAGGAGGGTGTTTATGATCAACTTGAAAAACTGAAGGTGGACAAAGCGATGGGACCAGACGGGATCCATCCCAGGATACTAAGGGAGCTCAGAGAGGTTCTGGCGAGTCCTATTAAAGACTTGTTCAACAAATCTCTGGAGACGGGAGTGATTCCTGGGGATTGGAGGAGAGCAGATGTAGTCCCTATTCATAAAAGTGGTCACAGGGATGAAGCAGGAAACTACAGGCCGGTGAGCCTTACTTCAGTTGTTGGAAAAATAATGGAAGTGTTGCTGAAAGAAAGGATAGTGTACTTCCTTGAATCTAATGGGTTACAGGATTCGAGGCAACATGACTTTACAAAATGTAAATCGTGCCAAACGAACCTGATTGAATTTTTTGATTGGGTGACCAGAGAGCTGGATCGAGGACATATGCTAGATGTAATTTACTTGGATTTCAGCAAAGCCTTTGATACAGTTCCTCATAGGAGGCTGTTGAACAAACTTGAAGGGCTGAAGTTAGGACCCAAAGTTGTGAACTGGGTCAGAAACTGGCTGTCAGACAGACACCAGAGGGTGGTGGTTAATGGAAGTCGCACGAAGGAAGGAAAGGTGACTAGTGGAGTCCCTCAGGGTTCGGTGCTGGGGCCAATCCTGTTCAATATGTTTGTGAGTGACATTGCTGAAGGGTTAGAAGGAAAAGTGTGCCTTTTTGCAAATGATACCAAGATTTGTAACAGAGTAGACACCGAAGAGGGAGTGGAAAATATGAAAAAGGATATGCAAAAGTTAGAGGAATGGTCTAATGCCTGGCAACTAAAATTCAATGCAAAGAAATGCAGAATAATGCATTTGGGGATTAATAATAGGAAGGAACCGTATATGCTGGGAGGAGAGAAGCTGATATGCACGGACAGGGAGAGAGACCTTGGGGTTATAGTGTCCGAAGATCTAAAGGCGAAAAAGCAGTGGCTGCTGCCAGAAGGATGCTGGGCTGTATAAAGAGAGGCGTAGTCAGTAGAAGGAAGAAGGTGTTGATGCCCCTGTACAGGTCATTGGTGAGGCCCCACTTGGAGTATTGTGTTCAGTTTTGGAGACCGTATCTGGCGAAAGACGTAAGAAGACTTGAGGCGGTCCAGAGGAGGGCGACGAAAATGATAGGAGGCTTGCGCCAGAAGATGTATGAGGAGAGACTGGAAGCCCTGAATATGTATACCGTAGAGGAAAGGAGAGACAGGGGAGATATGATTCAGACGTTCAAATACTTGAAGGGTATTAACGTAGAACAAAATCTTTTCCAGAGAAAGGAAAATGGTAAAACCAGAGGACATAATTTGAGGGGTGGTAGATTCAGGGGCAATGTTAGGAAATTCTACTTTACGGAGAGGGTAGTGGATGCCTGGAATGCGCTCCCGAGAGAGGTGGTGGAGAGTAAAACTGTGACTGAGTTCAAAGAAGCGTGGGATGAACACAAGATTTAGAATCAGAAAATAATATTAAATATTGAACTATGCCAGTACTGGGCAGACTTGCACGGTCTGTATCTGTGTATGGCCGTTTGATGGAGGATGGGCTGGGGAGGGCTTCAATGGCTGGGAGGGTGTAGATGGGCTGGAGTAAGTCTTAACAGAGATTTTGGCAGTTGGAACCCAAGCACAGTACCGGGTAAAGCTTTGGATTCTTTGGAAATAACTAAGAAGATAAAAAATTAAAAAAAATAAAATAAAATAAATTTAAATTTAAATTTAATCAGGTTGGGCAGACTGGATGGACCATTCGGGCCTTTATCTGCCGTCATCTACTATGTTACTATGTAAAAGAGAAAAACTCAATGCTCCTTCAGCTGAGCATTATAGATGATTAAAATACAAGTTTTCAGAACTCAGATATTTTTGTATCGACAAGGAAACATTCAACATTCGGGGTGGTGATAGACAGAAAAAATAGCTGCAGAGGGAGTCACGATGGATTTTCAGACTTGACACTCTGAAACCTAAGGGATTGAATACAAACATAGAATGGGGTTCATTTGTTTAATTGTTTCAACATAAAAAAAGCTTGTTCATGCGCATGCGTCATAGCATTTTTGTTTAATTTCGATACTGACGTGTAGAGTTTATAAGTGCATGCCTCGGCGTCTGTCAGCTGACAGCGCCATTTTGCCTTACAATTAAGAGCATAGCTGCACAGTGAGTACTCTCTCGCAAAGTTTATTAATGTATTATCATTAATACTTTAAGCACAAAGCTAATATTGTTTGTTGATTTGTAGTTGCATGATAGACCCCTGAAGAAGCCTTTAATAGGTGAAAAGGGTCCCCGTTGGGTATTGACACAAGCTCCAAAGCGCTACAAACAAATAACCAGCACTAAAGATACAAAGAGATAAGAACTGGTTTTAACTATTTAATTATTTATTTGGCACAGAAAGCACTTTATATAATTTGAAGCACAAAGCATTAGCACTTTCTTAACTCTCAGGTACTAAGCTCGATGAAAGATACCTCTGTCCTGCTTATACTGTAAAGATAATTGTTCATGATTATACAGTGCAGGCATCTGAGAGCATAGTTAACCCGTAAGAGAGTTTGAGTTAGAGATAATGTATTAAACAAGTCTATGTGTTTGATTTATCATTCGATTTAAGAGACTTGTTTCCATTGTGAAGGACTTTAGTGTGTTTACCAGAAATATAGGCCCAATAAACCCTGGCCTACTATTGGCTGAGGAGTTTATTTGTGGGGGGAGGGGGGTGTTCTGGCATGAGGGAATGGACATCCCTTTTGCCACCCAACTTTGCCCCCTCCCTTTGTCTATTACAGTTAAGTGGGGGTGTTATAGAAGGGGTGTTCTGGCAGCAGTGAGTGGACATCCCCCTGCTTATTGGGGTTGGGTGGGGGGTGTTTCAGGGGAGTGCTCTGGCAGGAGCGAGTGGGCATCCCTACTGCCTATCATGGTTGGGTGAGGGGGAGGTGTTTTGAGGGGATCTAGCAAAAGGAATTTGGCATTTTTCCTGCTGGGAGTTTCTCATGGGGTTCCAGCAGAAGGAATTGGACACTTCTTCTGCCAGGGATTGCTTGGGGTGCTCTGGCTGAAGGAATTTGGCACATCTACTGCTGGAGGAGGCGATGGTTTTGAGGATTCCCTGCCACTGTGGTTGCCACAGAGCTGATCAATGAAGGGAGATTCCCTTGCCATGATCAGCTCAGCGGCAACACAATTCTCTAACCGGCACCTGTGATATAGATGCAGGTTACAGAATCAATGGGGTTAGGTGGGATTAAATGGGGTTAGGTGTCTGTTCATCAGGACAGACATGATTCTATATAGGACGCCCATGTGCGATTCTTAAAAGCCGCTTAGGTGGCTGCTGAGACCGGGCATTCTATATAGAATCTCGCCCTAAGTGTATAGCCCTCAATGGAGATTGACCCACCTTTGTTGGTTAAGCTGAGAACTTTTCATATTGTAATTCCCCTAAAATATGCTTTGAAAAAATCCCACATATTTATCCACGATGTGTCCTCTGGTTGATTTATGTAAAAAAAATTCACTTATGACTTTTTTAATATGATCTTGAAAATCTGTTTCTTGTAGTAGTGACTCGTTAAATCTCTATTGATTTCTTTCAATGATGTTTGCCTATATTCATAAATTGCAGTAGAACAGGAGTGTGATCAGACACAGAGATTTATTTAATATTGACTGATTTCACGCTAATTAGTGATTTACTAATAAAGAAAAATTCTTTTCTAGAATATGAGGCATGAGGTGGTGAATAGAATGTAAAATTTCTCTCAGATGTGTGTAAAAATCACCATGGGACAATAATCTAAAATTGTCTTAATAGATGATGCAATTTTTGCCAAGATATCATTAACTTATATGGTTTATTGGATTTTCTATCTAAAGAGGGACTTTGAATGATATTAAAGTCACCCCCTTCATTATAATAGACAATGCTCCATCATCAATGTTTTCAGCTAAAGCATCATAAAAATCAGGACTATCAAAATTAGGACATACTCATTTATAACATTCACTTTTGTTCCAGGTTACACTACTTTAATCCATCTTCCACAAGTGTCAATGGAATGCGATAAAACAAATATTTCAGGTCTTCTAATTGGAATAGCTTTTCCATTCTTTCTACCTTCTGCTGGGGAATATAAAACTGGAAAAGACCATTTTTGTTGTCAGTTTTACTGATTCTGTCACTGAGAGATATGTTTCCTGCAGTAAAGTTAGATCAGGATTATACAGATATATAATCCAATAATTTTTTGCATATTAGGTTTACACATTTTAATGCCATGATAATTTGCAGATATATTAAATAAGTAGGAATAAGGTAAGTAGATATATTGAGTAAGTAAAAATAAAATGTTTTCTATTGACTAATGAATTCTTGGTAATATATCAGAGCTGTAAAGAATGAAGACTGGTGAACTTAATCTTTCTTAAAAAGTCCTTTATTCATCCAAAAACTCAATGACTCAACATGTATATGTTTTGGCCAAATCGGCTTGCTTCAGGAGTCTTAAAAGTCTTCAGAATGAAGTAATCTTAAATGAAAGGACTTCCTAGTAGTTCATATTATATTGAATCCTCTTGTGGAAATCATATGCAAGACGAAAGAAACATTCTTGATGTTTGTTACGCATGGTTAGTTGCAGATGGCAGGTGTAGTGCTTAATAAAAGGGGGGGAACCAAGACAAGCAGGGGAGGGGGAACATTTTGTAGGGGAATAGGATTGTGTCGCTCCTACTCCTTGATGGCTGAGAGATCCTTCTTGGACGGAGGAGCAAGCAAAGGTGGATCACTGCTACCCCCCAATTGCTTGAACAGTGACTGGGGGAAACAGCCAATGGGGCCCAGGATGCTTGGACGGTGGCTCGGGCCAAGTGGGAGTAGAGCATTCACTTGAACAGCGGTGCCTACTCATCTGCAGTGATGAACTGACCACAGCTTGAACCCCGCTTGGTATGATGGTGTGCCCCTATCCTGGAGGGTTGTTAGAAAGTTTAGGATAAGTTGTTATTTGGCAGGTTATTTGTAGTTGAACATTGTTATTCATAGACAGAATTATTGAATATGATTGTTGATTTGATTTGGATTGTATTGTAACCATGCTGCGGCCAAAAAATAAAACCTTCATTAGTGGAATTTAACCCTGGTCTCGGACTATGATTGACGGGGGAGGAGGAATGTAGATATTGGGGACCCCAGTGAGACCTCCCCATCCTTGAGAGAAAGTCTGTGGTTTACCTACATAAAAAGTGTGTGTGCCTTAGGTCTGAATAATGGGTTTATAGGTGTGAAGAGGCATAAAGGGAGAAATAGGCAGAGAGAATTCAGCAAGAGAGGAAGAAGCCAAAGGAGAGGGGGGATCAAGAGAGAAGGCTTTTATAGGTTGTAATCATATTCTAAAAATATTGTTATATTTCCCAGTATCTTTCTGTTCATAATTTGGAAACAGTTTGAAACAATGGTAAGCTTAATTGATAAGGAAGGTGTGACACTTACAGGAATGGTAGATGGAATTAGTCTGTCTGGCTTTTTTGTTCCATTCAAGTAGCATATCTGCTTGATAAACAATCTAGTCTGGCTGGATGCTTAATGTATGTGGATTCTATACAGGAGCTTTTAAGGTCTATCTGCATCAACATTCCAGAGTCAGATCAATATAATGTCCCATAGACCTTTGCTGACATTGGTTAGGCCATCAGAAAATGCAGGGCTGATATTCCTCAATATATAAATTTGTATAATGCAGTACCGGTAAATACGTTGCTACACATATTCTTGTATAATATATGCAGCAGAACTAAACAAATATAACAGTGTTAAACTATTAAGTTATGTCTCTTTTACTTGGTTGGATTTTCTTGAGATAATTTACAAGATCCAAAGGGTTGGTGGAATCCATAGTCAGTCGAGCAGGATAAAAATGTTTTCTTGTGGTTGTGAAATTTACATGTCTCTTTTTACTGTTTACTTTAGGTATTTAGATTAACACTTGCACTTTTTGCACAATTTATTTTCCGCACAAGGGAGTGGTGTAATAAGGATGGTGTGCTGCAAGTATTGAATGCTTTTGCGCTCACCTGACTATGCAATCACACTGAGGACCTCCTATTTCAAAAATATTAACATATTTATTGATGTAAGAATTAAAATTGCTCAGAGGCGAACGTGTGTTTTTTCACAACCACTTTTGCTTTTGTTGAGAAGAACTATATAGATTTGTTCAGCATTATTTCTGAAAGCTGATTGTAGCTGAGTACATTCACAACAGGACATGGGCATTTGATATTTCTTAGTTTATGTGAAGGTACGCGAAGAGCTCGATTAACTTTGAAATCATGTTGGAAATGTAGATCGAGAAGAGTTGATATTGTATCTTTGATTAATTTAATCATAAGTACATAAGAATTGCCATACTGGGACAGACCATAGGTCCATCAAGCCCAGAATCCTGATTCAAACTGTGGCCAACCCAGGTCCCAAGTACAAAGCAAGATCCCAAGTAGTAAAACAGATTCTATGTTGCTTATACTAGGAATAAACAATGGATTTACCCAATCTATCTCAATAATGGCCTCTGGATATATCTTTTAAGAAATTATTCAAACCTTATTTTAAACCCTGCTAAGCTAACTGATTTCACCACATTCTCTGGCAAAAAAATTCAGAATTTAATTACTTGTATGAAGAAATATTTTCTCCGGTTTGTTTTAAATCTACTACTTAGTAAGTTCATTGCATGCCCCCAAGTCCTAGTACTTTTGGAAAGAGTAAACAAGCTATTCAAATCTACCCTTTCCACTCCACTCAATATTTTATAGACCTCCATCATATCAATCTTGAGCCATCTCTTCTTCAATACGAAGAGCCCTAGCCATTTTAGCTTTTCCTCATCCCATTCTTTTTATCATTTTTGTCACCCTTCTCTGTACCTTTTCTAATTCCACTATATCTTTTTTGAGATATAGCAACCAGAGTTGCACACAGTATTTGAGGTATCGCCATACAATAGAGCAATACAAAGGCATTATAACATTTTCATCTTTGTTTTCCATTTCTTTCCTGATAATTTCTAACATTATATTTGCTTTCTTAGCCACTGCAGCACATTGAGCTGAGGGTTTTAACATATCCTCAACAATGATACCTAGATCCTTTTCCTGGGCAGTGACTCCTAACACAGATCCCAGCATCACATAGCTATAGTTTGGATTCCTCATTCCCATATGCATCACTTTACACTCGCTCACATTAAACGTCATCTGCCATTCTGATGCCCAGTTTTCCAGTCTCACAAGGTCCTCTTGCAATTTTTCACAATCCTCTTGTGAGTTAACAACTTTGAACAGCTATGTGTCATCAACAAATGTAATTATCTCACTAGTTATTCCCATCTCCAGATCACTGATAAATGCGCTAAAAATCAGCAGCCTTAACACAGACCCCTGGGGAACCCCACTATTTATCCTTCTTCATTTAAAATATTGACTATTTAAACCTATTCTCTGTTTTCTGTCTTTCAACCAGTTCTTGGGAAAATGGAATTCTAATGTTAAATAGATAAGCTCAGTGACTTTTGTTATTTTATTTAAAGTACTTTGCTAACTAGCAAGGGAGTTTTAGGGATAGTTTGGGGATTTTTTTAGCGTAAGAAGTTTTTGTTAGTGTACATAGGCTAGCATTTGAAGATCTGGCAACAAGTAAACTCGGGAAATGTTGTGATTTATTTTATTCATTCATTTCTTTAGCATGGCCTCCCAAAGAGCCCAGAATGGGATACAGGAGTACATACACAGTATGAGTCAAAGACAAGACAGATATGATATATTTGAATAGCAGGTAATACAATAATCGAGTTACTGTAGATACAAACATTTGAGATACACTAGTTAACTTGGAGCCCTCAAGACCTTCAGATATTACTAGAACCCTTAAGTTATTACATCAAGCTCTACTGTTCATTTCTTCCATTTCTTTTTCTAACAGACTAATCCTTTTGGTTTGTCATTGTAGATTCTTGATGTTATCCTCTGCTATCTCTAGCCTATTCTCCACTTTATGAATCCTTGTTTTAAATGTGGACAGTTCAGATTTTATACTTATCTCCAATTTCACTTGTGTCATTTTTAGTATCAGACATTAAATCACATAATGCATGCAGTTCACCTAGAATAACTTGCGAGGCCTCTACATCCTGTTTCTCGGCAATAGATTTTTATGGTGAAACTGGCTCTAAGCTATGTTTTATGTGTTGCCATATCTTTTGATGGCTATTAGTGTTGTTGTATCGAGGAAAAAGATGTGATTATATTAGTGTTGTTTGCTTGATTCACTGTGATCCATCAGAGGAGCTACGTACTCAGGCTGCCATTACTGCTGAGCTTGCTAGAGTCCCAAGTGGCTATTAAATTAATGTCAGCCAAAAATTATACCTTATTATGTGTTGGTCTCACTTAGTAGAATCGGTTCCATTATGACCTCAAAATGTTATTGGAAAATACCAATTTTCCAAAAGTTGCTTTATGCTGCTTTACGGCTTTAAATTGCTTCACATTTTTGTATCACTTTATTTTGTATTAATATAATTATATTTGGGTCATTCCACGTCAAATGGACCAATTTTGAAAATCGTCCATGCTTAACCTCTTCCAAATTGAACATAACTCTGTGTGGACATTACCAAACCCACAACAATTTTTTTTTTTAAAATGCAGATTCTATTGAGCATTGTTTATCAAGGTCTCACAGCAGTTCCAAATATACAAAAAAAAACCCTCTTTTAATGCATGGCCACACTCACCTTGCCCATCTTGGACTAGATTCAGTAAGTTTTATTTATGAGACAAGCTTATACGAGTATCCCACTTATACCTAAGCGGATTCCAAAAAACAAACATAATTATACAATACTGGCACCGAAATATGGACACAGAAAAAAATGTTCACTGAACACTCTTCTATAAATAGCAGTCCGATTTGGGCACCATTTATACAATAGCACATAACACCAGGATCCATGCCCAATGTTGGGCATGAGGATTTACACTAACTGAAACCTGGTATAAATCTGTGTGCATATATTAAGCAGTGACCCCCAAATTCTATAATACTATGTGGATCTTTAGTAAATGCCCCTGACTCTCTCTAGGTCATGTCCTCTTTTCAGTTGCACGCTAAAAGATTTGCATGTGTATCTTTAGAGATTAGCACTTAGCAGGAGGTGCATGCAAGTTCTAATTGGAGCCAATTAACTGCAATAATCACTAGTTATCATCTTGTTAGGGTATGTGCCTACATTTGTGCATGCAGTTATGGGCACCATATATAAAATCTGGGGGCTTATTGCTAAATTTCAATAGCACTGGAATCAACCAGTCCATTATTAATTCATCAGCCAATGCCATTGAGAGAGATAAACTGCTGATGTTCACAGAGCATCCTGCTGTCATACCACCGTCCATGACTCCATGCTTTGCTCCACTGCCTTTCATTCTCTCAGGTCACTTGAGACCGCTGCATACCTTCTATTAGCATGTCTTCTGTACAAATGCCTGGATGCTGTCACTATTACTATTTGCCAGGAACCATGAGGATCACGGTTTCAACACTCAAATAGGTGTGCATTCCAACATCAACAAAAGGAACCCTGCTCTTTCTAATGAGCAAGCCACGCTGAAGAAACTGTTTTCTAAGATCTGTCACAAATGATTTACTTTTATTACCTTTAATGGCCACTAGCTCCAGGTTTGGAATGCAAGTGAAAATTAAGATATTTTTCACAAGAGGAAAATAGATTTCAAATCAGTGAAGGATGTTGTTGGTATTCTTTTCCCACCCCCTCTCCTCTTCTACCCCTGTGATACGTATGGGACATACCTGGAGTCTGAGAGTTGTTTTTTGTAACAATGACTGTTTAAGAAACCATCTGCCATGCAAAAAGGGATCTTAATACGGAATAACAACTTTCTTTTTTTAAAAGGGGAACTAGAGTTCAGAAAGATAACTTGCACCTGGCAAGACAGGATATGGATGATTCAATCGAGAGAAGGGGGGGAAAAGACAGGATGTGCATAAATGGTTAGTGACCTTGTCTGTGACATGTTCATGATTGAACACGTATGCAAAACCGGATCCTGACCATAATTTGAGCATAAAAAGACAGGCAGAACTCAGTGGAATCAGGACTTCTCCACTGCTGATGAGCCGTGTGATGCTGATATGAAATGAATGCGCTGCCTCTGATAGTCGCTGGTCCTCCGATGTCAGGGTGATGATGCAATATATGGTAACAAATTATTGATTCCTTACTGCATGATTTCATTATTATAAAATTGTATGAATAAACCTATATTATGCTTTCAGTCATCTGTGTATGCTATTAATTTTCCCAGTCAGGGAGCTGGTGAGGGGAAGGGAAAGTGGGATATAGCATTACCCTAAGAATAATAGCAATACAACCCCTCCACCCTCTACTCTTCGCTGGTTTGGCAAACAGTGCTGGCTAAAAACAGAATTGCTCAATTCTGCTTGGGCAGAACGAGCAGCATTGGGGGAACTGACTAGCACAACATGCCAGCTGCTATACTTCCGATTGTGCTTAATGCTGCTTGGCACCTCCACTGGCGATGGGTCACTGCAAGGTCCGACTAATGCATTCAGTGATAGAATACATCTTATTATTGGTTTTTTGCTTTACCAACCATAAAAATCAACCATCTAGCTTTCTGTCAACAAAATGTACCCAATGTTTGTTTGCTTTCTCTCACTTGTCTCTTTCTCTTTCCCCTCTCCTTCTATAAACTAAACTAAAACTTAGGGCTCCTTTTACAAAGCCACGCTAGCGGGTTTAACGCGCGCAACTTTTCATCACGCACTAACCCCCGTGCTGGCCGAAAAACTACCACCTGCTCAAGAGGAAGCGGTAGCGGCTAGCGCGGCTGACGGTTTAGCGCACGATATTACGCGCGTTAAACCGCTAGAATGGCTTTGTAAAAGGAGCCCATAGTTTATACACCGGGTCATCGACCAGTTTGGAGCTTGACTGGGTTAACATTAAGAATAGAGTAGTACAAAAGAACTGAACAAAAGAAATCTAATTTGGAAAAAGTAGAATAATTAATTTCCAAAATGTTTGGTGAATAAGACTGTCTTCAGAGCCTTCTTGAGAGCTAAGGGGCCTAAGCTTCTTAGTGAGAGGGGCACGTTATTCCAAAGTTCAGTTAGTTTGTAGCAGAAAGAATGGCTAAGTTTTCTGATAGATTGGATTTTGCCCTTAAGGGTTTCCATTTTAGAAACAAACATACCATATATGAACTATGGAAGGTGTGCATTTATATAGTAAAGTCACACCTGACTCATTGCTTCATCTTTATTGCTGTATGTGTTCTGCACAACTTTTTAGCAGGGTATCTAGCATCCTTTAAAAAAAAAAAAGATTCTTAATTCACTGACCAATCACATCTAACAAAGGATTTGGGCACACAACCTCCTGCTTCCTGAGATAGTTTCAGGGGTCAATTCTGAAACAAGAATTATGATTATGAAGGATATTTTTAAAAGCCCCTTATCAACATACAAGAACCATTTGAGAATTGTCTACCCTGTGCGTGAGCAAATTAAATACATTGTTCCATAGCTCTTCTTCATTTGCTTGCATTCAGCAGGGATATTCATAGCAAGCTCCAAGTCTCATGGCAGCCATGTTTTCTCCTGCTGTCCAGTTCTCTCTTCTGTATTCAAGTTCCTTTGTCATTAGCCTGGTTCTGATCTCATGATGGGGTGCTAAGCGCTTTGCTATACCTGTCTAAAGAAGACTCCTCAAGGCCCTAGTGATAGGGTCTTTCTGATATGTACACAATTTCACAGACCTTCTCAGACAATCTATAGGAATTCATGCTCACTTTCCAATAAATAATTAGAAGCCACTGATATGCTAAAAATCCCCATAGATATACTGTGAAAGTGTGATGTTCATGATAGCACACCACAATTTTCTGAAATTTTTGTGCTGGAATTTATCTGGTCTATCCCTACTCTTCTTTTTTAAAAATTTTCCTTAATGATTTTCCAGCCATGGACTTATGGATTAAAGCCTACAGACCAGATCTGCTTCAGACTAGTCATTCATATTCACCCTATCCATCTTATTATCTCACCTGGTCATGCTGTGAACAGAAGCATGGAAGTAATGTCTACAGGACCTGTGTAAAGGGGATGCAAACAGGGCTATTGTCTTGGGCCCCCATAAGCATGATTAAAGCTAGAGGTACAGGCTGCTGATGGGCTTCATGGCCCTCTCCAAATTTTCTGACCTGGGCCCCCATTTTTAACACCCTAATTTAATAAACCATAGAAACTCATATACACTTCTAACTACTTAATGAATCCTGACCTCCAAAAATAATCAGTGCAGTTCTCCAGCACAGAAAGAAATCTATAATCAACTCTCAAAAAATCTCTGAAGACAAAGGCAATAGAAATTTATACTCAACCCTTAGGAAGCTATTCCAAAGTACAGCCCAAGGAAACTCGAATGCAAAAGAGAAATTGGATTTTAAAAAGGAACAATCGTTTATTACGGGATTATAATTCCATTTTAAGACTACACAGATAGATTGACTAGAGAAAACCTAACACACAGTAAAATGAATTAGATGCTGGCATTTGCTAATTTACAAGCAAAGGCTGGTTTTAGGTCCAGGATATCTGATAAGAGCAATGACTTACTACACACCAAGGTGGAAACAATTCTAAAGGCTGATAGTGAAAAGCATTTATGCAGCTGTCAGCAGTGCCAACTAAGTTAGTATTTTATTTTAAACTCAAGGCTGCTGAACAGATTATTTCAGTCATATAATTTTTTATGTGCTCAAAGATAGGGGGAGCAATTCTATAACAGAGTGCCTCCTTTTAGATGTCCTGATACTGCATAGGGAATACCAAGTCAATAACAGCATCTATACTAGTACAAGTTTGCACTGACATGCTTAAGTTAAGGTGTGACCATTTATGCCATGTCAATGGTGGTCATAAATGACCAGTTCTATGTGTGCCATGCAGAGTGCATAGTTTATAATATCTATAATTTGCATGTAGAAACACCTGTGCCTCTTCTATGCTCTGCCCATGTGTACATGCCCTTGCATTTACACACTATCTTATACACATGCCCTTGCATTTACACACTATCTTACACAATTTAGGCATTCAAATGGCACCTTTGTGGGCACCTATGAGTGCAAAGTGTACATAACTGCACATACACAGTTACAAAATTACACCACAGCATTCCAACTGACTAAACTCATAAATTTCACACTCCATAAATAAGCTTATTTCAACTATAAGTCGGCAGAAGCTTGGCTGCAGTTCTACTTAATTCAAAGATGCAAAAAAAAAAAAATAATAAATAAATAAATAAATATCCCCTCTTCCTAGGTGGCCCACCCCCACTTTTCTTTCCCAACAGCTAGTTGGTCACGACCTAGCTGCTCTGCCCCAACATACCAATACATTATATTCCATTCCAAGTATCCCATTTGCAAGACCTGTGGTGTCGCCCGGCCTCACAGCTGTCTGTGGCAGTGCTGCATACAATAAACAACATCATCATACCCCTTCCTTCCTTCCTACAAACATTGGCTGCTTGGAAGGACCCCTTCCCCATTTCCACCACAGCTGCGACCACCCCCCACCCACAACATAACTTTTACCCCCACCATCAAGCCAACCTCCCCGTTTAATAAACCCACCTCCCCCCCTCCCAATAACACAACCAAGAAAACTTAGGGGGGGAAGGGAGGTCAAAATTAAAATAAATCTAATAGACCTTCACCACTCAACCCCCCCTACCATCTCCTACTACTTGTCTACTATCCCAAGGATGCAAAACTCCCAAAAACCTTTCACACAATCTCCCGCCTGATTCAAACAATCCCTGTCACTGCCCCTTTATCCCCTCATATCTAACCATTCCTACAACTTTCACCTAATCCGATCTTCTCACTCTTCTCACACTCTATCCCAGCCACCACTCAACCCCATACCCTTCCTCCCAACACCCCCTCCCCACTCCAATACAATTCTCATGCTGTGTGCTCACCTGATGTTATTAGCCCACTGATTACCTCATGGGCTTTTCTTCACCTGTCCAAAGGAGAACAGGATTTGTGGTGCTCCATCAGTGACACCAAATAGCCTTATAAGATTTAAAAGACATAAGGCGTCTTCAACTTATACAAAACACAGCAATAAAGATAATTTCAGGCTCAAAAAAATTTGACCATGTTATTACTGCAAAAAGCTCACTGGTTGCCAATAACATATAGGATTACATATAAAATAGCTCTTCTAGTCTTCAAGACAATACAGACCAACACACTGGCATTTATAGATAGGCTTCTGATTCCACATAACTCATCAAGAGTTCTTAGATCATCTTCACAATTTACCCTTAACGTTCCTTCCTTGAAAATTATCGGAACACGCCGTGCTTCTATCTTTTCTGTAACAGCTCCGATGACTTGGAATTCTCTTCCTTTATATATAAGACTTGAACAAGATTTGCAGAAATTTAAGAGCAGCTTAAAGTGCCTTCTTTTTAAAGAAGCCTTTAACTGAAAATATAACGATTTCTGTCATTTCCAAATCAAGATTTCCAATAGCTCTCTTATTCGACCCCACTTCTGCCAGCAATCCTCTTCTTCTACCCTCCTAATGTACTTCCCTTATATGTACTTTTTCTTCAAAAAATTGTATTTCCTCCCCTCTTTCCTATTGTTTCCCGTGGTTTTAAAAAGCAATTACCCATGTAGGTCTGATCAATGTATTATGTATAAGTGATTTCTCTAAAATCATATTTTTATCTTTTGTACAACGCTTTGTAATTCGGAAAAGCGTTCAATCAAATAATATGAATAAACTTGAATAAACTTGATTTACATCTAAGGAGCAAGATTCAGCAGCTATATACAGTAGGTGACGGGCAATTCTATAATTGGGTGCCTCCATTTATATACAATATACAGAACACTGGCATTTTTGTGGGTATGTATACATTTATGCACAGTAAGCCTCAGAATCTAGAGGTTTCTCATCATCTCTGGTAAAGACTGATACCTTTTTTGAAACTAGCTATAGAATCAGCTGCACCATTCGTGGGAAAGTAAAGAGAGAATAACAGAAAGATACAAAAGGTAAAGAAAAGATAAACAGGCTTTGTAAATATTGTTATTGTCTATAACCTTAACGTAAATTTGTTGGTTCAGAGCATCAAATCTGTAGTTACGTCCTTTACTGACTGAAAGGAGAATGCAGCATTTATGGTGAAACTGGCTTCAGTTGGTCCTGGCCTTAGTCTCAAACTGTAAATTCTTTATGTGAGCAGTCCTACCATAGTATATATGGGCATATACATGGATCCCCCTCTACACACACACACACACACTTACACTACATTAACTGTTGACTCAGTGCAGTTTTAACGGTTGACATTCATTAAATTCCACATCAAACGCCTAGCACTACTTAATAAATAGGCCACTTAATGTTCTTTATTTGAGCTTTCATTAAATCTCCTGTAGGAAGAACTAAAGGTATTTATTGGTGTTTTTAAAATTCTAGAGTAAGAATGGAGTAATTCAACAGTGACTGGCCAGTGAAATATAATTGATAAACAACATAGTCAGCTGCTTGCCAAGTGACCGATGGCACCACAGAGGAACTCTGACAATTACAGTCAAAGCAAATCAGATTTTAAAACCACTATATTTAGAATTAAGCATCGTAAGCATTTGGTTTTAGAACATTGTGAAACAGATTGATCTAACAGTACATTGTCTGGTTGACCACATATGACCGATGTCACAATGGTCAATAACTTTACAAAGTCAGTCTAATAGTTACAGTCAAACCAAACCAGCCAAGGCAAAGATGAAATAGGCGCTTATTAAACATCTGATTATGCAAAACAAATTAACAAATAAACCAACATTTATATTAGGCATAACAGAACATTTGACAAAGCATTTAAGGTTGGTGTACTGTATAGTTTTCAGTGTGAGTGTCAAGAAAATATTCATACTCTCTGTGCTTCTGGCACTGACATTAGAGAGAAAGGCCTGGATTCTCTAAACAGCGCCAATATTGGTAGCCGCCTAAAAAGCTATTGCTGATTGCGCGTCAATCATGTGACAGCACCATTTAATAGTGCTACCTGATTCGCCAATTTGAATTTGATTCACCGATTCACTTTGGTGAATCAATTCGAATCGATTTGTTTTCCCACAAATCGGACTCACCGATTCAGTGACCAACCCTCCCCCCAGTGAGGCCTGACATACCTCCAGGGCCTCCTAAAGCAACAGCAGCAGCAGTGGCGATGACTTGCAGGCAGATGCAGAGCTCTGGCAGGCTACTCATGGCTCTGGCCTTTGCTCTGCCACGTCACTGATGACATGACAGATGGAAACCCTGACGGGCAGAAGCAGTGCTCCGAACAGGGTATTCGTGGACTGCCCGCCAGTCATTGCTGCAGCTGCTGCTATAGGAGGCCCGATAGTTTGTCAGATCTCACGAAGGTGGTGTTAGTCAGGAAGTGTTGCATAGGGAGTTGGGAGGCATGGAAAGCTGCTGCACAGGGGGCTGGGAGGGAGGGATGGAAAGGTGCTGCATATGAGGAGAGAAAGGAAGAATTATTGGCCATTAACATTTCAAATTTAAACACTATGGGGCTCATAATCAAAATAGGTATTTGCTTATATGGGTATATTAAATACATATGCTTCATTTTTTAGCAGCAGGAATGATGGATGTTTTTACTGAGAAGTTTGTGTGGTCTGCCTTGTTCTTGTGGCCTGAAGGTTTTTAAGATGACAGAGATAGTTAATTTGCTGATTATTTTTTAATAAAGATTTTTGGAAAAAATATTATTTTCTGATTATTATATAGGACTATTAGCTGTATTATTTACTGATTTGTACCTTGCGAGGGTTGGAAGGTATTTTAGTTTGGTTATATTCTATGTTAATATTTCCTATTTCCTTTAAAAACACAGGAACATCCCAAAGTATCATAGTCAACCGCTGCATTATAAAGATCATGATTATATGTATCTTTCATATTTAATCAGATAGGAAAAAAAGACTGCAAACATTGAAATGCTCTGATGGCTCTTAAACAAGGACAGCTGAATACTCTGATGTTTTATGCTGGGCTATGAATTCCATGGCTCAGTACCTAGCAGAATAGCAGAGGAGTAACCCTCCGCCTGGCACCATGACAAAGTATTTAAAATCTACCTTAATCTAAACTGCAAGGTTATGGCAATACAGGATTCATCGGCAGCAGGCTTCTCACTGGTTTTAAAGTGCACAGCAGCCTAAGACAGGGAACAAAACACATGATCTGGACTGACAAATAACAAATCTGCCCATCCAAAGATGAAGTTGAGTATGTTCATAAAAGCTTTCCCATTGCCATTTTTGATTATTTATAAGGCGTTTCTGACTTCTACCCTATCCAAATAAAATCAGAAAATATCCTTTTCAATTTTCTGCCAGAGGACAGATACTGAGAAGATGGATGGGAAAGAAAAGGGAACATAAGCAAGTTGAACTGCCTAGCAATGGAATTGAAATGGATTTTAAATCAGTGATACTGCAGCCAGAAAGTTCTACCATTTGAGTAAATCAAGCTGTTTCAATCATGTGTCGGGTAGGATGGTGGTATTTCAGATATAAATGAATGCTGAATGAATTGGGCATCCATTTTCTTAAGGGGCAATTCTATAAAATAAGTGCTAACAATTATGTGCCTGTTATGCACATGCAGGGGCGTAATCAAAAGAAATGTCTAAGTCTGATTTGCCCAAAATCGGCAGCGGCAATATATCCACTCTTGAAAAGTATGTCCAAATATATATATATATTTTTAAATCGTCTATCTGCATGTCCATGTGTTTGATCATCCAGACCTCTGCTACGTCTATCTTTATACCATATTCTCGACCAGAAATTCATCTGAGTCCCAAATGCCCAGAACAAGACCTTTTGGATGTGGGAGGGGCCAGCATTGTGATGGACAGGCCACCCAGATATGGCAAGATAGCAGTGGGGCATCTTACAGGGCACTGCTGTGAACTTTATAAAAAAGGTGCCACATAAACATCTCACCAGAACTCTCTTATAGGTCATGGTGAACCCCTCAAAACCCACTATACCCACCTATCTACAACCCCAGTAGTACTTAGGGCTGCAGGTGCCACCTATATGGCAGTACAGTAAGGTTTTGGTTTTTTTGGGTGGGCTTACATTTTCCACCATGGATGTAGTAGTTAGAGTGGCTTAAGGACCTGGGTCCTCCTCTCTATGGCTCACTAGCCCACCCCCCAGACTACTCAAGCCACCTCTGTGCAGCTCTACTGGGTTTTCCTATGCCAAGTGCTGATGTTCCGGAGGCAGGTATGTACATTTTTATTCTGAACTTTGTGGGGGTGTGAAGGGGTGTGGGTGTGTGTGTGAGGGGGTCTTTACTTTGTCCCTGCAGTGGTTCTTTGGTCAGTTCTTGTAAACCGTGCCGAGCTCCACAACATCCGTGGAGATGATGCAGTATTTAAATGTGGAGGGGCATAATCAAAAGAAAAAACGTCTAAAAAGTGTCCTAAATGGCTACTTGCACGATCAAAACGCCTGATCGTCCAAGTACCCATAACCAAAGCTGGTTTTTAGACGTATGTAAAACCAACTTAGGCCTTTCCCCTGCCTCTAGATGCACAGAGAGAAAAGAGGCGTGTTTAGAGGAGGGTAAAGGGCGGGTGGTGGGCGGAAGGGGGCCGACCTAGGCGTACAACAGGTATAACCAAAACCTTAGGCAGGTTGCCTAGTCGGCACTTATATGTTTTTGACTTAGACCAAGTCAAAACACGTCTAAGTGCAGAAAACGCAACCTGCCTACCCCTCCACCGCAAGCATTGTGGCAGGAGAGATGCCTCATCTCCCCTACCGCGATGCCATCACTCCTCTACCCGAACTGCCGCGACCCGCGGCAGAAGAGATGCCCTATCTCTCCTGCCACGGGTCACGGCAGTTCGGGTAGAGGAGTAATGGCATCGCGGTAGGGGAAATGAGGCATCTCTCCTGCCGCGAGACATCAACCCCCCCCCACACACACAACATCGTGGCAAGAGGGAGCCCAAGCCCTCTTGCCCCATGGCAGCCGCGGCACCCCCGACGATTCCTGGCGATCGTGTCCCCCCCCCCCCCCGTCGAGTACGAACGGGCCAGGAGGGAGCCCAAACCCTCTTGGCCCCAGCGACCCCCCCATGACTGGAATGGGCCAGGAGGGAGGCCAAGCCCTCCTGGCCCCGGCGACCCCCTACCCCCCACCCCTCACTACATTATGGGCAGGAGGGATCCCAGGCCCTCCTGCCCTCGACGCAACCCCCCTCCCCCCAACGATCACTCTCCAGAACCCCCAGAACCGTCCGGCAGGCAGCCAACTCCAGAATGGGCCCGAATTGGCCCAGCTGTCCCAAATCCCTGCCCACAGGTGGGGTCTAAGGCGCCTGGGCCAATCAGTTTGGATAAATGAGATTCCTCTGAGGGTAGCCACTGACATCCGCAAAAATGTTTTTGGAGAATTGTTTCTGAGTAGTGAGGATATTTGATGCATTTAATTCATAACATTTGCTATACTCTATCAGATCAAAGTCCATAAGGGTTATGTGTGCAGCGTGTAATGTATCATCCTATAGTATCATTCCTTAGGTGTGCCCTGATTGAAGAAAGGTTGAGAACCACTAGAGTTGCAGTTTAATTAGTATTTATGCTAAAATATTGAAATTGTGCTTCTTGAAGGTTTCTGGGTTTCGCAGTAATATCCAGAAATCTGCAACAAGCACAATGCTAGCTGAGGAAACCCTGATAGAACCAAAATTTTGAAATGTCTCCCTTCTTTCCAGTACACCATTGAGTTTTAGAAGATGTATCACAATGGCAAAACAGGTAGATATTCCTCAAATAATAGAAAACTTCCTTAATTGTAACTTGATAGCACCGATAGAAAAATGTCTGTATATAAATAATGGCTAGTTCATCCTTTCCAGATAAATCAGCAAGATATGTATTTCAATTTCATGGACATATACAGTAATATAGAGATAACCAATTTTATTAATATGCTAATATACTTTACAATGTACATGCTACAATCTTGTCGTTAATCACATTTACAATTTCTTATACATTGCATTGACTTGATATATAGTGGGCTGTATAAATGCTTAGATTTGAACATAGGACATTTTAATTGCTGTCATATTTAAATATCTTCTGTAGTTATCCAAATCTAGTAAAATATTATATAAGAATGACAATTAAAAAAAAATAATGAAAATAATTATGCATATAATTTATATTTCTAAATCATTCTAATGTTGAAGAAAGATTGGTTTGGAAATTAAATATTATTTTGATGTTTCTCTCACCCCTATAAGTGGATCTCAGTAAAATCTATTCACAATGCAGCCTATTTGTGTTGTAAAAGCCCAGAAGGTTATTCACACTTACCTATTTTATATATATATATATATTATTTTTGCTAAATTCCCAAAGAGACAAATTAAGCAAGGTGGTAGAGCTTGGCTTAGTCTTTATTAGCTCAACACTAATACATTATTTCAGCACCATGGATAGCACCTGACTTCACAGTTGGTCAATCCAAAGGCTAATTAAGTTCCCTGTTCTAAAAACCAAAAAGAACTATGCTGAAGGATCTATAGCACGGTATGCTATGTACTCTGGATGCACTTATTTGCAAAAAAATTCAAGTATATTAGGATGAAATTTGAGCAGAAATTACAATAAATTGTAATTATCTTTGCAATGTTGCACTATTCAAATCATATCTGTCAAAAAACATGTACTGTGCCATGCTAAAAATTGCAAGGAGAGAGGTGGTGGGATGAGGGCAAGAATGGAAAGCTCAGCTGTCACATCAAGGGAAGATGGCCTCATAATTCCATCTCTTCTCAGTCTGCAATTACTGTACTTAGAGTGGCATACACAACGCAGTGGAAATTGCACCACAAGGAGGAATGTATATATACTGGCATCTGTTGATGGTCCCTAGCAAAGTAAAAGAAAAACTATCTTGAACAATAAAATCTGTCAAATATACTAAGGGCTCCTTTTACTAAGCTGGGCTAGTGATTTTAGCGCACACTAGACGCTAATGCCTGCATTGAGCTGGCGTTAGTTCTTGGTGCATAGCACAGGATTAGCATGTGTGGCAATGCAGCGTATGCTAAAAACGCTAGGGCACCTTAGTAAAAAGAGCCCTAAAGGTTTTGTTGTTATTGTTTCAGTCTGTTACCAGAGCCAAACATCATCAATACTGTTGGTGACTCTATCAACAACTAGTAATGTGTGGAGTTACCCTATAAAACACCTAATGTTGACACGCTTTGTTTAAGAATGGTAACAGTCAAGATTCCCTTCACGAATACAACCGATCTTCAGTGTGTGCAGTCAGACCTCAGAGCTAGTCATGAGGAATAGCTCATATGCAGACTATCATTGATCGTATTTATCTCAGGGGGGTTGTTATAGTAAGCAAATTTAACTGTTGCCCTATTCAGATTTGTTATTAATCATCCATTGATGTTAAATTGAAGCAATACTTAGCTTGGGTGAAGATTCTCTACCCAGCCAACTCAATCGACGGAAGATCTCCATTTTGCCCAAAACAATACTCGCCGATGCTCAGTTTAAGGCAGGCAATTGATGGACTAACAGTAGTTCCAGATGATAAAGTATTAATTTCTTGAAGAAGCCTGATGTAATGTCTTTTGGGCGAAACGAAGATCTTTCGTCGATTGAGCTGGCTGGGTATAGAATCTTCACCCAAGCTAAGTATTGCTTCAATTTAACATCAATGGACGATTAATAACAAATATGAATAGGGCAACAGTTAAATTTGCTTACTATAAGAGTCCCCCTGAGATAAATATGATCAATGATAGTCTGCATATGAGTTATTCCTCATGACTAGCTCTAAGGTCTGACTGCAGACACTGGAGATCGGTTGTCTTCGTGAAGGGAATCTTGACTGTTACCATTCTTAAACAAAGCGTGTCAACATTAGGTGGTTTAGTGTGATTCACATAGTATTTGAAGGGTTTTGGAGTTACCCTATGACATTCACATTTAATAATATACAATGGTCATGAGCAATCAAAAAGAGTACAACCAATAGGCAGAGATTAAGAAAAATCAATGCTTGATTGTGAATGGAAGCACTCAACTCTACTCACAGTCACTAATCTTCTAACCAAGGAGACATTCCATACAGGAAACAGTGCAATGCTTTAAAATAAATCCTGTTAAATCATTGCTTACTGATAATATATTCTAGCCCTGAGTTAAATGTGTCTATGGGTGTGTGTGTGTGGGGGGGGGGGGATAGTTATCAACAAGGGCTACAGTTAAATTATGTTATTTTATCACTAACTCATACTGTTTAAGCATGGGTCTCATTTTATGCAAGGAGACCTAGTTACTATCATGTTTTCCTGAAAATAAGATCTACCCCCAAAATAAACCCTAGCATGATTTTCAAGTTAGATTTCAATATAAGCCCCACCCCCAAAATAAGCCCTAGTTAGATCAACCCCTGAAGCCCCTCCCAAATGTTCCCGACACTCTCTGATTCCATCCTTGGATTCACTGGCAGCAGCACTCCCCCCCCTGCTGATCCTCCTACCCACTCCCCTGCACAGCATCTTTCCATCTCTCCCTCCCATCCAAACCCCGTTGACCCTCCCACCACGAGACCAACATATCTCCCTCCAAACAGCAGCGTTGGCAGCACTCTAAATAGGATGCTTTGCGGTCTTCTCCTGCTGGGTCCTTCCCTCTGCTGCATCACTGATGATGTCATCAGCAACGCGGCACAGGGAAGGCTCCAGCAGGAGAAGGCCACAAAGCAGCCTCTTTAGTGTGCTGCCAATGTTGCTGTTTAGAGGGAGGTATGCCGGTCTCGTGGTGGGAGGGTTGACAGGGTTTTGCAGTGCAGGGGGATGGGAGGGAGGGATGGATGGACGGAAAGATGCTGTGCTAAGGTTCTGCTGCACAGGGGGATGGAAAGGAGGGATAGAAAGATGCTGCTCAAGGGTTCTGCTGCATGGGGGGATGGAAGGGAGTGAGGGATAGAAAAATGCTGCAGAAGGAAGGTACAAGGGGATTGGTAAGAGGGGAGGAAAGATGCTAAACATATGAGGGAGAGAAAGGAAAGAGGAAGAATTGGGGTAGAGGAAAGGAAAGGAGAGATGATCATTGTACATGATAAAAATTCTAGAACAACTCTCTAATGACTGTGTTTCACTATTAAAGGAGTCCTCTATTCTGTCTTGCCAACATTTCACAGAACTAAGCCATTTCTTCAGGGATCAGACTTCCTGTATATCTGCATAGCTAGTTGTGTTCATGGTCTCACCAGCATCCTCTGAGCCCTGAAGAAAAGGTTTAGTTCTGTGAAACGTTGGTAAGGCAGAATAGATGACTCCTTTAACAGTGAAACACAGTCATTAGAGAGTTGAAAGAATAACTTTAGTGGCATCTAGTCACTCATTACGGAAGATTTTGGCCAATGATGTGGGTGGAAGAGGTTTGAGCTTTAAGTTCTGCCGATTAAGACCTAAGGCTTCTGTATGAGTTGACATTCAGCCTTATATAAGTGGAGTTTTTTTATACATTGCTATATTATCCCTGTTTGTCCATTTTTTTGATTAGTAACAGTAAAATTTTACATCTTAAGTGTGGTATTGATGTGGACTACCATTAAGATAGCTATTATTGTTAAACCATGTTATTAATAACTAGGTCTTGGGGCAAGATGGCAACCTGAGCAGATATGAGGTCAAGAGCTTTTCAGAAACGTTACATTTACCTATTGAATCATCATGGATAAGCGTAAAGGAAAGACCCAAGTTTTCACTTCTAAACCGGTGTCTTCTCCATCTTTGACCCAATGGACTCTTGAGAGCTTTGTTCTCCCACAGGTGGAACATAAGGATAAGGATCAGGAGCAATACTATAGGGGTCTTGGCTCCAAGTGTTTTAGATACTATGATAAACCACAAATGCTGCATAATTCTACTTCAAACTGGAGGTGTTTTTGGTTTTTTTTTGTTTTCTATGATCTGGTGGTGATGGATGAGTTGGATGCTGAAGATGTTCTCTGAACAGCAGTTGGGATGCTGACAGATAGACCTTCTGATAATATGGGAAGAACCACATTGAAGAAACTGGGATAGCCTATGAGCAGTGGGTGGTTTCACTGTTTCACCTCAGGGGCCTATGTGGCTAAGAATAAGATCTTACCCAGTTGAAGAAAAGAACTGTGAAAATCACTCTCAAAGAGGTATGGGAAGCTGTAAGTGATATGGAATCTGATTTGATTGATAGATTTGACACTATTTTACAAATTCCTGAATTATTTAAAGAACCCAACAAGGCAAAAAATGGTCAAGGGTTCCGTGAGTGATTGCAGAACAGCAAAAACACCAATATTCCACACAGATTTTCTCTATTTTATATATGTTAATAGTAGGTACCCTCAGTGCGCAGGTTCAGCGATGGGAGCGAACTCCAACGCTTCATGCAAAAAGGTAGAGGCTGACAAGCCCCCACCTACACACCATCATGGGGTACCAAAGGTGTGTTTTAAATTAAATGACACAATCACCAAAAAACAGTGCACAATGGACACGAAGTGCAAAATAGTGAAATCACAAACTGCAATCACTCAAGGAACCCCCAGCCAACTCCCTCAAAAAATCAAAACAGCAACTTAGCTTAAAGAGTCTTCATTCAACGTCCAGGGGTGCGGGAACAAGACAGATGGAACACCGCAGAACCAGGTTCAACCAAGCCAGGTTTCGGGAACAACGTCCCTTCCTCAGGAACCCATGATTCAATAATCCAAACGGACCTCAAGGCAGGCTAGAGAGAGGGAGGAGCTAGCGGGGGCGACGGCGACGCAAAAGCGCCTTAAAAGCCATCAAAGATGACATCATGGACCAATCACAGTCCGGGGGCGGAGCACACTAAACTACAGTGTTCCATTCAATACTGTCATTCAATCCGTATGGAGAAACATTCTGAAGATGAAAAATCCAAAACTGTTCTCTGAGATTGATATGAGCCATTTTATCACCCCAGAAATCATTAGGAATCTGTTCAAGCACGAACCAGGAAAGATCACCAAAACCATGGTTCTTCTCCAGACAATGTGGTACAAGAATCCTGCTTTTATGTTCAGACAATCTGGTTCTTATTTTCCTGCTGGTGCGACCCACATAGATAAACTTGCAGGGACATAGATGACCCATTATGACTCACAGTTGGTGAACCTCCTTAACTGATAATGCCTCTGAGTCTGAGGATGTTGCCAGCTTGAAATCGTCAGGGTAGTATTACACATTATACAGTGCCCACATGCTTTATGACCTCCTATGTTGTTCACCCGAGGAACAGTTGCTGTCAAAAGATTCTTTAAATTTCTAGGGCGAGAGAAGGCTATCCGGGGAGGATCTTTAAAAACCTCATGGTAGTCCAGAACATGCCAGTGTCTTTTGATGATATCGGCCACCTGATGAGCTTGATCAAAAAATGATACCACACAAACCTGCCAAGCAGTGTCAATCGCTGGGTGGAACTCAATAAAAAATAAGGGTTGGCATACCGGGCACGAAGGTAAGCCCGTTTGATCGTCCAATCAGGGTACCCCCGGACCTTGAAACGCTGAGTCAGAATCTTAGCCTGACACTTGAAGTCCGCCAAGATGGTACAAATCCGGCGGATCCTCAAAAACTGGCTAATGGGCAGAGATTGTTTTAAACGGACAGGGTGACAACTGGTATAATGTAAATATGTGTTGCGGTCAGTGGGTTTTCTATGGACAGTAGGGATGAGTACCCCATCCTTATTATGCACTACAGTGTCCAGTTAGGTAATTTCACCAGAGCTGATATTAGCAGTGAATTTAAGGTGATTATCCATAGAATTGAGCCATGACAAGAATTCAGTGAACTTCTCCTTGGATTCAGTCCAGATCAAAAATACACCGTCGATATACCGAATATTTCTGTGGCAAATATATTGTTTTGGAGTTAGTTGAATTATTTAAAGAGCATGTAAAACAAAGTGGGGTGTCTGTAATGACAATAGATGCAGGAGATTGAAAAATCTATGGGGAAGATTCAGTCTACCTATTCAACTCTAATGAGAGACAATGTGAATTCAAATTATACGAGGACACACAATATATAATATGGGGCTGGTCTCGGCGTGGTTACACTCTTCAAGGCTGTTTTGTTTATTCCCCTGAGTCAAAACATTGATGAAACAAGGTCGCTTGTTGAGAAGTTTTGAGAAGACTTGACAGCGTTGAAACTCAAGTCATCTTTTTTCAGCTAAGTTCTTGAATGTGCCTCCGGGTGGCTTTGCCCTTTTCTAAACCTGAGCTGTTCTGCGAGGGAGTTTTTTTGCCAGTGAAAGTATTGAAAGCAGTTTTGATTTGTACCTTTTGGTTCTATACTGCTATATTAAATAGTCTGAGACATTTTCTCCCTTTTTTAGGGTACATCCTGGGTTTGAAGAGGGGGGTATCTCTGTGCCACGATCACACAATATTTTTGATTATTATACAGACTATGTGAGTAGCCATCAAAAATTGGAAGATTTTGAGAATTATGATTGTTGATTGAATTTAAGAAATTAGAACTTCCCCACATCTCCAGTTCAAACTTCAATTAAGATGGTGAACAAATATCTGAAGGAAGTTTTGAAGATCCCCGCTGAGACTCTGCCACCAATCACAAAAGCTTTTTATATTAATTCCTGGTTGATAGTTGTTTCATTGTGTAGATGTGGTTGAATATGATCAGATGATGATCAGACCAGGGTACTGGTTTGATGGAGCAGCTGGGAGTTACTGTGGTGAATTATATATCTTTTTGAGTAAAGATTAATTTTAGGATGTGACCTGCAGAGTGAGACTTTGAGGGAACTATTTGGTAGAAGCATAGGCCTGACAGTGATGTGATGAAGTCTGTTGGGGATCCTGTCTCATTTGGGTAATCTGTGAAGTTAAAGTCTCTTAGTATGATAAACTGATTGTAGGTGATGACTACTTTGCCAAGAATGGATAGCAAGTCATCTAAGACATCTATTGGAGAGTGGGATGCTCTGTATATCAGGGCAATGATGAGACCTCTGTTGTGACCTGCTGAAAAGATGAGGCATTCTACTACATTTAGTGTGATGACTTCATATGGATAAATCCACACTGATAAGCAACTCAACAATTAATCTCCATCCAATTGTACAGGCTCAATACAAATCTATTTCTTATAGGAAAAAGATCTCAGTAGCCAAATAATGCAGATATTAACTATTCAATCTGCTTATCTATGGGCTCCTTTTCTGAAGCCGTGGTAGCGGCTTTAGTGCGTGTGACTTTTAATCATGCCAAAAAACAAGCCAAAAAACTACCGCCTGCTCAAGAGGAGGCAGTAGCAGCAAGCGTGTCCGGCAGATTAGCACGCGCTATTACGTGCGTTAAACCGCAGCTTCATAAAAGGAGCCCTATTTGTTTCCTTTATCATTCATTGGTCCTTAAAATCCTCATATGTTTATAGTTTCATAATTCTGAGTGGAATTTTTTTGCAACAATGTCACTTAAAAATGAATATAGCTATGCATATGTCCACAAAATGTTGCTTTCATTAATCAAAAAAGATGTCTTGTCCACAGAAATCTAACACTTATCTGCCAACATGAATCCCAATGGGATCTGTTTCACCTCCACGCTAGGCTTCTTCGGGGATTAATTTACAATTCAGCAAATCAAAGCATATACATATCTTAAATCAAAAACATTTCAAAAGTGAAATAAAAAGGCACTACAATATGCAAAAGGATGAATATCCACTTACATATATAATTACTGGAATCGTGTCTTGCCGCTGATATGCTTGTTTAAAAAATGGTGTTTGCTTACAAAGAATACCAATACATGCACATTGGATTTAGTGACATCAGATTTTCTTGTACCATAGAAGCTACCAATGCAAACACATAACCAATTCAAGTGTTATGTACAATGAAATTGTTGCAATGAAAAATTTTCAATAAAAACACATTCCAATCGATCCTATTACTGAGGCCAAGTGACTCAAGAGAATTCAGACAAAAAAAAAATAATCCACTCCATGTTGTTGAAGGCTTTTCAATGTGTTACTGCCACATTCATTTACCAGTTCTGCATCAAGTATTAAGCACCATAAAGATTCAAATTTATGTTCCAATTGCATACAATGAGATACCATTGGTTCTTTTAAGGTTGCTCTTTTAATGTTGAACTTATATTAAGTCACCTGGTCCTGAGTCATCTTGAAGTTGAACCTATGTAAACCTTAGAGTATGGACAAACAGCATAAAAAATACAGTCAGTTATGCATGCTGGGAAGTGTTTTTTAACACCTTATCTACAGGATTATTGAACTCATTAGTTTGCAAAGTAATTTCACAGATTTGCAACATCAGCATTTATAATATCCAATGATATCTAAATCCTTTTTCTTCTTCTGGGCATTACGTTGTCGTTGGATTCAAAATTTCTTTCAAATTAATCCCTCTGGAAAAAGCAATCTTAAAATCCATATATGTGAAACATGAATGTAAATGTAAAATTTGCCACTTCTTCCTGACAATATCAGATGTATCTCCTCCACTGGACATAAATCTCATCATAAAAGTTAGCAAATCTTGGTCAGCTTGTTGTCTTGGCTTATTAGCTAACAATAATGCCCGGTGATTATGGTTTGCATATTTGCACGTTTGTACCCAGGATATCCTCTAAATTGTAATTTATGTTTTAATTCATTAGCCTGAAGTTTCTATCTGATATTGTCAAAAAGAATTGGGAAATTTTACATTTGCATTCATGTTTCACAGATTTTAAGGCTGTACTTTGATTAAAATATTAAAGGCAATTAATTGTGCGATTAAACATATGTTATTTACCCCTCCATCCGCCTTTTACAAAACCACAATACTGTTTTTTAGCACAGGCCAGCACGCTGAATGTTTTGTGCTGCTCCTGACGCTCATAGGAACTCTATGAGTGTCAGGAGAAGTGCAGAGCATTTAGTGCACTGGCCTGCGCTAAAACCACTATCTTGATTTTGTAAAAGGGGGGGTTAATTTTGTTCCTTGTGACCGGCAGGAGAGATGCCCAATCTCTTCTGCCAAGGCACAACCGCGACACCCCCACCCTTCTTCAAATACTGGCAGGAGGGATCCCAAGCCCTCAAGTTTCAAGTTTATTTAAAATTTCTTATACCACCCAATCAAGCCGCTGTTGTCGGGGGGGGGGGGGGCAGGGGTGCAACTCAGCAGGAGGGCTTGGGATCCCTCCTGATGGTTTGGGGTTTTGTCGGGGGAGGGATCACGATTGCAGCTGTGATCGCAGCCACGATTGTTGCGGTGGGGGGGGTGGGCCAGTTGTTATATAGGATTCTGTAACCGGCGTTGTTTTTTGACAGACGCTGGTTACAGAATCCTGCTTTTAGTCGAAGGACTGGCGTTTGGGACTTGTGCAATTTTGGGGTCGGGAATGTGGTGTAGGGATAGACGTAGTGGCAGTCTTGGCCAGTAGATTGCTGAACGTACAGGTAGGCCATTCTAAAAAAAATCCCTCAATTTGGACGGGTTTTTTTTTTTTTAGAATGGACATTTCCCTGCTGCCAACTTCAGTGTCTAATGACTTAGGCCAAAAGGGGACTTAGACTGTTTTTGTTTTTTTTATTATGCCCCTCTATATTTTCTACCTATGGGGAATTCAGGAAACGCCTAAAAACACATCTGTTCCTGAAATACTTAGGAAACCAACCTATACAATCTAGTCCTCAACAAACGATCGCTGGAATTATCAATCACTAAGTCTGTACTTTGTTTATTCCATTCAATGTGTAACATTTCTAATCATTGTAAACCGCATAGAACTTCACGGTCCTGCGGTATATAAACTATTATTATTATTATGTTTTGGAAAAGATAAAGAATATAAAAAACAAATTAACAAATTACAAATTAAAGAAACTAAAACATTATGTAGAAGAGATATAAACAGCCTTACAGTTTTCACAGCCTACTTTAGAAACACAGCTCTTGATTTTAGGATTGCTTTTTCCAGAGGGACCAAAGCATACATGGCTAACAGTTAATGGACTTGTCCTTTAGAAGCATTTCTAAGCCATTTCTAGCTAAGTTAATTGGCTTGGTCATATCTTTCTTTGACAAATGCCACAGCCTAATTGTATGTCAACTGAATAATATATTTTCTATGATTTGTTTAAAATATGCTTTATATTAGCTTCTTGGAGCGTTTCCTGGTTTTAGTACTATTTGAAAGGGTAAAAGGACTGTTCCCAGTTCACCTGCTCCACCCCACTCATTATTTTATAGACAAATGTGTCTCTTCTCCAAACCTTATCTGTTTAAACTTTTTTTAAAGGTATGTCATTATATCTCCACCATTTTGGTTGTCCTTCTCTGGTGCCTTTTCTTATTCCACTACATGTTTTTTATTATTTAGGTGAAATGACTAAGGGCCCCTTTTAACAAGCTGCACCAGAGGTTTTTAGCGCAAGCCAGAGCAGTAAATGTTCCGACGCTCATAGAATTCCTATGAGCATTGGAACACTTACCTCACTGGCCTGCGCTAAAAACCTCTAGCATAGCTTGATAAAAAGGGGGGGGGGGGGTAAGGTAGCTTATTTCCATTAATTTTCAAAATATTTCTCATATTCAAAGAGATTTAAGCAGGCAGGAGACTCTCCTGCCCACTTAAATTGCTTACCATTGGCTAAGTGATATTCAGCAGTACTTAACTGGACAATGCTGCAAAATATCACCACAGACACACTCAAGAAAAAGTGGACAGGTTAGGGGTGGCACTAGGGCCGACATTAGTGAGAGGCTGGGGGTTATGCAGGTGCTGGCAATATTCATTACCAGGACTTGCATAGCTAAGCAGGTTAATTTAGGCCACTCGCTACTGCCCCTTCTGACATCATTCAGAAAATGGCTGCCACAACCTCTCGAGACATCTTGAGCTGCCATGAGAGGTCATGGCAGTGATTTGCAAAGCTTCAGGAAATTATAACTGAGTGGTATTGGTAGTCAGTATACAATAAAAATCAATACTCCACTCGTATGAAACAATCTATATTCTGTCACTCATTCTTATATTCTTCTTAAACCAGTTGATTAATCATGTGGTGAATATTTTTTAAGCATTTTTTTAAAGCACACTGTTTATGCAGGAAAAGGCCTCAAAGTTAAGGAGTACTACGCTTATAGTCTCATCGACATTCACTGTCAGCGTAGATATAGTCCCAATGTATACTCCATACTACAATCACTGGCCAAAAACCTGCTTAGTGCATTTTTACTATTAGTCTTTAACTTATAACTCTTTAACTATTTTTAACCTATTATCTTTTTTTCTTAATTATAATTTGTGATTAATATATTCAACACTGGAGCTCTGAATACAGACCACTTCACAGTTTGAAAAACTAGCAGAGGTTTACTTATCTTTAGTGTTTGTAGTTGTTCAGTTTTCAATCATAGATTTAATTTACTGTGTGCCACCACAAACTACCGGAACCAGGACCGGAGCTGTTCCCTACTCTCGGAGTTGGAACTGGAGCCAACGTGGCCGGCGTTTCCTGGACCGCTAGTTTGTCCACTGCTTCAGGCAAATTTTAGGGCACAATAGTATTGCCTCCTTATCTTCTGTCAGAAATTTTTCAAAAAAAGAGAGTGATTTTCAAAGGCCAGATGCAAGGGCTAGGAGTGAGGGGTGGGGGTGGGGGGGGGAGGGTTCTCACTTCTGCTCCTGATGATCCCTGTGGGCCACCAGGGACATCAAGTAGGCCTGGGAGACCTTCCTAGACCTCAGGGGTAAGGGAAAAATAGGGTCTTTTATTCCTGTGAGCTAGGGGAGGGGTAGAAGGGAAGAGGCTATTTTGTAGGCTGGGAAGAGATGGGGACTTTAAAGGTAAAAGATAGTTATGCAGGTCCCGACCAGTATTCTGTCAGGGCTGCATAACTGTCTTATTAAATATTGGCCAGGACCTGGCAGCCAACCCACCAAATTTAGACTCCAATATTCAGTGTTGATGCCTGGACATGTCCCAGCACTGAATCTTAGGATTTAATCTAGCTGGTGTTGATAAGAGTTTAAAAAAATACACAGACCACTGCCATATGAATAAGAGAGGGAATCTATATGTTCTACCTCCAATTACATATTATGATTTCTATTAAAATGTTTCATTGTTCATTGTGTTGACTTTATAAGTAGCGTACTGTTATTTGAATATTTTTACTGCTGTACCTGCCTATGTCTAACTTATTCTTGCTGTATACTGCTTTGAATACATTTTTTTTTTTCAAAGAGGCAGTAAATAATCCTAATAGATTGTAATAAGTAAGGCACCCTTTTATCAAGCTACAGTAGAGCGTTTTAGCGCGGGCCAGCAAGGTAAATGCTCCGATGCTCATTCAATTCCTATAAGCATCAGAGCATTTTCTTCATCGACACACACTAAAATGCTCTACCCCCAACTTGATAAAAGGGGCCCTAAACAAGTAAATTTTTTTGCTTTTTTGACGACCACCATGTACTGAACTGGGAATTTTAACATATAGTCCACAATTACTACAATATTCTGTTCCTGGGTAGTGAATTTGGAACCCAGTGTTGTGGATATAGTTAGGATTATTTATTTTATTTAAACCATTCATAATCCACACTCTCTTACAGTTATAGATGCTCTTCAATAACAAAAAAAATAATAATTAACCCCCTCTTTTACGAACGCATGGTGCGGGTTTCGGAATCAGCATAGGCGGTAACTTATCCGACGCTCACAGGAATTCTAGTAGCTTCGGAGCAGTTACTGCCGCTGCCGGCGCTAAAACCTGCACTATGCGTTCATATAAGAGGGGGGTAAATCTCAAATATATCATCAAAAAATGGCAAAGCAATCTTCCTTACAAACATACATAGACTTGGCAGCTATAAAACAGAACCGTAATATTCATTGATTTTAATTACTAAGCCTTAAAACATAAATGGACTTTCAAATGTTTTCTAAACTGTAAAAAAGAGGTTAAACTGTATAATTCAAAAGGCAAACCTTTGCACAATGAATGCCCAGTATTATCAAAAAAATTGATGATGTATAACCATCCAATCTAATCTGACGGAATGAAGGGGCTTTTAATCAAAGTTTTTTTTTCAGCAGATCTCAATGAACGTGAAGGCCGGTAGATATCTAAGGATGAAGCTAATGACAATGGAACTTTATAAATTAATGTTTAAACTTAACCCACCATTGAACAGGCAGCCAATGTAAACTCTTCAAAGTTACCGCTCATCTCCCCCTATGCACCCCCTCGTGAACTCAGCCCATCGGGTAAGTCCCTCTTATCTGTACCCTTCTCCTGCACCGCCAACTCCCTTCTTTCTTGCCACATCGTATGCCTGGAACAGGCTGCTTGAGTCCATACGTCATGTTCCGTTTCAAGCAATATTCAAATCCAAGCTAAAAAAACCCCATTTTTTTAAAGTTACCTTCAACTCCCACACATTGTAAGAAACCTATACCCTTTGTATCATTCCTTCTACCAGAAACTTCCCAACCTTGAGATGTCTTGTCTCTGTCTATCCTAATTAGATTGTAAGCTCTTCTGAGCAGGAACCATCTATTGAATGTTAAATATACAGCATTGAGTATGCCTTTCAGCATTATAGAATGAGAAATAGTAGTAGTAGTAAAGAGGAAGAGATAAGATCAACTTTAGTCCAACCTGAAAGCACTGGAGCTGTCACATTTTGAGAAATCTGCAATGCTGTTATGGAGCAAGCTAATAATCCCAAAATGAAAACATTGCAGTAGTAAAAAAGTGGCATGATGAGAGCCTGCAGCTCTATTCTAAAATTTTCTGGGTCAGTAGATCTCTAAGGGTCCCACTCCCTTTTACTAAAGAGTATTAAGCATGTTACATGCAGTTAATGCACAGAAACAGGCTACCATGGAAACATGTTGGGTTTTGCAGTAGTGTGCCTGTTTCTGTGCATTAAACCAGTGTTCTTCAACCACCGGTCCGTGGACCGGTGCCGGTCCACAGGGCCAGCACGTGCATTGGGCCCAAGTCAGTATTCTTCAACCGCTGGTCTGCGGTGCAATCGCTGCGGCGTTATCTCCGGGCCGGCTCCCTCTTCCTCATTGCCACAGTGCACAAAGCCGCGGGCAGCAGCTCCTACACGCATCCTGTGCCTGAACCGGAAGCCTTCTCTCTGACATCGTGTCAGAGGGAAGGCTTCCAGATGAGGCGCAAGACGCGCAAGGAGCCGCTGCCCGTGGCTTTGTGCACTGTGTCAGTGAGGAAGATGGAGCTGGCCCAAAGATAACACCGGGGGCGGCATAAAATGGCCAGGCGGGAGCAGGCCAGAAGGTAAGGCACAGCATGGAGGGAGGGAGACAACAAAAGTAGGGGGGAATATTTTATTTTTGAAGTTAGTGATTGAATTGTATCAATTTTGAGAATTTACATCTGCTGTGTCTTTATTTTGCACTGTTCAGGAAGAAATGCATTTGTTTCTTTTACTCTGGGGTTGTACCGCATGCAGAGTTTTGCATCTTAGGGTTTGTTTGTATATATTAGTACTTTTAGTTTTTGGTCCCGTATTTGCATAGGGGTTATCTGTGTTCTGGTAGGAATGAATGTTGAGAAGCATACAGTGTGCTTTGTACAGTTTAATTTTGTGGTTAACCATTATGTGTTGTTAATAAAATTTGATTGTGTGTATATATAAAAAATTAATGGAAAAAAATAATGTTACAATTAGTACTATTATGGGGGCAGGGTCTGGGCAGAGATGGGCGGGGTCTGGCCCATGACTTAGCCCAGTGTTCTTCAACTGCCAGTCCACAAAATAATTATTTTATTTCTGCCGGTCCATAGGTTGAAGAACACTGCATTAAACCACGTATTGTGGAGTTTTTTTTCATAATGTTTCAGTCAGGAAGCATGGCATGTGCAGAGAGCTGGCATGGAAGCATTAGCAAGCTCTCTTGCTACACTTACCGTGTGCTGTCTGGCTACTGATGAGTTAACAATGAACTGTTTAATGCCTCTTAAATATGTGGCACTAAGTGCTTCCATATTTATTGGGAACAGGTACTGTGCATTAATCTGAATATAATGGAAGACCTGCAACAAAAAAATAATTAGAATGCCCCTTCCTAGTGATGTTGGTTGCATTCTGGATGTATTTTATACACACTGCAGGAATGTCATTATAATGCTTTTGTACTTATTGCTATTTCTGTATTTTATATTGTAAATCACTTAATACTTATGGCATAGCAGTATTCAAGAACAAAAAATCCAATCCATTTTGATATGGGCACCTTAAGAAAGAAGTCTGTCTAGCCTTTTTTCCAGATTTAAACTTAAATTGGATTTTAAACAAAAGGTTACATAGAAACATGATGGCAGATAAAGACCAAATGGCCCATCCAGTCTGGCTATTAGCAACATCCACTATCTCCTCCTTTCCCTAAGAGATCCCATGTGCCTATCCCAAGCTTTCATAAATTCAGACACAATCTTTGTCTCTATCAACTCTACCAGGAGACTATTCCATGCATCTACCACCCTTTCTCAGGACTTAAAGACATCACATATGAAGAACGTCTAACCAGACTGCGCCTATATTCTCTCGAGGAGCGCAGAGAAAGAGGGGACATGATAGAAACATTCAAATACATCACGGGTCGCATTGAAGTGGAGGAAGAATTATTTTTTCTTACGGGCCCCACGGCAACAAGAGGGCATACGCTAAAACTTAAGGGGGGAAGATTTCATGGTGACACCAGGAAATACTTCTTCACTGAACGGGTAATTGATCGATGGAATAAACTTCCACGCCATGTGGTCGAGGCTAGTAGCGTGCTCGACTTCAAAAGTCGATGGGACAAACAGGTGGGTACACCAGAGAGGAAGGGTTCTCGAGTGGGCAGACTTGTTGGGCCGCCGGCCCTCTTCTGCTGTCTTATTCTATGTTTATATGAAAAACGTATATCATTAGATTACTCCTGAGTCTATCATCTCTTAACTTCATCCTATGCCCTCTCATTCCTGAACTTTATTCCAAATGAAATAGATTTGTCTCAAGAACATTTATACCACATAGGTATTTAAATGTTTCTATGATATCTCCCCTCTCCTGCCTTTCCTTCAAAGTATACCTATTAAGCTCTTTAAGTCTGACCGACTCCATCCTGTTTATATCTTTTTGAAGGTATGGTCTCCAGAATTGTACAAGGGCATCAATACCTCTTTTATACTACTGGCTATACATTTCGCTATGCACCCTAACATCCTTCTAGGTTTTGATGTCACCTTTTCAACCTGTTTGGCCCTCCTCAAGATCAGCACATACTACCGCATCCAAGTTGTGTTCCTCTTTCATGCACAAAAGTTCTTCACCCCTTAAACTGTACCATTCCCTTAGAATTTTGCAGCCCAGACACATGATCATTCATTTCTTAGCATTAAATCTTAGTTGCCATCAGCAGTGTCTTGCAGATTTTGGTATCATCCACAAAGATGTAAATCTTACCTGACAGCCCTTTAACAATATCACTTACATAAATGCTAAAAAGAGTAGGCCCATGAACTGAGCCTTGAGGCACACCACTGGTAACATCCCTTTCCTCAGTAAGATCTCCGTTGGCCACTACACCTTCCATCCAACCAGTTCTTGACCCAGTCCATCACTTTGGGGCTCATTCCGAGGATTCTCAGTTTATTTATTAGATACCTGTTGGAACACTCCATCTATCCAATTCTCTGGTCATCCAGTCAAAGAAATTGATCAGATTTGTCTGACAATACCTGCCTCTAGTAAATCCATGTTGGCTTGGGCTCTGTAATCCACTGGATTCTAGAAATGTCACTATTCTCTGTTTTAAAAGTGTAATCAGTCAGGGTCTACCACTCCTCCATCCCTATTTGTGTTTGTCTTCTGCGGTCCTGCTCCTGGCATTTCAGCTGTAAACACTACAGAAATATTTGTTAAGCAATTCAGCCTTATCTTTATTAGCTTCTATATATTTCTTCCCTTCACCTTTCAGCCTCACAATGCCACTTTTGCAATTCTTCAAATCAGTAATATACCTAAAAAATGTTATGTGCCCCCCCCCCCCCCCATTTTACCATGTCAGCTATTTTTTCTTCCATTTGCATCTTTTCTATCCTGACTACTCGGCCAGCCTCTCCTAACTTTCCAGATATTTTAGCCTGTCTTCTTTCTGCAATATTTTGTAGTTTATGAAGCTAACTTCTTTTCCCTTACCTTTTCAATTACTAATTTTGAGAACCAAAACACCCTTCTTTTCCTTTTCCTTCTACTTACTTTCCTTAAAAAAATGGTTTGTTGCCCTTACAATAGCTCCTTTCAGTTTTGCCCACTGCGTTCCTACTTCTTCTAGACATTCCAATCCAGACAACAATTCCTTGACATAATCCCCCATCTGAACAAAATTTGTATTGTTTGTTTTTAAGTCTAGATCCTTTACTTTTGAATGCACCCTCTCTATACCTATCTTAATATTAAACCACACCATGTTTTTGTTCACTAGATGCTAGATGATCACCAACTGTAACATCGGAAACACTTTCCCTGTTTGTAGGTACTAAGTCCAGTACAGCCCCATCCCATGTGGGTTCCATTGCCAACTGCTGGAACAGTTCTCCTTGCAGTGAATCCAGGTTCTCCCTACTTCTAGAAGATAGGGATACTCCAATCAGCATCTGACATGTTAAAATCACCTATTAGTAATATGTCCCCTTTTACAGCTATATTCTGAATGTCTACTATTAAATCTCTGTCCGTGAAGGAGGCCTGTATATCACACCAACGTAAATACATTTTCCAGTCCCTCTTTCCAGATTGACCCACTGTGCCTCTCCCTTACCCTGCAATTGCATGGCTTTAATGTGAACTTTTAACATATAACACCACTCCCCTATTTTTCTTCCTACCCTATCTTTCCTGAATAGATTAGGCACAACTATATCCCAGTCATGGTTCTCCATATTGAGAGTCAGTTCCCACTGGGGTTTTAGATAGTAGGTAATGGAAACTTCATGATTTTAATGTTGATTACAGTGTCCCCTCCTGAAGAAGCTCCAATTCATGAAACTCGAGTTAGGGGGTCGAGGGAAATGAGAGACAGCATTTATTAAAGTTTTACTTCACTGACCGGAGCAGTGGTGCTAGGGCAGTGGTCACAGCCCTAGCACAGTTAAAGATAAGTAAAACAGACTGATTAGAGTAGAAGATCAAGTTGCGGTGGTATGAGATAGTGAACAGCTGTGGTGGTCTCATTTACAACTGACTCCATGTTTATCACTAGAGGTTGGTTGTTGGGTCTGAGCTTTTCACACATATATATTTATATATTTAACTTTATAAACATTTATCAGTACAAGAAAAGAGGTGATTATGGATTGTGATGGTTCTCCATGAACCACATCTCTGTGATCACCACTAAATCTAATTCAGTTTCTTCCATCACAGCTTCTAGATCCAGAACCTTGTTTCCCATACTTCAAGAATTAATATACAGTGGTACCTCAGTTTACGAGTGTACCGGTTTGCGAGTGTTTTGCAAGACAAGCAAAATATTCGCAAAATCGGCGCCTCGGAAACTGAGCGCGCCTCAATTTGCAAGCGCCCCCCCGCTAACCGGCACTCTCCCCCCCGCGATCCAGCCCCCCCCACCACCATCGGGCACCCCCCCCCCCCGTGACCTGAGGTCCCCCAACCCACCCGAATCCTCTTCTTACTTCAGTGTAGCCTCCGCACCGGCACCGGCATCAGCATGTCCTGCCGGTGCCTGAAGATCTGCTTCCTGTGTTGGGCCTTGGGCACATTCTCTCGAGAGAACATGAATTCTCAGGCCTTGAGCATGCGCACATGCTCAAGGCCCAGCACAGGAAGCAGATCTTCGGGCACCGACAGGACATGCTGATGCCGGTGTCGGTGCCGGTGCGGAGGCTACACTGAAGTAAGAAGAGGGTTCAGGTGGGTTGGGGGACCTCAGGTCGCAGCAGGGGGGGCGCTGGATCACAGGGGGGAAGGTGCCAGTTCGCATGGGGGGGCCTTCAGGAGGAGCAATGCCAGTTCTTGTGGGAGGTGAGCAGCACTGCTGGCCTCAGGGGGGGGGGGGGGAGGGTGGGAACCTATCAAAGCAAGTTTCCATTATTTCCTATGGGGAAACTCGCTTTGATAAACGAGCATTTTGGATTACGAGCATGCTCCTGGAACGGATTATGCTCGTAATCCAAGGTACCACTGTATATTGCTTTTCAGACATTGCCCTATGTTCCCATTTGTATAGAGATATTTAGTGACTCACTTACCTGAGGGCTTATACTCACCTTGGGGCTTTGATCACCCTGTCCCAATGATTCTAGTTCAACGCCCTCTTCAGTAGGTTAATTAAAATATAGAGGAGACTGTTTGCAAACTGTGGATCATGTTTTCAGTTAAGTAAACATAAACTTCTCCTTCCTTCTCAGGGATTTTTCCCTATTGGCATCCATATCTTTTAGGACCCCTGAGGAAGGTGTGTTGTCCGAAACACGGACCGTGTCGGGTCCTTTGTTGGTAATAAGGTTGTATATTACTGCATTTTAATATTGGCATAATAAACTTCGTCTGTATCTTGTACATAACCTGCAGTTTTGTTTGGTTTGCTCTTTCCAATTTCTCCTCATTTGTGTGTACACTTTTATACTCTTCACAAACCTCACAAGATCACAGCAGATGTGACTTATCTTCTTCAGTGTTATCCTTCTCACTAATCCCCTCCATTCACCTCATTTTTCAAATGCTCTTATTTTCCTTTCACTTTATCAGTTTGTTATCTGAGATCCAGCACACAGCCTCTCCTCTTTTGGTCTCTACTCATTTCCGGGAGTCACTTTCTATGCTGCAATACAATGTTGGTCAAGACGAAGCCTGCGATTCTGACAAGGCTGACCTTTTTCCCTTCCCTTACACTTGTTTAATTAGGTACTGCGTGACGCTCTGATTTGATCTTTACAGTCTTCAACCAAAGGAAAAAAGTGATGTTGATATTCTATAAGGTCAGAGCTGACAGATTTGCCAGTCATTTTGCAATCTTGTACCAGAAATGGACAGCCTAAAGGTAGAAAGAAACTAGTCGGGAGTGCTTTTTTGTTAATGCAAGGAAAAAAAAAGTGCATTTTCCCTAAACTTTCTGATTGTATCGGAAAGACGTGGTTTCAAAGTCACTAAACAGTTTTGCAATACTGTCAGATTCCAAGCACATCTGAAGGGGCAGTTATATAAAAAGGTGCTGAGAAGTTGTGGAATAGCAAAGAACCCACTCCCTTAAGAGCAGAGACAAAGGGTGGTAAGGAGAAAACAAAAAGTAGATAATAGATGCATGAACTAGCATTACTAAAGAATATGAGTGGTCAAGTTCCAGCAAACTATTTCTTTAATTCATTTTCTTTCCTATTCTCCCCAAAGAGCAAAGAACGGGTTACAGGTTAAACCTACATAATATACAGTATACAAGTTACAATTTTTCCGTTACCGTTCAAGTTTTTTTTGATACAAGTTTTTTTATCCTACTAATAATAAAACCCTAGCCGCGCATGCGCACTCCTACCTGTGTGTTCCGTTTTCCCTGATCCGTGAGATGTAAGTCTGTGGTGGCAGGAGTGCGCATGCGCAAGTCCCCAGCCTTACAGCACCTAACCACACTCGCAGCAGGAGTGGCTGCCAGCGCTGGACTCCCTGCTCTTTTGCGGCAAAAAAATAGTAAGTTTTTCGCGGTCTGACCCTCCCATCCTTTCCTGACGTCTGACCTGCCCCCCCCCCTTCCCTTCCCGCGGTCCAGACTCCAAACCTGTCTGCAGCACTCTACACACGCTGCTTCGGGGCCTTCTACTGCCCTGATTTGCTCTGCCGTGTCTCTGATGATATCATCAGGAACGTGCCAGAGTAAATCAGGACAGTAGAAGGCCATGAAGCAGCATGTGTAGAGTGCTGCAGACGCTACTAGAGTCAGCAGGTTTGTCGGACCGCGGAAAGGGAAGGAGGGGGGGGGGCAAGGGACTAAGGGAGTCAGACAGACTTCTAGCACCCGTTAATGTAACTGGCTAAAATACTAGGCCTACTATAACACCTTAGAAGCCAATGAAGTTTATGCCAGCAGACAAGACTATTATAAGGGTGGGTTCCTAGCCAAGGGAGTGCCACATGCTTTTGAGTGAGTCTGTAAGTATGGAGTCCCAAAAGGGAAGAAGTGCAACCAAAGCAACCCTTGCCCCCCCCAAAAAAACCTATTTTGTCTAGCAGGCTGGTGGTGGTTGGATGTAGTCTCACAAGGTCACAGTATCGTAAAATGTCTGACATTTAGAGAAGAGCCTTATGAGTTCTGGTAGATGTTTAAATTATTTCAGAGCTTGGTGGTGAGGACTTGAGGTTCCGGGGGCTGGATTAGATGGATAAGTACTCATCTAGAGTACCTAAAAGAATAAAGAACCCATGATGAAGAAAGAAACTAACTTGGATAAAGCATAATATTGTACTAGTGCTTAATCTTGTATGGATGGCAGTTGGATCTAATATCAGCAGTGTGGAAAGGAATTACTGGGCAGATTGGATGGCTCCCTTGGTCTTCTTTCTGCTATCATCTGCTTTCTTACTAGTCCACCCAATTTTCAAAGTGATTTATCCCCTCTTTTTACAAAATTGAGCATGAGGTTTTTAGCGCTGACCAGCGTCCTGAATACTCTGCACTGCTATTACAGTCATAGAATTCCTATGAGCGTTGGAGCAGTGCAGAGCATTCAGCATGCCTGTTGGCACTAAAAAACTCTCCTCAATTTATTCCAGTTTTTGGATTGACATATAATTGAGTGCTGTGGATTAATTGTTCTCAATGAATGATTTGAAATGTTTATTGTTTGTATAATTTTTTTTTTTTTAATTTGCAGATTTATCAATTCACATCAACCAAGTAAATGTACAAAGATAAGGAATAAAAAAACTTATGTATACAACTTATATCACAAATAGTCAACAAAGAAATCCCATCAAGCCCACATTTTGGGGAGCGAAAAATTTTAATAAAATAGTAAGGAAATTAAAACACCCTTTCTGTATTGCAATAAATCTTTCCATTTTATATATATGACATACAGAATACCACCAAAAATTATAATTTAGTCTACTCCAGTTCTTCCAGTTATAAGAAATTTATTGAATGGCAACCCCAGTCATTATAAGTAATAATTTGTTATTATTTGAAGAAATCTGACTTTTTGCTCTCATTGCCATACCAAACAGCACAGTATCATATGACAATGCCACTGGATTATCTAATAAACAATTAATTTGGTCCCAAATTGATTTCCAAAAAGCTATAACATATGGACAATAGAATAACAAATGATCTAAAGTCCCTGCTTCAAGATAACAGTGGCAACATTTATTAGACTTAGAGATATCCAGTTTTTGTAACCGAACAGGGGTCCATAATGCTCTATGTAACAGAAAAAAACATGTTTGTCTCATAGATGCTGACATTGTACATCTCATCCTCCAAGTCCAAATTTGTGTCCATTTAGACACAGAAATTTGATGTTTGATCTCTATGCTCCAAATGTCTCTCAGACCAGTGTTTGGTTTCTTTTTAATAAGTCCAGTTAACAATTTATACCACTGGGCAGCCTGGTGACCCAGGAAGTCCGCCTGAAAGCATAGGAACTCCATACTATATTGATCATTAAGGTTTTTGCATTCAGGGAACCCTGCCTGAATGGCCTGCTTCAATTGCAACCATCTAAAACTTTCGGATTTATTGATGCCATATTTATGTTGCAACTGTGAAAACTCAAGCAGTTTACCATTAGAGATAACATCATCCAATAAACATATTCCTGCTTTCATCCAATGCTTCCAGGTGACCTTTTCTCCACCTATTTGAATCTTGGAGTTTAGCCATAAAGATTGATTTGTAGATTTATAAATTGGAATAGTTGTTAAATTACTTACATAACGCAATGTTTTCCATGTATCAGCTAATATTCTATTATCTTTACTGTACCTAGGCATTTTGATACTGAGCACATAATAAAGGCGCATTGGAGACATGAGTTGCAATTCTAACCACATCCAATCTGGGAGTTTTTCCATGAGCTCTGGGAGGACCCAATACATACCCTGGCGCAAAATATAGGATTGATGATACCTATAAAAATTGGGAAAATTTACCCCTCCCTTTAAAATTGGCCTTTGTAAAGATACCAAAGCAACTCTAGGAGTTTTACCCAGCCAAATAAATTTTATAAGAATGCTATTTAATTTTTTATAAAAGGACCCTTGAAAATAAACCGGCAACATACCCATCTGATAACAAACCACAGGCAAAATCATCATTTTAATAGTTTGGACTCTCCCCCACCACGAAAGATGTAAAGGATTCCAATGCTCACCCATTTCTGTTACCTTCTGTAATAAATATTTTTCATTTATTTTCATTGTTTCTTCTAGTGTATTTTTTATCCAAATGCCTAAATATTTTATTCCATCCTCTTTCCAAAGAAAGGGAAATGAATCAAATAAACCTTTTGTACAGTGGACATTAAGTGGAAGAATTTCTGATTTACTCCAATTTATTTTATAACCTGAAAATTTTCCAAATTTTTGAATCAGTTCAAATAAGCAAGGAATGGTTATCTCAGGATTTTTCAAATAGAGCAAAATATCATCCGCATAAGCAGAGACCTTATATTCCTGATCTCTATAAGGAATACCCTATATCTCCTTCTCTTGCTGAATCGCTAATAACAAGGGTTCCAATACAATATCAAAAATCAAAGGAGATAAGGGACAGCCTTGTCTAACCCCCTCTGCAATCTAAAACCTTCTGAAAAATTATTATTAATGTACAGTTTAACAACAGGGGAGCTATACAATGTTTGAACTATTTGTATAAATCCTGAACCAATACCAAACCATTCCAACACTTGATACATGAAGGTCCATTCAACTTGATCAAAGGCCTTCTCTGCATCCAAGGATACAGAAAAAGCTGCATCATCTAAGGCTTTTGAAAAATTCAACATATGCAAGGTCAGCCTAGTGTTGTTAGAAGAATGTCTTTGAGCAACAAATCCTGATTGGTGCATTCCAGTAATAAAAGGGAGCGCTTTAGCCAAACGTATTGCCAATGTTTTAGCTAAAAGTTTTCCATCAATATTAATTAAAGAAATAGGCCTGTAGTTTGAAACCAGTGTGGGATCTTTATTTGGCTTTGGCAAGACTATAGTACCCATAATACAAGCTTTAGATAGTTGAATCTGATATAAATTTAACAAATATGATAATAGGGTAATTTGGAATGATTTGTAGAACTCTACTGTAAAACCATCTCCACCTGGAGCGGATCCATCTCTAAGGGACTTCAATGCTGCTTGAAATTCTTTTATTGATATTGGCTTTTCTTTTTTTTTTGAAAATATTTTTATTGAATGAACCATTCACAAGAGGAACAATCAGCAACCAAGTCAAAAGAGAAGAACAGCATAGATACAATAATCAGGTATACAATACTGCTAGGCCAGAGATTAGGCATTCAAACATAGCCCTCTCGTGAAAGGTCACATTTTTCACGTTTGAAACAGAACAACAGGAAAACAAACCTCCCTCCCTCCCCCCCCCGCCCCAGGTCCCCCCACCCCCCTCCCCTTGCATCCCAAGGAACCGACCCAACTTAGAACGAGTCCCAACACGCCACATAGGCCACTGATTGCCAGCTAGTGGCATCCTTCTTACGTTGCCTCTCCCAAACCGCCATCTGGGACATACTAGCTCTCCATTGTTGAAACGTAGGGCACACACTACCCACCCAGTGCTGCAGAATTAGCTTCTTAACGAGCCCAAGGGCCACCAGCACAAAGCGTTGCAAAGGCGCAGACACACCAGCCTCAGTTAGGGGATCCGTGACACCAAGCAGCAGAGTCCTGTACGACCATTCCAGGGAACACCCCAAAACATCCTCCACCTCTTGAAGTGCACGTACCCACAGCGGTCCCACCAAAGAGCATTCCAAAAAATGATGCACTAGCGTCCCCTTGAGAGCAGGACACCGGGTACAAAAGGCATCAGGCCACAGGCCCATAGTGTATCCAACGCAGCGGGTTACATACGCCCTATGCACGATCTTAAGATGAATCTCATGTAGAGCAACGTTAGGAGTCGCCCCCGCACCATCCGCAAAGCATTGGGACAACTCAGCAACCGTAACCTCTTCACCCAACTCAGAGCTCCAGCTAGCCGCCATTCGGGACAGAAAAACCTCAGCAGGCCTCCAATCTCTCCCCAGTTTGTACCAAGCCGAGAGCGAGTTAAATTCAAGGGAGAGGGAGAGAAAAGCCCTATCCAGCGGGGAAAAGGAGGGCAACTCCCCGGACGGCAGCCGAAGCGAAGAACAATAACTACGAAGTTGGAGATAGAACAGTACGGACCCTGCATTCCACGCCCAGTGTTCCTGACATGCAAAAAAATCCGGCAGTCGCCCCGAGCCCAGCTCCACAAGCTGGCCAACAAATCGGCACCCGGATCTGCTAGCCCGCACAAAGAAGCCATGTGTACCCGCAGGGAAAGCAGGATTAGCCACAAACTCCAAGAAAGGGGAGGGGCCCGACGAACCCCCCACTTCTCTGCGCCACCAACCCCAAGCGGTCCGCAAAGGTCGCAACAAGGAAGCACAAGTGCCAGCCCCGGGTCTCAAGAGATTGAACACTGATACCGGGTCCGCCAACATGGACCAAAATCCCCGCGGGGCAAACTTAGTCTCACCCGTATAGATTTCGTGCACCCAACGAAGCAAAGCCGCCACGTTATAGAGACGAAGATCCGGGAGATTTACCCCTCCCTGAGACCGCTCTCTAATAAGCTTTGGGTAACCAATTCGCGCCCGTTTAGAGCGCCATATGAAAGAGGAAACAATGCCTTTATATTTCCTAAGATCTCTACATGTGACCCACAGAGGCACCATCTGCAGAGGATAGAGCAACTTTGGCAAGAGGACCATCTTAAAAAGAGCAACGCGACCGAGAAAAGAAATCGGAAAGTCCATCCACCGCTTGCAAAGCGCTCCAACCGCATCTAGTTTGTCTAGTACATTTTTTCTATATACCACCCGCGGGTCCGCATGCAAAAACACTCCCAGGTATTTAAGCGTGCCCCCAGACCATTTTAACGGGAAAGAAGGGTCATGATGAGCCACACAGTGCGAGTGGACCGCCAGAGCTTCCGACTTTTCAAAATTAATACTCAGACCGGAAAACATGCCAAATTGTTGGATAATTTGGATTAGTGCAGGCACTCCCGTAATAACATCCCCCAAAAATATAAGCATATCATCAGCAAACAAATTGATTTTAAATTCTTGCGTCCCCAGATGTATACCCCGCAGAGTTGTAGTTTGCCTGATCCTAATCGCTAGAGGTTCAAGGGCCAATACGAACAGCATAGGAGAGAGCGGACATCCCTGACGCGTGCCTCGAGATAAGGAAAAGGAGGAGGTGAGCGCCCCATTCACCAAGATCTGTGCAGTCGGCTGCTCATATAGGGAACGAACCCCGGCCAGAAAGCTCCCCAAGATACCCATCTGTGGTAAAATCCAGAATAGATAATCCCAGAGAACTTTATCAAATGCCTTTTCCGCATCCAGGCTTACAATAAGGGCATTCTCCTGACCCTGGTGTCTCCGTAACATCGCCGGGTTTTGAAGCACAGATAGGGCTCGCAAAACATTAGCAGACGAATACCGCCCTGGGACAAACCCGGCCTGGTCCGGGTGAACCAGACCGGGCAAGACCTTGCCAAGTCGTGCAGCCATAATGGCCGCGAAGAGCTTAATATCCTGATTTAACAGGGATATAGGCCGATAGGACCCCAGCTGATCTTCCGCCCTTCCAGGCTTCGGTAATACAACAATATGAGCATGAGTGAGCCGATGCGGAGACAAACCCCCCTCACACATGGCCTGACATAAAGCCTGAAAGGGACCAATAATCTTCTCCCCTAGCAATTTGTAATATTCGGGGCCCAGCCCATCCGGGCCAGGAGCTTTCGCAAGCTTTAAAGCCCGTATAGCTCTCTGGATCTCAATGCCCTGCACTGGAGCATTAAGTGCATCTCTCTGGGCCTGGGACAGCTCGGGAAGGGGAAGGTCGCGAAAAAACTCTGCTCTCTGCTCAGTGTCACAGCTCCCCCGATCATACAGTGCCTGATAAAACTGTACAAAGCTCTGTTGGATAGCTTCGGGCGAAGTTGCCTCAGAGCCATCAGGAGCCCAGATTTTGGAAATATGTTGCCTACGGGCCCTGTGATTAACCAAGGAGGCCAACAACTTCCCCGCCTTGTTGCCCCACCTATGCAAATGATATTTATACATCTGAATATCCCTTAGGGCCCTCTGCGCCAGCAAATCATTAATTTGACGTCGCAGCTCCGTGTATTGATTCTTGAGGGCTATGGAACTCTTTCTATGCAGCTCCCCCCGCACCTGACCCAGCTGACGGGACAGATCCAGCAGTGTCTTATCCTGTACCTTCCGCTTATGGGAGGTGTAAGCTATGATTTTACCCCTTAAAACAGCTTTACTAGCCTCCCAGTATACCACCTCGGAAACATCACAAGAGGGGTTATCGGCTAGATAAGAATCCCATTGTTTTACCAAGAAAGTGCGGAAATCTTTATCCTCATACAAAGTGGGATTCATTCTCCAGCCCGACAAGGTCCTCTGGGGCGCCTGGCGATCAAGAAGCTCCATCCAGACCATGTGATGATCGGAAAGTACTCCATCCTCAATCATCACTCTCCGGACTCCTGACAGAAGGGGTGGGGCAACTAGCAAATAATCCAATCTACTGTGTGCTTTATGCACTGGGGAGTAAAAAGTAAAATCAGATTCGTCTGGATGGAGCGTGCGCCAAAGGTCCACAAGGCCCAACTGCGAAGTAACAAAGTTGATCCCCTTATGGTCCCCTTGAGGTAAACGAGGCCTGGGAGGCTTACAGTCAATTAGGGGGTCAGCAGTAATATTGAAATCCCCACCAAGCACCAGTTGGTACTCGGAAAAGGGAGCAAGGGCTGCAACTAATACAGAGAAAAAACGATGAGAATACACATTAGGGGCATATATAGAGCAAAAAACATATTTCGTTCCCTGAAACACCCCTGCCCAAATTACATACCGGCCCTCAGAGTCCGAAATCAGTTTGTGCATAGTACAAGTATGTTTCTTATGGAAAAGCACAGCTACACCCCTCTGTCTGTTATTAAAGGAAGCAAAGACAAGCTCACCCACCCAGTCCCTGCGGAGCTTAGCATGCTCAGACGCGTTGAGATGTGTCTCTTGGAGAAGCAAGACATCCACCTGTAATTTCCTACAGTATTGAAGTACCTTACTACGCTTAACAGGAGAGTGCAACCCATCTACATTAAAGCTAGCAATCTTAACCCCAGGCATAATAACCAGATATAACCAAAATACACAAAAAAGACCAAAGATCATACGGGACGGCCGCACCAGCTTCCCAGCCGAGCCGGCGCTCCGTCCACTCAAACAAAAATTCATGCTGAGCCAGATTCCTAGGATGCAACCCATACCCCAAACTACCCACCAACTCAACTGTCAACTTCTTCAAACAGATCCCCCCCCTACAGTCAAAATAACCCACCCCCCATCCCTCCCGCATCTCCACCACCTCTTCCCCCATCCACACTGGCGACCCCACTCCCATGTCACCAACACTCACCACAGTCAAACACAGATGCTCACACTCCCCCCACACCCTCCCCCAACCCTCCCCCCCCCACGCAGCTCCAACCACAAGCACCAGACACAGCCATGACCAAACTAAAATAAAATAAAACAATGGAGAACAGAGGACAGGAAAACATCCCAGCCCTTGGGCACAAAGGCCAAACACAGAGGGTCACATAATAGTGAAAGAGACCCAAGACAGCCAGCCCCGCACATCAAAACAAGGCAGCTAGCTCTCCAGGTCAGGCCAAGTCAAAGAGGGAATCAGAAAATAGTTTTCAAAAGTCCATTCCTGCTCAAAAGCCGGCTGAAAGGGGTAGGAGCATCCCCTCCCCAAGTGTCTTGCCAACAATCCGCCAAAGGCCCTCCAGCACGTATCCGGTGGCAACACAATTAAGTCCAAACAAATAGGCTCCTGCCAAAGGGCAGCAAAGTAGTCCGAACAGGCAAAAATAGTCCTCGTCCTAGATGAGTCCACGAGAGGGCATGGTAGGCCCGAAGGCTCATCCCCAAAGCATAATTTTCCTAATCCTCTGGCAGGGATGCCCCCTGAAGAACAGGCACATTACTGAGCAGGGAGACTCTCAATGAAGCGCTTCAGCTCATCTGCCTTAGATATCGTTAAGGTGCGGTTCTCGTAGGTCAAGCGCACCTTAGCCGGGTAAAGAAAGGCAAATCGAATTCCTCTGGAAACCAGTTGAGAGCAGTAAGGCGTGAAGGTTCTTCTCAGCTCCGCCACTTTAGTAGAGAAATCTTGAAATATCAGTAGCTTAGCGCCCTCATATAGCAGATGTCGCGCCTTCTTAAACAGATCCAGTAAGCGGGCCTTAACAGCATAGTTGTGAAAGCGGGCCAACACAGCTCGAGGTCTATTATTGCCATCCGAGTCACGCCGGTGCCCCACACGGTGAACACGCTCCACCACCACAGGTCCCTCAGCGTCCGGGAAGCCGAGCTCCTTGGGCAGCCAATTTTCAATCAAGTGCTTGAGCTCGGAATCTTGTACAGTCTCTGGTATTCCAATAAATCTAAGATTCTTTCTGCGAGCCCGGTTCTCCTGGTCTTCCACTTTCTCCTCCAACTGGGAAACCCGGGCCCCCAGAGAAGCAAGCCTGCCATCAGCTATTCCAGCCCTGTCTTCTTGAGCCGATAGTCGCTCCTCTACTTGTTGCAGTTGTGCAGCCTGCCCCACCAGGGTATCTTTAAGGTCATCCATAGAGGCATGCAGCTTGGCCAGTTTTTCATCAAGCAGCTGCGAAAGGTGCCTCATGGAGACCTGCATCACCTCGTCTGGTGAGTGGGCCGGCACGACGTCCGTTTGGGTCTCCGCCATCTTACTCGCCGGGCTCCCAGAGGTCTTCGTCAGCCGCGAAACCTTTGGCGGCATACTCCGCCACAGAAGAATGCAAGCCGCGGTGGAGCTCAGCCCCCGGTCGGTCCCGGCGCCTGGCAACAACTGCGCCGTTAAGGGTCTATCAAGGGTCTATCAAGGGCCGAGCAGAAGCACACCAGGAAAAGAGGAAGTCAGTGTCAGTCAAAGGAGGCAGAGCAGAGGTCAGTTTTCAAGCTCACCAGCCTGCACGTGGTCCCCCGCCATTTTGTGCGCCGTGCTCCCCAAGGGCTGTTTCGGCCCCGAAATCACTAGCGGCTCACTTCGCCGCTGGGGCGTGCAAACCGCGTGTTCAGCCCTCCGCCGGCTCCCTGCGCCTAGCAACGGCTGCGCCGCATATTTTAAAGCTTTTGCCGGTCCGGAGTGCGCCGGGAGGGGAGGAAATCGGGGGAGGCAGAGCGGAGCTCAGTGTGCAGACGTCCGCTCAGGAACCAGCCATCACGTGACCCCGATATTGGCTTTTCTAAGCTTTCTTTTATATGCTCAGGAATTTTCGGCCCCTTAATTAAATTTAAAAATTCCAATCCATCCTTTTCTTTATCTAAATAAGGCTCAGAAGAATACAGATCTTTATAAAAATGTAAAAATTGTTTTAAAATAGGACCAATTTGTGTAAAAGCATTTCCTTTTTCATATTTTATCGCCACTACTTTTGTTTTTTGCTTTTAAATAATTTGCCAGTAATCTTCCTGCCTTATTTGAATTTGCATAATACAATGCCTGTTGAGAAAATAAATCTTTCCTTATCATTTTAGAAGAAATCTCATTATATTTCCCTTTAGCTTTCAAGAGATCTTGTAATGTAGAGTATTCCCATTTGTCAATCAATTTTGATTCTAATATCTTTATATCTTGTTCCAAACTATAAAATTGTTTTTAAATTTGTTTTTTTAATGTATGCCAAAAAAGAAATAATTTGACCTCTCATGGTTGCCTTAAAAGCATCCCACAGCGTTTCCATAGAGATATCTTCCACATTATTAATTTGAAAATAATCATTTATTTTCAACTGTATTTCCTCTATAAAATTTGGTTCGGCCAGCAATGTGTTATCAAAACTTCTTACAGGTCTACTATCCTCTTGGTCAGTTAATTTTAATCCACATCCCACCATGATCAGATAAAATAATTGGATCAATGGAGGCTTGTGTTACTTGCTGAATTAATGCATTTGAAGCAAATATATAGTCTATTCTTGAAAATGATTTGTGAACATGGGAGCAAAACGAAAATTCCCGATCATTAAAATGAAATATTTGCCATATATCTTTCAAGTCACAATTTTGTACCAAATTATCTAATCCTAATGATTTCATAATTCTGCTAGGTTTTTTGTCCATTAAAGGAGATTTAAAAAATTCAATCTGGTTCAAATTAGGTGCATATACATTGAATAGCGCCATGGTAGTATATCCCATGCTCATGTCTACATGTATCCATCTTCCTGAAGGAGCAGTGGCAATCAACTTAAACTTCGCATTACATTTGTTACTTACTAATATTGCTACACCTGTTTTTTTCTTAAAAGTGGGGACAAAAAAGCAATGCTTTACCCAACCTCCTTCTAGCTTTTTAGACTCTATAGCTGATAAATGAATCTCCTGGATACAGTATATATCTATATTCTGTTGTTTTAAAAATAAAAGTCTTCTTCCTTTTTATTGGATGGTTGAGGCCATTAACATTTAATGAAAATAATTTAAGCTTCATTAAAATATTTATTCCTATGGCACCTGAACTTCAACAAATACTTCAACCTTTTATAATTTTCCTGCATAAAAATCTTTTCCCTTAATTTACAATATAGAATATCCTCCCTTACCCTTAATTCTTTAAATTGTATATTTATAAGATTGCAAAATCCCTTCCCTTCACCCTCCCATAACCCTCCCCCCCTTATATAACGATAACTTGAAGACATAAGAACATAAGAACATAAGAAATGCCTCTGCTAGGTCAGACCCGAGGTCCATCTTGCCCAGCAGTCCGCTCACGCGGTGGCCCAACAGGTCCAGGACCTGTGCAGTAATCCTCTTTCTATACCCCTCTATCCCCTTTTCCAGTAGGAAATTGTCCAATCCCTTCTTAAACCCCAGTACCGTACTCTGTCCTATAACATCCTCTGGAGGCGCATTCCAGGTGTCCACCACACGTTGGGTAAAAAAGAACTTCCTAGTATTTGTTTTGAATCTGTCCCCTAACAACTTTTCCGAGTGGCCTCTTGTTCTTTTATTTTTTGAAAGTTTGAAGAACTGTCCCTCTCAACTCTCTCTATGCCCTTCATGATCTTATAAGTCTCTATCATATCCCCTGTACGTCTCCTCTTCTCCAGGGAAAAGAGACCCAGCTTCTCCAATCTTTCAGCGTATGACAGGTTTTCCATACCTTTTATCAGACATGTCGCTCTCCTCTGAACCCTCTCGACTAACGCCATATCCTTCTTTAGGTACGGCGACCAATATTGGACGCAGTACTCCAAATGTGGGCGTACCATTGCCCGATACAACAGCAGGATAACTTCTTTCGTTCTGGCTGTAATACCCTTTTTGATTATACCAAGCATTCTATTTGCTCTCTTAGCGGCCGCTGCACACTGTGTCATCGGCTTCATTGTCATGTCCACCATTACCCCCAAGTCCCTTTCCTGGGTACTCTTATTCAATAATATCCCTCCCACTGTATAGTCGTATCTCGAGTTTCTGCTCCCCACATGTAATACCTTACATTTCTCAACGTTGAACTTCATCTGCCATCTCGTTGCCCATTCTTCTAGTTTATTCCAAGTTTCCAAGTTTAATAAATATTTGATTGATCGCTTTATCAATTTCAAAGCGATTAACAAAAGTTTAAAATTACAATATGTAAAATTTACATAAAAACAAACAAACAAGACAAAACAAATTCATTACTGGACGAAATAGAAACAATAGGGTAAGGAAGGGGAGAAGTTACAATTTATTTGAGTAGAGTAGAGAACAAGTAAGGGAAAAACACATGTTGGTGGGATAAAGGAAGAATAAAAAAAAAAAAAATTTATTATAAAATAAAAGAAAAAACCGAATAAAATTTAAGTAATGAAGGCATCATTAAATAAAAAAGTTTTAAGATTACTTTTAAATTTATCCAAATTAGATTCTCTCTGCAATTCTTCGCAGTCCTCTTTAGTCCGAGCTCCATTAAATAGTTTGGTGTTGTCCGCAAATTTTATTATCTCACACTTCGTCCCTGTTTCTAGATCATTTATAAAGATATTAAATAGCATCGGCCCGAGCACCGAGCCCTGCGGGACACCACTCGTGACCCTCCTCCAGTCGGAGTAGTGACCCTTCACTCCTACCCTTTGTTTTCTACCCTCCAACCAGTTTCTGATCCATCTATGTACGTCTCCTTCCACCCCATGGTTCTTCAGTTTCCGGAGTAGACGTTCATGGGGCACCTTGTCAAAGGCTTTTTGGAAATCTAGATATATGATGTCTATGGGGTCTCCTTTGTCCATCCATCTGTTAATCCCTTCGAAGAAGTGCAATAAGTTCGTTAGGCACGATCTTCCCTTGCAGAAACCATGTTGGCTGGTTAACAGAAGCTCATTTTTTTCAAAATGTTCATCAATGTTTTCTTTTATCAGTGTTTCCGCCATTTTTCCCGGAATCGAAGTCAGGCTCACCGGCCTGTAGTTTCCCGGGTCACCTCTTGATCCCTTTTTAAAGATGGGCGTAACGTTGGCTATCTTCCAATCCTCCGGGATCACGCCTGTTTTCAGAGATAAGTCGCAAATTTGCTGCAGTAGTTCCACTATCTCCTCCTTTAATTCCTTCAGAACCCTTGGATGTATCCCGTCTGGACCCAGGGATTTGTCAGTTTTTAGTCTTTCTATCTGCCTGCGGACGTCCTCAAGGCTCACTTCCATGGATGTTAATTTTTCTGCTTGACTTCCGTTGAAGAATTGCTCAGGTTCTGGTATGTTGGACATGTTTTTGTTTGTAAATACAGACTAAAAGAACATGTTAAGCCTTTCTGCCACTTCCTTCTCCTCCTTCACCACTCCCTTCCTGTCTCCGTCGTCCAGCGGTCCCACCTCCTCTCTAGCCAGCTGTTTCCCTTTAACATATCTAAAGAATGGTTTGAAATTTCTAGCTTCCCTGGCTAGCCTCTCCTCATACTCTCTTTTGGCTTTCCGAACCACACGGTGACATTCTTTTTGATACTTCCTGTGCTCTTTCCAGTTCCCCTCAGTTTTGTCTTTTTTCCATTTCTTGAATGAATTTTTCTTATTGCCTATCGCTTCCTTAACTATTTTGGTTATCCACGCCGGGTCTTTTGTTCGATTTTTTTTTTTTACACCCCTTCCTGAATTTGGGGATATACAGATTTTGCGCCTCGTTCACCATGTCCTTGAAGAAGGACCAGGCATGATTTACCGATTGCCATTTTTTGGAAGTGTTCTTAAGTTTCTTCCTTACCATTTCCCTCATTGCTTCGTAGTTTCCTTTCCTGAAGTTGAAAGTTGTCGCTATGGTTCTCTTTCCTTTCGGTATTCCTACCTCAACCTTGAACTTGATCATGTTATGATCGCTGTTTCCCAACGGTCCCACTACCTCTACTTCCTTTGCAGGTCCACTTAACCCATTTAGGACTAGATGCAGAGTGGCATTTCCTCTTGTCGGTTCTCTAACAAGCTGCTCCAAGAAGCAATCTTGAGTAGTTTCCAGGAATTCGGTCTCCCTAGCGCATTTCGAGCTTCCAAGACCCCAGTCTATCCCGGGGTAGTTGAAGTCTCCCATAATAACCGTGTTGCCGCTTTTGCATTCTCGCTTCATCTCGGATTCCATTTCCTCATCGATATCTCTGGTTTGCCCGGGTGGACGATAATATAGGCCCATCTTTATTTCAGGCCCTTTCCTTCCCGGTATTTTAACCCATAGCGATTCTAGCTTGTTGGTCGTCTCTGCTGTGTCCATTCTTGCAGATTGTATGCTTTCTTTTATGTATAGGGCTATTCCACCTCCTTTTTGTCCTGTCCTGTCCTGGTGATAGAGCTTGTATCCCGGCAGTGCTGTATCCCATTTGCTTTCCTCATTCCACCATGTTTCAGAAATTCCAATGATGTCGCTGTCTTCTGCGTTGGCCAGGGCTTCTAGTTCCCCCATTTTGCTTCTTAGGCTCCTTGCATTAGCATATATGCACTTTAGTTCCTGGTATTTTGTAGTCCTCCTTTCCTTTCCCTGTGCTTCGGTCTTATTTTCTTCTCTTTGGCTGCAAACATTCTAACCTCTTCTTCTGGGTTAGTCGACTCCTGCAATTTGTCCCTTGTTTCTTCCCAGCCTTTTTTCCCCTCAGTATCTTCACGGGATACCGTCTTCCGAATCATCGACGCTTGGTCAACTGTCGGCTTTCCCCTTCTTCTTAGTTTAAAGCCTGTTCTATTCCTCTCTTGACGTTGTTTGCTAGGAGTCTAGTTCCCGCCGCGCTCAGGTGCAGTCCATCTTTCCTGTAGAGCTTGCTCTTGCCCCAAAATGCCGTCCAGTTCCTCACGAAGTGGAATCCTTCATCCTCACACCATTTCCTCATCCACGCATTTATTGATTGTAGTTCCTCTTGCCTTTTCACGTCTGCCCTCGGTACCGGTAGGATCTCTGAAAACGCTATCTTCTGGGCCCTCATCCTCAGCTTCCTTCCCAGAGTCTTGAACTGTTCTATCAGCGTGCTTCTTTTGTAGTCTCTCCTACTGACATCATTCATCCCGATGTGGACCACTACTGCGGTCTCTTCTGTCTCTGCTCCTTCCATGATCATTCCAATTTTGTCCACGATGTCCTTGGTTCTTGCTCCCGGAAGGCAGGTCACCAGTCGATCCTCTCTCCCTCCTGCTATGTGGCTGTCCACATGCCTCAGGATCGAGTCTCCCACTAGGATCGCTGACTTTCCCTTCTTCTGTTCTTGCTTCGGTCTCTGGTCAGTGTCCTCAATGTGCTTTGCTCTTTTTTCTTTTGGGCCTCGACTAGCCAAATTCTCCCCCTCATGTGGTAGTCCTCTATGGGGTCATCTGTGAGGTAATCTGCTTCTTTGAGGTAATCTACTTCTTGCTCTCCCGGTGTAGCTTCTTCTTTCATCTGAAGTTCGTTCTCTTCCACCTTCATCCTGTATGCCTCTTCAATGAATCTCTCGAGTTCCCTGACTTCCTCCTCAATGTGTCTCTCACTCAGGGAGTCTTCAGCTGTTCTGATTGGGTTCTCCCCTTTAGTACCTTGAATGTTTTGATCATGTCCCCTCTCAATCTCCTCTGTTCGAGGGAGAAGAGGCCCAGTTTCTCTAATCTTTCACTGTACGGCAGCTCTTCCAACCCCTTAACCATCTTTGACGCTTTTCTCTGGACCCTTTCGAGTAGTACCGTGTCCTTCATCAAGTACGATGACCAGTATGGTACGCAGTACTCAGGTGAGGGCGCACCATGGCCCGGTACAGCGGCATGGTAACTTCTCCGATCTGTTCGTGATCCCCTTCTTTATCATTCCTAGCATTCTGTTTGCCCTTTTCGCTGCCGTCATACATTGCGCTGACGGCTTCATCGACTTGTCAATCAGATCTCCCAAGTCTCCCCAAATACCGCAGCTCATAGACCAGGCAAAGTTGTTGCGAATATATGCTCTGCCACCATTATATGGATCTCTGATGAAGACGTATTGTTCGAAACACAGACCGTGTTGGGTCCATTTATCTGCCTTAGGCGGTCTATTTGTGTGCAACAAATTGTTTATTGTAATAAACATTGCCTGCATCTTGTACAGTGCTCTGCAGTCTCTTCTTATTCACAGGCTCCATGCCAGCTTTTGGAACCATAGCCAAAAGGAAAGGAGGCAACAGGATTGCTACATAAAACAGTAGGTGTGCATGCACACGCTCCTTTCCTAGCATATTCACTTAGCTCTGCATTCTATAACTCATGGCCAACTAGTTCAATGGAGGAAGTCAGAGAGATGCAGAAAAAGGAATGAAGAAGAACAATGAAGAGCGGCTTAAAGAGGAAGGTACAGGGCGTAACATACAGTTGAGTGCCAGAAAAGGGGAAAATGAAATAATTTCTTGGAAGTAAAACAGGGAAAATTGGGAAGGCCAAGACATTACAAAACAGAAAGTGAAGGAGGAAGATAGTCAGTGAGAAAAAAAAAGAACAATACAACCAGATATGCAAGATAGGGATACACAGAGATGTGTTAGAGAGCAGCAAAATGAGAAGGCAGTGAAATAATGGCAAAATGTATGGAAGAAGAGAGAGAGAAAAAAAGGAGAAAACATGGAAAAGTAAAGAAAATGATTCATAAAACAGACAAGAAAAGTTACAAGCCTTATAACAAAAGCAGCCAGCAAAGATGAAAAAAAACTTATTTTTTAGTTTTGTAATATTTATTTATGCTTTATTTATATGTATTTCCTTGTCCTGAGCCCTGTAATTTTTTTTCTTTTTATCATATAGGCACTGTATTTTGTATTTTAATTTGCAATCCATCAAGAGCAAGTAAATTCAGACTGGTGGTCTATAAAAGAATGACAATGGAATAAAATAATGGAAACTTTCTGAACAATATTTACAATTATCAGCATAATAATTGACAAGTACTCTTTTTACAGCTGAAGTAAGACATTTTTGATAAGGCATTTTAGCCAACTATTAAATTTATTTTTAATTTCTTAATTACTTAATTTTTGCTTTCTTACTCTTTGTGACTCTCTACAGCACTGTAAGTTCTCCTCCAGAATGGGGAAGACATTTAAATCTATTTCTGACCTGGCCATAGGTGCGCTCAATGAAAGTCTGTGTGTTCTTATGCCTCTTATTATAATGCTAACTTAGTTTTTGTACTCAATGTTGGCAATCTGAGACTTTCCGACCACTTGCGTTTAAGAATTTGTATTTTCTTTGGATCAGCTTGGTATTTTCAAATGTGGGACCCCTGATGAATACATTTCTACATGCCGAAACACGGCCCATGTAGGGTCCTATTCATCCACTTGGTTCCAATTTGCCATACCATTTTGACAGCAGATTTGCTATACTGTGTTTGAAAACTCTTTGTCTGCTTGAATTGCATACGATGATTACTCCCTTTCAGAGACTGGTATAAACCTGAGACTATGGGCTCCTTTTACTAAGGTGCGCTAGCGTTTTTAGCACACGCAGGAAATTACCACGCGCTACGCTTCTAGAACTAACGTGGAAATGTAGCGCGTGCTATTCCATGTGTTAAAGCCCTAGTGCACCTTAGTAAAAGGAGCCTTATATGCCAGCAATGCCAGCTGTACTTGAATTTATTGCTTCTCAATATCCTATGGTTTTTATTTTCTGTTATTAATAAACCTGGGAATTTCAAGTTCGTCTACTCCACCTTGCTAGCTTTGGTCTGTCAGAGTTTTGTTCTACTGTATATAGGATTACCAGAAAAAACTATACATGATTTAAACTTTGAGGTAATTCTATAAACTGGATAGTAAAATGAATCAGGCAGGAAACATATTTGCAAATAACTGAATCCATACAGCAAATGTTAAATTGGAAATTACATAAAAAAATAGTAATAGAAAAAACTTCTACTTGTTTTTATTATGTACATGAACATATCACGTTATGATATAAGATATTAAACAATATAACTTTTTTTAACCTTCGGGTCCTTTAGAATTATCAGAAGTGCAGTTCTAAAAGCAGATGCATAAAAATGCAGCCCCTTTACACCTCACCTTGGGTATTTGCACAGATGAGGAAAAAAACTCTTTCCTTTGTACTGCACTTTCTCATGAAGATGTGCAGCATAATAAGCAGATGAACAAAACCAGGACAAGTTTACAAATGCATGGCTGTAAAGGGGGAAAAAATGGCATTTAGTCAATTTACACTGGAAATCAGAAAGAACTGTGTATTCAAAGAAAGGGATGCAAAGCCTCAACTACAGTCAACAGCAGAGGGCTCTGAAAATGGATTGGATTACTGAATAGGCAAAAGTAGGCACATGCCTTAAACCTGATATGGGGACATGTGGATAACCACAGTAAATCCACAGTAACAAGAAAAAAGAACAGTACCTACTGCATATTTTACCATATCCATGTGGCTGTGTCTTCCTGTCCTGCCACCTCCTCCTGAAGCAAATGGACTGCCTCCTTAAGGACTCTTTTGCCTTCCTTCCACTCCTCACAGGTTCCGTGCACTTGCCTGGCTCACGTAGCTTCCCGCTGTTTGCCTTAGTTGAGAAATTATAACTTTTTCTTAGGAATTTAACACTTTAGGTAACAGTTTTAAAGAGACTTAGAGGGGCATTTTTGATAGTACGTCTACCCCCCTCTTCTACGAAACCGTGCTAGCATTTTTTAGTTCAGAGAGCCACGCTGAATGGCCCGTGCTGCTCCCGACGTTCATAGGAACTCAATGAGGGTAAGTCCAAGTTTGGATGTTTCCCACAAGACATCCAAACTCGGTGTGGGGAAACATCCATTTTCGAAACTGCTAGACATCCAAAAAAAGAAGAATGTTTTTCTTAAAATGATTTATTTGGATGTCTTGTAGAGAGTTGCGCGGGGACAGAAATCCCACCCGTCCCCACCCATCCCCGCCAAAGTCCCACCCGCCCCCACCCATCCCCGCGAGGAATCCCCCCGTCCCCACCCATCCCCGTGAGGAATCCCCTCCATCCCCACCCGTCCCCGCGAGGAATCCCCTCCGTCCCCACCCGTCCCTATAAACTACAGAAATAGTTATTTCATTTAATTATGCTACTGAATTAAAGGCTCTGGTAGAAACCTGTTTACAAATAAGCAAAAAGACTTTATTAATTTGGAAATATTAATTGGGAAGAATACATACTTTGTAAACGGGTTTCTACCAGAGCCTCTAATGTTTATAAATTTTTATCAACACAACTAATATACTACTTTATCCTAAAGCAAAAGAAACAAAAAAGAAAAGAAATATAATTTTTTTTTCCTACCTTTGTTGCCTGGTTTCTGCTTTCCTCATGTTCTCATTCAATTCCTTCCATCCACTGTCTCTCTTCTCTCTGCGTCTTCCATTTGCTCTGTTACTGTGCCTCCCTTTCTCCCCCTTCCAAATTGGTCTGACACCCATCTTCTTCCCTCCGCTCCCCCCATAGTCTGGCATCTCTGTCTTCTTCCCTGCCAGCGTCTTCTCCCCACTCTCTCTTCCCCATTTCCTTTCAGCGTCCTTCTCCCCCCATCTTCCCCATGTCCTGTCAGCGTCCTTCACCCCCCTCTGTCTTCCCCATGTGCTTTCAGTGTCCTTCACCCCCTCTGTCTTCCCCATGTCCTTTCAGCGTCCTTCTCCCCCATCTTCCCCATGTCCTTTCAGCGTCCTTCTCCCCCCCGTCTTCCCCATGTCCTTTCAGCGTCCTTCTCCACCCCTTTGTCTTCCCCATGTGCTTTCAGCATCCTTCTCCACCCCTTTGTCTTCCCCATGTGCTTTCAGCATCCTTCTCCCCCCCATCTTCCCCATGTCCTTTCAGCGTTCTTCTCCACCCCTTTGTCTTCCCCAGTGCTTTTAGCGTCCTTCTCCCCCCTCAATTTTACCTTAAGCGTCTTTTCCTCTCCACTCCACCTTTCCTCCCTTTCTCCCTCCCTGCCCCTTACCTTTGTGGCGCTTACCCGCCCAACTGACAACAGAACAGGTCCGGTCCAACAAACCTCCCTGCCCTGTAGCCGCAAATCTAAATTACCTTTTTACAGCAGCTGGAGTATTGAAGCTGCTGTAAGAAAGTAATTTAGATTTGCGGCTACAGGGCAGGGAGGTTTGACGGACCGGGCCTGTTGTCGGTCGGTCGGGGGACCTGGCTGGCTGTGCTGCACCCGGGGCGGACCGCCCCTGCCTTGTACCATTGCCTTTTCCCTGCCTGCCCTGCCACAGCACACAGCCAAACGGAAGTCTTCACGATGTCAGCGCTAACGTCAGAGGAAGGGAGGGCTTTGCTTAAGCCCTCCCTCCGATGTCAGCGCTGACATCAGGAAGACTTCCGTTCGGCTGTGTGCGGCAGGGCAGGTAGGGAGACGAGCCTCATGGCTGAATACATCCAGCCCCGCAGGAACCCCGCGACCCTCGGAGGCGTCCCCACGGGATCCCCGCGACCCTAGGGGGCATCCCCATGGGATCCCCGTGACCCTAGGGGGCGTCCCCACAGGATCCCCGTGACCCTAGGGGGCATCCCCACGGGATCCCCATGACCCGAAAGGGGAACCCGCGGGATCCCCGCGGGTCCCGTGGGATTTCCGTTGTCCCCGTTCCCGCGCAGCTCTCTAGTTGTATGGCCATCATACGTTCCATTTTAAAAGTGTAACACAGAGATTCCCACCAAAAAAGTATAATTTAATTGATCCCAATTTTTCCAATTTCTCTAAATAAGTTGTATGGCAATCCCTGTCAATATAAAGAAAAGTTTGTTATTCTGAGCAGATGTTTGCATTTTTTGAAAATGATCTCCTTAGTATTTTGTGTTTTATGTTGGTTCTTATGAAGTGCATCTTTAGTGCTGCAATGCCAGTTTCGTCTGTTTTAGTATTACTTTTTGAAATTTTGGATTGGAACAGCATATTCATTATCACAGTAATTTCTCATCTGTTTCACTGCATGTAATTTTCACTTTATATTCACAGTTATATACCGTTTAAAGTTTTAACAGTGGAGTTTACATTTTCATAGTTCATAGTGCACATATTTGTCACACATTGGTCTTCCTTTGCCACTGTTTCTGTTTTCATAAATCTTCATTCAAAACATTGATGCAATTCATTCCACCTTCCTGTACAGTACATTAAGGGCTCCTTTTACTAAACTGCAGAAAAGCTTCTTACCACCGGCTGGCGAGGTAAATGCTCCGACGTTCGTTCAATTCCTATAGGTGTCGGAGCATTTACCTTGCCAACCCGCGATACGAAACACTACTGCGGTTTAGTAAAACACAGTGTTAAACATTGTTTTTAACTCTTCAACGTGAAAATTATATTTTAAAATACATTGTTTCCTAACCTGATTTATCCAGGAGTTTTGGTTGGGTATTTTTTCTGTCCAATCATTCACCATGGGAAGTCAATTATCACCATTCAGATAATTTTCTAATTCACACATATATACACCTATATATATATTCTGAGCATAACATTAGCATTTGCATTCCCATCACCTGCAACTGAAAGCTAATCACCATCAATCAATAATCGCACAACTCAATTTTATTGGAATAAATATTTGGCCGCAGCTTTATTATCGATCTGAATATTATCTCCACTTACAATAATTAATCCCCCAATTCATATCTCCACTTACAACAAACCTCCAATGCATATGTCACACCCACCCAGGGAGCTATTCAGTGTCGAAACTAGCTCCCATTAAGTCTTTAAACTTATAACATTCCTCCTAACATGACCCACGGTGATGCAAGGCCTTGCTTCCCCTCACTGCAGTATCACATACGAGTGTTACATTTATTTATTTATTAACTGCTTATCTCGAAGATCCAACTGAGCCAATCCCCATTTTCCGCCCCACCCAAAGCTGCGACCACCTATCCCTAACCCCATAAACTCAACCAAACCCACCCAAGTCGACATATAACCTGTAAACCCACCCTGAGGGGGTGCTCCCGGTCTTGAAGCCATTGGTGTCCGGTCCCCCCCCCCCCCAGCATCTGGTTCCTCCCCCCGGTGTCTGGTTTTCCCCCCCCCCACACCGTTTGCGGTGGAGAAGCAGCCTCCAGTGGGATCGTGATGCCAGCAATCTTTGTGCTGCTTCGGCGATGTGTACTCTGCCGCAGTCCCGCTGTAGCCTCGGGGGAGGAAGGAGGTGGAATGAATCAAAGCGAGTTTCCCTTACTTCCTATGGGGAAACTCGCTTTGATATATGAGCAATTTGGTTTACGAGTATGCTTCTGGAATGAATTATACTCGTAAATCAAGGTTCCACTGTACTTCTGTTTGAGTGTCTGTTTGCAGCACGGGAATCATGTGTTTCATAACAGCATTAGTGTGTACAAAAACTTAGATTGTGAGCCCACGAAGGTCAGATAAAGTACCTTCATAAAGGGCCCAATATCCAGACCACAGGAGGCAGCCCAACTATCTCTCATGTTTCGTGGCGATCCCAGATATTCAATGCAGGGCCCATATCTGGCCACTGGCACTGAATTTCCAGGGTAAAATTCACTGCCATGGACTTTGCTGACCAAGTCAATATTCAGTTATTGGCTGGCTAAGGCCTAGCGGCTAAAGGTAGGCCTGCTTTTTATGCGGGTCTGTCTGGCCAAGTGACTTAGTCAGTGAGTTGCTGAATATTGGTGGTGACCGGCTAGTCATGCGACATCGCGGGTCACTGGGCTATCTGTTGACTGGATATTCAGTGGAAGAAAGTCAGCTATCTCCCACTGAATATTGGCAGATAGCTGGCTCTGTGCTATTTGGCCAGCCAGAAGCTGATCCTGACCGGCCAAATAGCGCTGAATACTAGTTGGAAAGTGTACAGCACTGCATATATCTAGTAGCACTATATAAATTATTTTTAGTAGTGGTAGATTCTGTAACAGAATACTAGCTTAAGTTGTCAGAAATGTGGGTACATTTAGGGCTCCTTTTACGAAGCCGCGCTAGCGGCTTCAGCACGCATGACTTTTAATCACGCGCTACCCACGTGCTAGCTGAAAAACTACCGCCTGCTCAAGAGGAGGCGGTAGCGGCTAGCGCGTCTGGCGGTTTAGCGCATGCTATTACACGTGTTAAACTGCTAACGCGGCTTCATAAAAGGATCCCCGTAACGTAGGAGTACAATTTATGCCAAGTCTATGGCTGATATTAATGGGCATACCTAAATATGGCACGTATGTACACAACTTACAGACTACTATAAGTTGTGTGTGTAGGTGAGAAACATGCCCATGACTCACCCATGCTCCACTTTCATATACAGTACATTCACTTGCATTTATGCACTAAGGCAGTTGTGTGTATATGTTAGAAAATACAACTCTCATACTTCTGTGCATATGTGTACAATATGGAAGGGATTCTATAAAGAGAGCTGAAACATCAGCACTGAAAAAAACCCTCAAAATACAGCGCCACTCTATAAACAGCACACTATTTATAGAATAGGGTCTAGTGCCCACTTCCACGCCAAAAGTTGAGCGCCATAATTTATGCCAGCTAGAATCCGGTGTAACTTCAGGTATTTTAGTGCAGAATTGGGGCTATCCTACAACTCCACATAAAACCTTTTGTAATGCCCTGACACATCCATCCCCCCTCTCAAGGCCACACCCCCTATTGAGTAAGGTTTGAGAGGAGTTACTCACCATGCCATATAGAATAGTGCACCTAGAGGCATGTGCAAATTGTAATGGGTGTCAATTAACACCTGAAATTGATTGATAGGACCAAATTATTGATGTTAATTAGCCTTTTAGCTGTGATCCATGCACAAATTTCAGATATGCGCAAATATTTTATATCATATACACACAAACTGGCACCCTGTTACAGAATGAGAGGCTTTGTGCTTCTGCGTTGTGTGAGAGATTGAGAATGTATCGCTGAAGAAGGATTGTACTTGGATGAAGTATCCTCATGGTTCTAATTCTGAACATTGGCTAGTTTGGGGGTTTTTTTTTTCTTCTTCTCTTGTTTGACTATTTGGGGCTCCTAGGGCAGGGGTAGGCAATTCCAGTCCTCGAGAGCCAGAGCCAGGTCAGGTTTTCAGGATATCTGCAATAAATATGCATGAGATAGATTTGCATCTCAAGGAAGCAGTGCATGCAAATCCATCTCATACATATTCATTGTGGATATCCTGAAAACCTGACCTGGCTCCGGCTCTCGAGGACCGGAATTGCTTACCCCTGTCCTAGAAGAATCTATGAGGCTTGAGAATATGGTATGCCCCTCCCATTCCCCCCCCCAAAAAAAAATTGGTTTGTAGGCATTTAAAATCAAGTAGCCATGTATTGTATTGTGTTTGTTTCACCTTTTGCATGCACATTATATGCAAGCTAGAATTTTAGGGGCTGGATTCAGTAAATGGCACTGAAAAATAGGTGCTGGAAAAAAAATGAGGACTCAACCAACCGACATTCTAAATTCTGAGCGTTGTTTTGCCACTATAGCTGAAAAGTGTTATCTTATTTTGTTAAGTACCAAGTTGCAGAAACAAAATTCTAGGCTTTTGACATTGTTTCAGATCATCGATTGAATCGTATCCACTTCATTCTCTTCTTGGTTGGGCTGAGAACTTTTCAGCATCCCCTTGTATCAGCACACAGTGCTCCGGGATGCGTGACCTTCATGGACTAGCACCTAGTGGGGATTCCCTTGCCCAGCTTTAGGCATGAGGACTTTCAACTGAAACCTAGGGCTCCTTTTACAAAGGTGCGTTAGGGCCTTAACGCGCGGAATAGCACACGCTAAATTGCCGTATGCGCTAGCCGGTGCTGCCTCCTTTTAAGCAGGTGGTAATTTTTCAGCTAGCGTATGCTATAGCACGCGCTAATCCGGTGTGTGCGCTAAAAATGGTAGTGCACCTTTGTAAAAGGAGCCCCTAGTGGAAATCCTGGTATTGCAAGTTGAACTCAGATCTCTCAAATTCCTTAACACTGTACATTTGAGACTGCCCCTGACCCACCTATGGCTCCCCAGCGGCCACACCCCTTTTTGGGTTGCATTCTATTTGATTTGGGCACTCAGGCTTAAAGATTAGCATGCAGCAGGGTGCATGCAGCCCCTAACTGTTGAAAATTAATATCAATAATTATTAGAGCCCAGTTATTGGTGTTTATTGGCTCAGTGATCAATTAGGTTGTGCATCCTTCCTGGAATCGTGCCTTAATTTGGGTGCAGATATTTGAGTACCCTTTATAGAATCTGGGGGTAAGTGTGCAACTTGATTGCTAATTGCCAGTACAGAAATTGGACCTAAAATGTTGGTAGACTTTTTCTATCCTTTGCTGTGTGGCAGAGAGTCTAGCCCAAATTAAATTTGACAAATTGATTCAGCAATCATATAAACTTGCTGGTTCTGAAATCTGTGTCCTGTTCCCTGCTTTGGACAGAGTACAAGGTGCTTATCCTATTAAACTTCCCCAGAAATCTGATCACAGCTATAGTATAAGAAATAGAGAACAGTGCATTAACAATGTTACCTTGAAGATTGTGTTGCAACAATAATTGGTTTTGTTATTTTAAGACAGTCAGCAGCATCATGTTAAAAAAAAAAGCACAGTAAACATATGGTTTGAAAGGTTTTGCCCTAGAAAGTTTATAAACAAATATAATGCAAGAATTGGCTTATTTAGCATTACCAGGGCAGGATTAATCCTTCGATGGGCCCTAAACACAAATGGCCCCGCCCCTGTCCATGCCTCTATTTATTTACCTACCTGTTTCCTTATTTCTACTTGTTTTCTTTTTATCTCATTTTAAAACTCAAAACAACAGAGATTACCATATCAGTGCCAGTATACAAATACAGTGGTACCTCGGTTTACGAGTGCACCGGTTTGCGAGTGTTTTGCAAGACGAGCAAAACATTTGCAAACTTGGTGCCTCGTAAACCGAGCTTGCCTCGCTGTACGAGCGCCCCCCACCCACCCCCCGCGATCTTACATCCCCCCCCCCCGAGCACGTCAATGACACTTCCTTTACCACGACCTGGCACCAGTGCCGGTGCCCGAAGATCCTCCCTCTTCTGGCGCGGCCTGGGCTGGGCAGTGCATTGGAGATCCTCCCTCTTCTGGGCTGGACTGGGCTGGACTGGTTTTGAGCATTTGCGCATGCTCAAAGCCTTCTGGTCTCGCTCTCAATCTCGGAGAGAGTGAGACCAGAAGGCCAATCAAAGTGAGTTTCCCTTACTTCCTATGGGGAAACTTGCTTTGATATATGAGCAATTTGCTTCTGGAACCAATTATGCTCGTAAACCAAGGTTCCACTGTATCTTTGAACAAATCACCCACTTCCTTCCCTTCCTGAAGAGGATGGTATAATACAGTGGTTCCCAACTCTGTCCTGGAGGACCACCAGGCCAATCGGGTTTTCAGGCTAGCCCTAATGAATTTGCATGAGAGAGATTTGCATATAATGGAAGTGACAGGCATGCAAATCTGCTCCATGCATATTCATTAGAGTTATCCTGAAAACCCGATTGGCCTGGTGGTCCTCCAGGACAGGGTTGAGAACCACTGGTATAATATATTGCCCTTAAAAACTAATCACAAAATATATAGAATACCACTTATTTTGAACAGTACACATCAGTGTTACCAGCCCTTCTTATTCCAGGCTTTACACTATCGGCCTCGGAATCGGAGCCTACGCACAGCTGTTGAATCACAAACTGAGATGGTCAGCATAGTGTTCCTGCTCCTTGCTCCAGTCATCGGCCAAATCATTCATCTATTTGCTTTTTTTAAACATTCACCTATTTGTTTTTTAAATATATGCTTTTTTCAAAATTTTCATAACATTACTTGAAGAAACTTTTCTACAGCATCTACATGTGCTCAGATTTCCAACGTGCACTTATTCATTGTGTTGAAAAAATTGACAAAAAATCACTTATCTCAAGCAATCTTCGCTGTTGAAATACTTTTTTTTTGGGACAACTAATGTCACAGCTAATGCCTGTCTGCCGACGTGGCCAGCGTTTCGCGGGATCTATGCTCATCCGCTGCATCAGGGCCAATACCAAGGCATCATCACTACAAATAAAACAAACTGTTAAATCATTCATTCTCCATATCCAGTCACTCCACGATTTTATCAGAGCGATACTAGTATAAGAAAGACGCTGTCGCCATCTTGACACTGTTTGAAAACCTTTGACTGAATGAGTTATTGATGTGAATATCGCTTTGATAAAATCGTGGAGTGACTGGATATGGAGAATGAATGATTTAACAGTTTGTTTTATTTGTAGTGATGATGCCTTGGTATTGGCCCTGATGCAGCGGATGAGCATAGACCCCGCGAAACGCTGGCCGCGTCGGCAGACAGGCATTAGCTGTGACATTAGTTGTCCCGAAAAAAAGTATTTCAACAGTGAAGATTGCTTGAGATAAGTGATTTTTTGTCAATTTTTTCAACACAATGAATAAGTGCACGTTGGAAATCTGAGCACATGTAGATGCTGTAGAAAAGTTTCTTCAAGTAATGTTATGAAAATTTTGTAAAAAGCATATATTTAAAAAACAAATAGGTGAATGTTTTAAAAAAGCAAATAGATGAATGATTTGGCCGATGACTGGAGCAAGGAGCAGGAACACTACGCTGACCATCTCAGTTTGTGATTCAACAGCTGTGCGTAGGCTCCGATTCTGAGGCCGATAGTGTAAAGCCTGGAATAACACTGATGTGTACTGTTCAAAATAAGTGGTATTCTATATATTTTGTGATTTGTCATATTTAAACCACTTGGGTTAGTTGTTTTAGATTGTATATTAGTACATTGCCCTTAAAAACTACCCACTGAAATACAGTTTTCTAGCACATTAATTTAATCCTAGGGGTCCTTTTATTGAGGCCCGATAACTGATTTAGCGCGCTAATCAATTTAGCACTCACTAAAGATTAGTGCACGCTAAATGCTAAGGTGCCATATAATATAATGGGCTCCTTTCATTTAGCTCGTGCTAATCTTTAGCATACCCTAAATTGATTACTGTGCACTAAATCAGTTAGTGCGTGTTAAATCAGTTAGCGTGCCTTAGTATAAGGACCCCTTAATTGCATGCAAATTACTGTGATGTAAAAAAAAAAAAAAAATGTGCACAAAGCATAAGAACATAAGAATTGCTATAAAGGGATGGATTCAAAGTCCATCAATCCAGCATCCTGTTTCCAACAGTGGCCCACTCAGGTCACAAGAACCTGGTAAGATCCAAATGAGTAAAACAGATTTTATGCTACTTGTCCTAGGAATAAGCAGTGCATTACACCAAATCCATCTTAGTAATGACTTATGGACTTTTAGGATATTATCCAAACCTTTTTTAAACCCGCCTAAGCTAACTGCTTTCATCACATTCTACGGCAAGAAATTCCAGAGTTCAATTACACAATGAGTGACGAAATATAGTTCTCTAGTTTTAAATCTACTACGAGGAGGTGCTGAAAAGTTCTCATCCTAACCAAGAAGAGAATGAAGTGGATATGATTCAATCAATGATCTGAAACAATGAAAAAACTTAGTTAATGTTGATTATAATGCTTGGTGGAATTCTGTTTGTCTAACAGCTAAATATGAAAAAATTCATCCAGAAAGGCGTAACACATTCCATACATATCTTCAAATATGGTCTTCTCTAACATGTTACTATAACTCTACTGATATTGCATGAACTTGGTTTATTTGTCAATGATACACCAATGAGATGTCTTACTACCTATATGCAGCCTTCATATTACATCTTAATGTATAATTCTTGCAAGAGCTGTTATCTGTATGACCTGTATAATTTCTTACACTGTTTTTGATTTGTTTTGATACTCTTTTGTGACATGCGTGTTAACTATTGTTCTTTTTACTTCTTTTATTGAAACTGAATAAAACTTATTGAACTTTAAAAAAAACCAAAGCATATAATTTTTTTTTTGCAAATTGGCACTTAACAAAATAAAGAACACCAGATTCATCTTGTGTGATATAACATTAGCTGGGCTGATGTCACCTGCTGGTAATATTTAATGAATGGTGGTGTGGGTGAAATGGATGGGGCAGAGGGTGAGGGGAATATATGAGGTATTGTCAAGGGTCTGTAGAATAAAGATTGACAAGTTTATAAGAGGAGGTAAGAAAGGGTTAACAGACAGAGCTTGTAAGAAAGAAAAATGATTAGGGAGATTTTTAAGGTGATGGGGTGGAGCAGCCACGGGATTGGTTGGATGTTGTGGCAGGCTGGAGTGTTTTCTGTGAGGAAAGGGAACAGTAGAGTAGCCTCTTTAGGAAAAAATGATCCCTCCCAACCTCCCATTTGTGCTGGTGTTATGTTTTGTGTCAGTGTTGCAGGATAGGGATGGGGTGGGTCAGTGGCATACCTAGGGTATGTGGCACCCGGGGCCCATCATTTTTTGACACCCCCCCCCCATGTAAAAAATATTTTTTGTAATAACCATGAAACGGAATAAATGGTCAGAATAGAAACAGGCAGTGAAAATTTTCTTTTATTGAACCTCATATATTTAACCATTATTCCAAACATAACATAAAATAACATAAATTATGTCTGAATTGTCATAACATCAGAAGTACATATGGAGTAGTTGCAGGTGATGCTTGGGACAGTTCTGATTGTGTTAGTTTGGTTTATGTGTTTTTTGAATAGAAGGGTTTTTATTTCTTTTTTGAAGGTTTTGTAGTCTGTGGTCGAGGTCAATAGGTTGTAGAGTTGGGGGTCGAGCGTTAGGAGGTTGTTGAAGTTTTTTTCTTTTGATGTTTTTGGTTGGAGGGTGTGTGAATGGTGCGTGAGTTCTCCTATGTCTGGTTGAGGTGGATTTAATTATTTAGCTGAACAAATTAGTTGCCCCCCTCCCCCATTCCACACACATGAATTCTCTTCCATTTTTGTTCCTATTATAAAAAAACACTGATTGTTCCTATTATAAAAAACACAGAAAAAATACATTAAAATAAGAAGTAAAAACAAAGGCCCCTACAGATGAGAACATAACATAAGAATAGCCTAACTGTGTCAGACCAATGATCCATCATGCCCAATAGCCCATTCTCATGGTAGCTAATCCAGGTCATTAGTACCTGGTCAAAACCCAAAGAGTAGCAACATTCCATGCTACCGATCCAGGGCAAGCAGACACTTTCCCCATGTCTTAATAACAGACTATGGACTTTTCCTCCAGGAATTTGTCCAAATCTTTCTTAAAACCAGCTACGCCAGGGGTGTCAAATGTCGGTCCTCGAGGGCCGCAGTCCAGTCGGGTTTTCAGGATTTCCTCAATGAATATGCATGAGATCTATTTGCATGCACTGCTTTCAATGCATATTCATTGGGGAAATCCTGAAAACCCGACTGGACTGCGGCCCTCGAGGACCGACATTGGACACCCCTGAGCTACGCTATCTGCTTTTCCCATAACTTCTGACCACTTCATTTTTAAGCTTAGATCTTTCCTTCCAAACAGAGACCTTGCTAGATGTCAAATACAGCACAAGGTAACTTCACACGGACTTAGCTGTACAGGAAATGTGAATCTCCTCATACACCCACCATATAGTGCAAAAATGTGCAAAGGTCTGTTTTTTTCTTTCAATCACTACATAGCTTAATGCCACACAAGCAGCGCTGTTAGAAAAATATTCTGAAGGTCAATGCTAAGGTTAACAAAGTTTCCTTCTTTGGACCACAAGGAAATACTGACAAACCACTGGAAGAGATCCCAAAACAACTACCCAGGCACAACACCCAAAGACCCACTCAGTGTGTGAACCAGTTGAGTGGAGTGGACTAACTGGGGGGTGGAAATGGGCCCGGAGTTTGCTCAGCAGAATTTCCCAGATCACCTCTTCCTCTCAACAATTGACACGCTGCCACCACCACCACCACTAGAAACACCTCACCGGGTAGGCCAGCAATGCTTATAAACTTTATAAAACACATTATTATATTTTCTTATAAAGCACATATTTTAACTGAACTCTCTGGCATCCTCAGCCTTGCCATTCACAAAAGTAGAAGGAAGAAAAGTTCCTGTTTCCTGCTGTCTCATGTCCCCGGTCTATATAATATTTTTCTTCTGCAGACCCTTCAAAGGTCTGACCAAATCCTCATTTCACTTGCATTATAAAGTACTGAGGATGCCATCTCTCCCCAATCCCAGGTCCTAAAGTCTAAGACAGTAGCGCAAACTAGTGCTGCCAGATTCAGGAAAAAAAATTTAGATTTGGCGCTGCTCCATCACCCTCCCCCTACCGCTCAAACCAGCATCGCACCCCTGCCCGTGAACGCCCCCCTCCACGAGAACCGCATCGCACCCTCGTGCTGGAAGCGGCATCCGCCAGAAGGCCTTGAGCATGTGCAGATGCTCAAGGCCCAGCACAGTTGTTCCTGCTTCTGATAGTGTTGGGTTAAAAATGTCAGTGGAGATCTCTGGTAGGAGTCTTTCCCTACATATCAGCTTGAACCCTTGCAGTACTACCATGAAAATTCTTCCCCAAACCCTCTAAATTCCAGACTCCAGGGCTTATAAAGGTAGACCTAGGGTGACCTATGATAGTGATCTCAGAGACTTGTTCTCTAAGTCCTATTCTTATTTTCATTTTAGAAGGCAATTAAAAACTCATCTTTTCAATAAGTTTATAGGTAACTAGTCCTGTCTCACTGTTCATTTCCATATATTTTATACCACTCTTTTGTGAACCGCAGTCAAGAAATTGGTTTATTGTATTATATTATATTGGTGAGCTTGGGAGAAGGAGTAATCCCTTGAGGGAATCAAAAACTAGGCGCATAAGGAGGGGGAGATCAGATATGGAGGCATCAGTAGGGAGGACTAGATAAGGAGGAACATCAGGAGTAGAGGAACTAAATAATGCCTAGCCCCTTTAACTTTACTGCACTAGATAGCTTGCATCACCAATTAGCTTGAAGTGTTACCAAAAAAAAAAATCAACATTATACATACGTCTTAATAAATATGAAAATCTTTTCACAGTTATTAAGATTTGTAAACCTGACAGTTTGTGACCTGACTTTCCTAGCTTTTATCTGGCATTATTATTTTTGACCACAAGCTATGGGGCCCATAATCAAAAGACATAGACATCCAAAAAGCATTCTAAATCAGCACTTGGATGTTCTAATCGCCAGGACGTCTAAGTACCAATAATCAAAACCATCTTTCTATACATCTAGCAAGGTGTTCCAGCCTCTGCACATTCAGAGCACGAGGTGGGCATGATGGAGGCATGTTATAGATGAACTTTAGGCAATCTCAAAAGCGGTTAGACATGGGCATTTGCTGAGATAATCAAACATTTTGCAGGACATCCTGAACAGAACTTATATATTTGGAACTAGCCTTGTTTTAGAAGGGTCTAAGTGCCACAGAGGTGCCCAAACTGATCAAATGACCACTTCATGCATCAAAGTAAGATAACCCCACATTCCCCCAGTGCTCACAGACCCCCTCACACCCACAAAGATCAGAATACAAAAGTATATATCTGTCTCCAGAACATCAGCATCTGGTATAGGAAAACCTAGTAGAGTTTCACACAGGTGTCTTAAGTGTCATAAAGGTGAGTGGGCTGGTGAACCATAGAAAGGAGTAGCAAGTCCCATAAGCCACTCTAACCACAACATTTATAGTGGAAACTGTGAGCCCACCAAAACCCTACTCTACTACCATATAGATGCCACCTGCAGCCATAAGGGCTATTTGGGTTGTAGACAGGTGGGTATACTGGGTTTTGGGGTTTTTGGGGGGAGGTGGGGCTCACTATAACCTTTAAGGGAGTTCTGATGAGATGTTTATCTGGCACCCTTTATGTGAAGCTCACACAGTGCCCTGTAAGGTGCTCCACTGCTCTGTTGTCATGTCTGGGTGGCCGTTACAAGTCTGGCTCCTCCCATGTCCAAATGGTTTTGTTCTAGATGTTTGGAACTTGGACAAAATTTTGGTTGAAAATGTGGTATAAAGAAAGACACCCTGGTGATCTGGGTGTTCCAGGCCTGAATGTCCAGATAGAGGATTTAAAAAAAAAAAATTATTATTTCTAGACATATGGTGGTTTGCCTTTCTAAAATTAGTATTTTCTTACTGCTAACTTTGGATGTCTAGCTCCATACATCCAAATCAGACTTAGACATAAATGCTCCTCTGTGTTATTTAATGTACATAGTAACAAGGTATTTTGCAGGCATTTGTATGCTTTTATTCATTACTATGCATCTTGTAGTAACTAATATTAATGTGTTATCATAAAATAACACATCATTGATTTTTAATGTGTGTTAAGGGGCAAAAACATGTCATGGCCGTAATACACCTTAATACCTAACCCCCTTAGATGGAGCTTTATACCAGCTAACTTAATAACCAGATTAAATCCACCAAAGCAGGCTGTAAAATAAACAGCTGCCTAAAATCTAAGCAATTCACAGCTCACCTCCTCATTTTATCTTAAATTTTACATAAATTAGCAATGTGCTTATTGCATTCCCTTAAACAAAATTCTCTGCAGATGTCTCCTGTCGAAGCAAATGCTGCATTCTGCTCTAACAGGCCTTGTGTTCTTTCCCCCCCCTCCCTTAATTGAACAAAGTGGACTTAATTTGAATTAAACTGTCAAAAATCTTCCACTTAAATTGATTTATCCACCTTCTCGGCTGTAAGCGCTTCATTTCTGTACAATGAGTGTGCTTTGATGGATGGTGTTGCAATGAATGTTAAATTTGTTATGCTGTCTATTAAACGCAACTCATGTATGCAAAATAGAAAGTGTGGGTTTATGGAATATTGAAGAAAATTCATATTTTCTACCATTTCTCCAATGTAGGATGGATTAGTTACTTAGAATAAGTAAAATCAATGTGTGTGCACTAACCTGTATACAATGCTGGCAGGTAGACATCTACATTTATATGTATGTGATCATGCGTATACTTTAGAATAGTAATGATCTCATTTAATTCATATATTTTGTGCACATTGGCAAATTATTTACAGTTCAAATAAAGCAGAAGGAGAAACACAGCAGTTTTTTTTCAATAACTTTTTTCTTGAAAAGATGTCACTGCTGTACTAAAGTGGTAAAATCTTCCAGACAGAAGGTACTTTTCACTTATTGATCGTTTGGCTTCCATAATAAGAACATAAGAACATAAGCAGTGCCTTCGCCGGGTCAGACCATAGGTCCATCCTGCCCAGCAGTCCGCTCCCGCGGCAGCCCAAACAGGTCACGACCTGTCTGAATCACCAGAAAGGGCTCCCTTGCCACCTTGGTTTCTCATTGAAGTCCTATCTTCCCATCGAAGTCCTAACCCTCCGGTCTTGCACATGCACGACCTGATTGGGTTTCTATACTTATTACCTGGTTAGCTTTCTATACTTGTGTTACATCCCAGCACCTCTCTAAGTATCCCACGATCCCTTTATCCCTCAGAAATCCGTCCAATCCCTGTTTGAATCCCTGTACCGTACTCTGCCTGATCACTTCCTCCGGTAGCGCATTCCAAGTGTCTACGACCCTTTGTGTGAAAAAAAACTTCCTTGCATTTGTTTTGAACCTAGCTCCCTTCAGTTTCTCCGAATGCCCCCTCGTACCTGTTGTCCCCTTCAGCCTGAAGAATCTGTCCCTATCCACCCTCTCTATGCCCCTCATGATCTTGAAGGTCTCTATCATATCTCCCCTGAGCCTCCTTTTTTCCAGAGAGAAGAGCCCCAGCCTATCCAACCTCTCGGCGTATGGGCAGTGTTCCAGCCCTCTTACCAGTTTCGTTGCTCTCCTTTGGACTCTCTCAAGTACCGCCATGTCTTTCTTGAGGTACGGCGACCAATATTGAACGCAGTATTCCAGATGTGGACGCACCATCGCTCGATACAATGGCATGATGACTTCCCGCGTCCTGGTTGTTATGCCCCTCTTTATGATGCCCAGCATCCTGTTGGCTTTTTTCGAGGCTGCTGCGCACTGTGCAGATGGCTTCAGTGATGCATCCACCAGCACACCCAAGTCTCTCTCAAGACTGCTGTCTCCCAACTATGCCCCCCCAATTTGTAGTTGAACAATGGGTTCTTTTTCCCTATATGCATGACCTTGCATTTTTCCACGTTAAAGCGCATTTGCCATTTGTTTGCCCAGTCTTCCAGTTTGTCCAGGTCCCTTTGTAGGTCCTCACACTCCTCCCTGGACCTAACTCTGCCGCACAGTTTGGTATCGTCTGCAAATTTTATAACCTCGCACTTTGCCTCCTTTTCCAGGTCATTGATAAATATGTTGAAGAGTAACGGCCCCAGCACCGATCCCTGTGGCACACCGCTCGTTACTCCCCGCCAGTCAGAATATTGTCCCTTTACTCCGACCCTCTGCAGTCTACCCGACAACCAGTGCTCGATCCATCTGTGCACATCCCCTCCCACCCCGTGGTTCCACAGCTTCCTAAGCAGCCTTTCATGTGGCACCTTGTCGAAAGCATTTTGAAAATCGAGGTAAATGATGTCTATAGGTTCCCTATTGTCCACCCGACTGCTTATTCCCTCGAAGAAGTACAGAAGGTTCGTTAAGCATGACCTTCCCTTACAGAATCCATGCTGGCTTGTTCTCAGTAGGCCATTTCTCTCGATGTGCTCGCAAATACTGTCCTTGATCATAACTTCCACCATCTTCCCTATAATTGAAGTCAGGCTCACCGGCCTGTAGTTCCCGGGGTCACCCCTCGATCCCTTCTTGAAGATAGGTGTGACATTCGCCAATTTCCAGTCCTCTGGTACCTCTCCAGTTTTCAAGGATAGGTTGCAAACATGCTGGATTGTGCCCGCTATTTCTTGTCTTAGTTCCTTTAGAACCCTTGGGTGGATCCCGTCTGGGCCCGGCGATTTGCCGCATTTTAACCTGTCTATCTGTTTGAGGACATCCTCCTTACTTACCTCTATGTGTTCCAATTTTTCAGCCTGTTCCCCACTCATGAGCTCCTCTGAGTCCGGTATATTACATACGTACATACGTACAACTGCAGTCCGATTTGGAGCAGATGGTGGCTGACCTTAAAAGAAGATTCTGCAGAACCTAGAAAGATGCCTGACTGTATGGAAAGGAGGAATAACTAGCAAAAAAAGGAGCTGATAATGCCGCTGTATAAATCTTTTATGAGACCTCTCTTGGAATTCTGTGTTCAGTTTTGGAGACCATAAATCTTGCCAAAGACATAAAAGGACTCAAAATCATTTAGAGGAAAGCAACCAAAATGGTATGGTTCTCTGCCAGAAGATATATGAGAAAAGGCATGAAAACTTGAATATGCATACCCTGGAGGACAGGAGGGATAAGCGAGATATGATACTCTGACAACCTCCCTTCAACCCCTGCCATCTTTTCTGAAATCACTGAAGAGGAAACTGAACATCCTCTCTGCTCCTCCAAATCCACTACCAGCTCCTCTGATGATACAAGTAACTCATGAGAGATGCAGAATAACTGACAGAAACCTTGGTGAATCTGGAAAATATACAAGTTAAAGAATGATAAATCACCTGAACCAGATGGAATAAATCCCAGGGTACTGAAAGAACTCAAGTGACGGAAGACAAATCCACCACAAGTCCAAAAACGAATAATGCAAAAAAACATTTTATTAACACCATAGACACCTTATGCCTTTTTTGTCTCTTTTGCTGTATTTGTTTGTTACTAAAAGAACTCAAACTGAAAATTGCTGATCTGCTGCTTGTGATCTGTAACCTATTGCAAAAATCATCCATAGTACCTGAAGATAGGAGGGTGGTCAATGTTACGCTGATTTTTAAAAAGGATTCCAGGGATGATCCAGGAAATTACAGACCAGTAAGCCCGACTTCAGTGTCAGGCACAATGGTGCCTAGTATAAAAAAAAAACTAGTATAAAAAATAAAATTACAAAACATAGACAAAAATGGTTTAATGGGACAGAGTCAGCACGAGTTCAGCCAAGAGAGGTCTTGCCTCACCAAATTGTTGCATTTCTGTGAATGTATGAATGAACAGGTGGATAAAGGAGAGCTGGTTGATGTTATGCATCTAGACTTTCAGAAAACTTTTGACAAATTTCCTGATGAGAGACTCCTGGGAAACTTAGGGCTCCTTTTACTAAGCTGCGTTAGCGTTTTTAGCGCACGCAGCATTTTAGCGCGTGCTAAACCCGCGCTACGTGGATAGAACTAACGCCAGCTCAATGTCTAGTGCGAGCGGCAATTTAGCATGCGCTATTCCACGTGTTAAAGCCCTAACACAGCTTAGTAAAAGGAGCCCTTAGAGTCATGGGATAGGAGGCAATGTTCTGCTGTGGATTAGGAATTGGTTATTGGACAGAAAACAGACAGTAGGGTTAAATAGCCATTTTTCTCACTGGACGCGGATGAATTGTGGAATGCTGCAGGGATCTGTACTGGGACCCATGCTATTTAACATCTTTATAAATGATCTGGAAACTGGAATGACAAGTGGGATGATTAAATTTGCAGATGACACAAAACTGTTCAAAGCTGTTAAAACATATGCAGACTGTGGAAAAATTGCAGGCAAAACCTTAGGAAATTGGAAGACTGGGCATCCAAATGGCAGATGAAATTTAATGTGACCAAATGCAAAATGATGCACTTTAGGAAGAATAATCCAAATCATAGTTACCAGATGCTAGGGTCCCCTTTAGGGGTCAGCACTCAAGAAAAAAATCTAGGTGTCATCATAGGCAATATTTTGAAAAATTCTGCCCAATGTGCAGCCAAAAATGCAAACAGAATGCTAGGAATTATTAGAAAAGGGATGATAAATAAGATTAAAAATATTATAATGCCTCCATGGTGCTACCTCACTTCAAGTATTGCATTCAATCTGGTACCATAATTTTTTTTTTTTTAAAGTAACAGAATTAGCAAAGGATCAAAGAAGAATGATCACGATGATAAAGGGGATGGAACTCCTCTCATATGATGAAAGTCTAAACAGGTTAGGGATCTTCATCTTGGAGAAGAGACGGCTGAGGGGAGATATACTTGAAGTCTATAAAATCCTGAGTGATGTAGAATGGGTACAAGTGAATCAATTTTTTATGCCATTAAAAATTACAAAGACTAAGGGACACTCAATGAAGTTACAGGGAACTACAGTAAAATCTTGGATTGCAAGTAACTTGGTTTGCAAGTGTTTTGCAAGACAAGCAAAACATTTTGGGGTCCTTTTATCACGCCGCGCTAACGGGGTTAGCGCGTCGGACATTTCACCACGCGCTAACCCCCGCGGCCGGCTATAAAACTAATGCCTGCTTAATGCAGGTGTTAGCAGCTAGTGCGGCAGGCGGTTTAACGCACGGTATTACGCGCGTTAAACCCCTACCGCAGCTTGATAAAAGGACCCCTTCATTAAATTTTAACTTGATAAACAAGCAATGTCTTCCAATACAAGTACATACAGCATACACGTGTCACATCACAACTGAGCCGATGGTTCTTCTCTCTCTGACGCTGCAGGAGTGTAGTGACTGTTCTAAATGAGTGAGGTCTTGCAATACAAGTACATATAGTATTTTGTATTAAAGTTTTTGGATTGTGGAACGAATCGTCTGAGTTTCCATTATTTCCTATGGGGAAATTCGCTTTGATATACGAGTGCTTTGGATTACAAGCATGCTTCTGGAACGAATTATACTCGCAAACAAAGTTTTACTGTACTTTTAAAACCCATAAGAAGAAATATTTTTTCATTCAAAGAATAGTTAAGCTCTGGAATTTGTTGCCAGAGGATGTGGTATGAGTAACAGCGGTTAACGTAGATGGGTTTTTAAAAGGTTTGGACAAAGTTCCTGGAGAAAAGCTCCATAGTCTGCTATTGAGACAGACATGGAATCAGAGCATGGAATACTGCTACTGTTTGGGTTTCTGCTGGGTGCTTGTGATCTACAGTAGATTGACCACTGTGAAAACAGGATATTGAGATAGATGGACCATTGATCTGACCTAGTATGGCTATTCTTATGTTATTATAATAGTTATCATTATTTAATATTATGTTACATCTTTCTAAATCAGATTTTCACATATAAACAGCCTCCTTTCTAAACCTGATTTATTCAGCTGCATGCAATGAAGCTACGAAGTAGTAGATTTAAAACAAAACAAAGAAAATATTTCTTCACTCAGCATGCAATTAAACTCTAGAATTTGTTACTGGAGAATGTGATGAAAGCAGTTAGCTTAGCAGGGTTTAAAAAAGGGTTGGATAATTTCCTAAAACAAAAGTCCATAAACCATTATTAAGATGGTTTGGGGAAACCCACTGCTTATTCTTAAAAATATGTTTTACTCCATGGAATTTTGTCAGGTAGTAATGAATATACTGTATATGAGAAAGGTTTGCATGCCTTCTACCTCCACTGTATAAAATTGCTCTCATGCATATTCTTTAGGAGTATCCTGAAAATCTGACTTGTTGACAAGAATTAGGAGTGAAAATCATGGTTTTAAGTAGATCATAAAGGCCCAAATTCTGTAACCAGCGCCTAAAGTTAGGCACCTATTTTGGAGGCGCCCAACTAAATAGGCGCCTATCTAAATTAAATAACAAGCTCATAGAAACATAGAAATAGACGGCAGATAAGGGCCCACGGCCCATCTAGTCTGCCCACCTTAATGTCCCTCCCCTACCTTTGCCCTGTGAATAGATCCCATGTGCCGATCCCATTTGGCCTTAAAATCAGGCACGCTGCTGGCCTCAATCACCTGTAGTGGAAGACTATTCCAGCGATCAACCACTCTTTCGGTGAAAAAGAATTTCCTGGTGTCACCTCGTAGTTTCCCGCCCCTGATTTTCAACGGATGCCCTCTTGTTGTCATGGGACCCTTGAAAAAGAAGATATCTTCCTCCGCCTCGATGCGGCCCGTAAGATACTTGAACGTCTCGATCATGTCCCCCCTCTCTCTGCGCTTCTCGAGCGAGTATAGCTGTAATTTGTCAAGCCGTTTTTCGTATGGTAGATCCTTGAGTCCCGAGACCATCCGGGTGGCCATTCTTTGCACCGACTCCAGTCTCAGCACATCCTTGCGATAATGCGGCCTCCAGAATTGCACACAGTATTCCAGGTGGGGCCTCACCATGGATCTATACAATGGCATAATAACTTCCGCCTTACGACTGACGAAACCCCTTCGTATGCAGCCCATGATTTGTCTTGCCTTGGACGAAGCCTGCTCCACTTGATTGGCAGACTTCATGTCCTCACTGACGATTACCCCCAAGTCTCGTTCTGCTACCATTTTTGCTAGGATCTCGCCATTAAGGGTATAAGACTTGCATGGATTCTGGCTGCCCAGGTGCATAACTTTGCATTTTTTGGCATTGAAGTTGAGTTGCCATGTCCTAGACCATCGCTCCAGTAGGAGTAGGTCGTGCATCATGTTGTCGGGCACTGAATCTTCGTCTGTTGTGCATTTGCCCACTACATTACTAAGTTTGGCGTCATCGGCGAATAATGTTATTTTACCTCGAAGCCCTTCTGCCAAGTCTCTTATAAAGATGTTGAATAGGATTGGGCCCAAGACTGAGCCCTGTGGTACTCCACTAATCACCTCCGTCATTTCGGAGGGGGTGCCGTTCACTACCACCCTTTGGAGCCTACCTCCAAGCCAGCTCCCAACCCATTTCGTCAATGTGTTACCTAATCCTATAGAACTCATCTTGCTCAGTAACCTGCGGTGTGGTACGCTATCGAATGCTTTGCTAAAGTCCAGGTACACGATGTCCAGGGACTCCCCAATATCCAGCTTCCCCGTTACCCAGTCAAAGAAGCTGATCAGGTTGGATTGGCAGGATCTCCCCTTAGTAAATCCATGTTGTCGGGGATCCCGTAGATTCTCTTCATCCAGGATCTTATCTAATTGGTGTTTGATTAGAGTTTCCATTAGTTTGCTCACTATCGATGTTAGACTCACTGGTCTGTAGTTTGCTGTCTCCATCTTTGAGCCTTTCTTGTGGAGTGGAATGACGTTAGCCGTCCTCCAGTCCAACGGGACGCTGCCTGTACTAAGGGAGAGGTTGAAGAGCGCGGACAGTGGCTCCGCCAAGACATCACTCAGCTCCCTAAGCACCCTGGGGTGCAGGTTGTCCGGCCCCATTGCTTTGTTAACCTCAATTAAGCTTTTTAATCAGCATTGATTGAAACATAGGCGCCTATCAAGAAAGTGCAATTTTGTAACAAGGCGGCCTTCGAAAAAATAGGAGCTATGCATGTTGGGCGTGGCTATATGTTAGGCGCCTTGATGCAGAATCACTGCTCTTAAGCGTGCTTAAGTGCTCAGCTAGGTGCCTAACTTTTAGTTGTACCTAGAGTTGGCCTATTTCTTGGGCGCCCCCAAAACAGGTTCTGCTCAACGTGATTCATTAAACAGCACCCAATTTTACTTGAATCGCGCTGAACAGTGCCTAATTAGGCGCCCAAATTTTGGGCGCTTCTTATAGAATTTGCCCTAAAGTGCCTGTTATAGATAAGAAATCTGATGCAGACATTCATCTAACTTTGAGGAAAAACACCAGTACTTTCTGTACTATTAAAAATAGCTTCGGCATGAGATAGTAAAGTAGCTTCTAACCTGTAGTTTGCATATTCGTAGTGGTCCATCACAAGAGGATCTGTGGGATATAGGAAATGATTAAAAAACCAAAAACAAAAGAAACATGAGTCTCTTCAATAACTATGATGGTAGTTGAGTGGGTTGGACTTAGAGCAATTATATGTGTGGAATAGCCAGCAGCTACATGGGCCAGAAGCAGAAAGGTCACGTATGTGGAATTATCAAAGGAAGAAGAGCAGATGGGAACTAGTTGAAAGGAACAATGGAAGTGGCTCTGGCTATGCAAATCAGAAGGAGTGATACCAAGGGAATGGGTTCAGTCATGTAGGCTGGAAGCAGGAGCAAATATGGTAATAGGGTCAGTAGGGAGAGAGAGAAATGCAAGAAAATTCCAGTAATCACTTACCTCTGACCCCAATTGTTCAGAAGTAAGACAAAGGCATGCAAATAAGAACTTTGTAGTAATACGTGGGGGGAAAAAAAAACATATTTAGTTGACCTAAGTTCAATATCCCTCTGGCTATATGCCGATAAACTACAAGGACCACACGGAACTAAGAACTATAACAAAACAACATATACATTTTATTTACCAGGGAAAAATATGAAACAAGATGTAACAGAAGAAAAGATTAGAATATAAGTTCTATAATTACCAGAATGAATACTAACCAGGTGTCAGTTGGAATAACACACACTTCCTTTATAGCAAATTGTACCTGTCTTCCCTAGCTATATAGTGATAGCAGATCTTGAACTTGTATATGACCTGGGAAACCTGTTAAATTTTGATTGATTGATTTTAATACTTATATACTGCAAAATCCAAAATTTCTAAGTGGGTCACAGTTAATATGTACATAGTTTTAAAACAATTCTACATATTAATAATAGCAGACAAAAAACTATTGCTGGGTTTTCCGGGCCTACATTTCAGCCACCTATCTTGACTGAATAGGCACGATTCTGTAACCAGCACCCTTAAATGATTGACAGGCGATCAGTGGCCCTTTTTAAGGCAGCCTCTCACTTGGACAAATATTCCTTAAGTCAAACCATCCAGAAAGATGGCACATCCAAAAGTTCAGAATCTGCTGACCTAAGTGCCCATTTAAAATCTTAAACACCATAAATTGTATTTTATTGTAAATGCCACTCTTTGATCAATTGGTAGCCAGTGGAGTTTAGAATTGGAGAAACATTGTCCTACTTCGAGCAACTCTCTTTGTCCTTCATGGTGGTTGCCTTACCATGGGTAGTGTACACTTTTTACCTTCAGCTGTTGTCGGAGTCTTAGAGTTATGATGTGTTCTGATGTTAGTGTGAAGAAAATGAAGTATGCTCTCTTGCCACCGCAAGTGCCCTTTTATATAATTTTGATACTAGCAATGTCCTTAAAAACTTGATATCATCTTGATAGGTGGCTGGCCTGTACACTTTGGTTGTGGCTATATATACCATAGGGATATCTTTGGACACTGCTGTGAGGTTTTCTCCAAATTCCAGGGCTTTGGGCAGGCTGGGTCGCTATGGCCAAGGGTCCTTATTAGTGCTGCCCGATTTGCAGATTCGTGAATCGATTCAAATCGATTTGTTTAAAAATCGGGCTTGCCGATTCGGTGACCAACCCTCCTCCCAGTACATTCAGGTCTCCTAAAGCAGGAGCGTGTAATACAAATGAGAAACAAATGGAATGTGAGGAATATTAATATTGAGTGAGATTGCCTTGGATACGTGGCAGTTGTTACAGGGAAAACACAAGTACTATGAAAACAAGTCGTAAACACATACTGATTGGTGATCATCAAAAGCACATCAGCCCAACATGCGATTAGCACGAGCAAGACTAGGTGTTTCTAACACATACTGATTGGTGATAATCAGTTCGGCATGCAAGTAGCACGCGTCTGATTATCCAATCCACAATGAGGGGATGGGTACTCAGCTCACGAGCAAGACTAGGTGTTTTTAACACATACTGATTGGTGATAATCAGTTCAGCATGCAAGTAGCACGCGTCTGATTATCCAATCCACAATGAGGGGATGGGTAAAAAGTACAATATAAATGGTGCTTTCCCTGAAAAAAGGTAGGGACTTTTCCACTGCTGACAAGCTGTGTGATAACATATTGAATAAGCCTCCTGATCGCGGTCCCCCGACGGAGTGATGATGCAATAACCGGTAACGTATTGATTCAAACTCTGTACTTAATTAATGATTATGGCTAGAAATACTATATTTATGTAATAAAACTTAATTTGTATACTATTTTGAACTCCTGGTATTCTTCCCAGTGAGGACAGTGACCGAAGGTCTTTGATAAACCCTTTTAAATAGTAATACAGAGCGACAGCGCTGCCTCTTGCTGGCTGTCCACTGCCGCTCCTGCTTTAGGAGATCTGAATGTACTGGGAGGAGGGTTGGTCATCGAATCGGCAAGCCCGATTTTTAAACAAATCAATTTGAATCGATTCACAAATCTGCAAATCGGGCAGCACTAATAAGGACCCTTGGCCATAGCGACCCAGCCTGCCCAAAGCCCTGGAATTTGGAGAAAACCTCACCGCAGTGTCCAAAGACATCCCTATGGTATATATAGCCACAACCAAAGTGTACAGGCCAGCCACCTATCAAGATGATATCAATTGGTCGGGAAGTGCTGCATAGTAGTGCTGCCCAATTCAGGAAAAAAATGTTTGATTCAATTCAGTTATTGAATCGATTTTTTGATTCAATTTGATTTTCCTGTCCAATTGTGTGGTTTTTTACAAATATTCTGGTGGGTTTATTTTATAGCCTCTTTACTCTCCCCATCCCCTTTGCCCTCTCCTACCCACACTGGCGTTGTGGTGTAAACAAAATAAACATACAAAGACTTTTCCTCTCTCTGTTAAATCCTAGCTCACATTCACAGTCTAACACCAGCTCTGGTAGGACACACATTTCAACTCTGACATATTGTAATCACAAAATAGAAAATAAAATTATTTTTTATACCTTTTGTTGTCTGGTCATTATTCAAATCATGTTGATCCCACGCTCTGGGATAAACGTCTTCTGATAACTCGCTTGCCAGGGTCTCCTGCCCATTTGTCACTTTTTTCTTTCTCCGTGCTAACCATCCATCTTCCATCTCTGTCCTCCCTTTCCATTTCCCTTCCCTCCCCGAAGGTCTGGCATCTTTCCTTTTTTTCATCTCCATCCCCACAGCTGCAGCGATGGACCCCACCAACCCCAAATCCACCATCTCTCCTTTTCTCAACTACCCTTTCATCCAGCATCTCTTCCTTCTTCCCCACCAGTTCTGACAGCAGCCATTAAAGGAGCAGCGTAGGACCAGGCAGGAGTGCAAAAAGCTCATGCCTACCTTGAGAGCCGCTCTGCAGCAAGAGGAAGAGACATCCGTCCAGCGAGGGAGGGGCAGGAGTTCAGAAAGCTCCTGCCAATACATCAGTAGACCGACAGAATTTAAAAAAGGTATCGCCGGTGTGTGTGTGGGGGGGGGGGGGGGGCTGCCTACCACTAGACCTGCCTACCAGTGCTGGACCAACAGAATTAAAAAAGGTACGGGGGGGATGAATGCCTGCCTACCTACCTACCACTAGACCTGCCATGTGCCCTGTACCCTATTATGGCCTACCACTAGACCAACAGAGGGGAAACAGGGGACAGGGCAGGGTGGTGAGACAGGGTACACCATTTGGTTCAGATTTTTTTTTGTCTTGGTTTTTCCTCCACTATACTAGGTGCATCTTATGGTCAGGTGCATCTTATAGAGTGAAAAAATACAGTACTCCTTGAGAGGATGGGAAATGTATCTTAAATCACTATATGGTCCATGAGTTAAGGAAGGTGTGTAAGACCAGAACTCAAATATCCCCCATTTACCTGAATTCAAGCTTTATGCTCAGAATATAATGCCAAATTTGGCACCAGCCCAAAATGTTGCAGAATATTCAGCATGAAGTCCCACTCCACCCAATCAAAAGCTTTTTCTGCATCAATAGTGAGGAGAGCCAGTGGAACCTCATGCTACCTAGCATACCAAATCACTTCTATATTTCTCTGAACATTGTCACTAGCTGATCTGGGCAAAAAGTATACCTGATCTTCCCCCATTAAATGAGTAATGATCTTATTGAGTCTAGTAGCAAAAACCTTCGTCATATTTTAACATTCAAATTCAAAAGTGATATTAGGCAGTAGTATCCACACAGAGTAGGATCCTTCCCAGGTTTTGGTAAAACAGTCACATCAGCCTCTAGCATACTCATCAGCAATTTCCCCCCATGAAGAATATCATTAAAGACCTCCACCAAAACTGGTGCCACGAAGCTTTGAAAGGATTTATAAAACTTTGCAGTGAGGCCATCTAAACTGGGAGATTTGCCAAGCTTCAAAACCAAAATGGCTTCCTGAACCTCCTGCAGCCATATAGGATGATCTAAAGATAAGGTCTGGGCTTGATTGAGGCAAGGGAGAGAAGTCACAGTCAAATACTGATCTATCTCCATGGAAAAGGGATTTACCTTGGACTGTTATAACTGTTGATAAAATGCAATAAAACAGTCCTTAATCTGAAAGGGGTCAGTAACAGAATGGCACTGGGAATCCTTTAACTGAAGGAACTTTTGAACAATAAAAACTCCCCTCTCCCACTTCACCTACCACTACAGTGATCAAATAAAAACAAACTAAAAGTAAGACCACAACTACTTGAAAAAAAAAAATAAAAAAAGGCCAATGATAACCTACATCCTACACCTGGAGACAAATCCCTTACATAGAACAAGTGCCCTCTGAAATACCTTGTCACAACAAAATATTTCAGCCTCTAATTGATCTCAATATAGTAGACTAGTGTTTAAGCCCGTTACATTAAAGGGTGCTAGTAAAGCCTTCTTCCCTCACATGTCCCTTATTTTCAGCCCCAGCTCCAAACCCATTTTTACCCCCCCCCCCAGCCCACTTCTCCCATCTTTTCCTTTTCAGCCCCAACCCCCTTTTCTCACCAGCAGCATTTCACTCCCTACTCCACTTCCCTGTGCAGTAGCAGAAGCATACCCTCTCCCTCCATTTTCCTGTGCTGCAGCAGCAGCAGCATTTCCCTCCCCCAACTCACTTCCCTGTGCAGCAGCACCTCTTCCGTGCTCTCCCTGTCCCTCTTCCCTGCTCCCCTGGTCCCTCTTCTCTGACCCCCCCCTGTCCAGCAGCACCTCTTATGTACTCCCTCTGCTCCTCTTCCCTGCTCTCCCTGTCCAGCAGCACCTCTTCCCCACTCCCTCTGTCCCTCTTCTTTGCTCCCCCGGTCCAGCAGCACCTCTTCCCTGCTCTCCTACTCCGGCAGCACCTCTTCCCTGCTCCCCCTCACTGCCTTCCACAGTTTGTCCCACACCCACCCTCCGAAGTCAGCTTGCCTGCCTGTCTGCCATCCCCCTGTGCAGTAGAACTCTCTTTCCCCCTCCCCCCCACCAGCAGCACCTCTTCCCTGCTCCTCGGTCCCTCTTCACATATTTGTAAAATGGCCTAAAACAGAAGTCTGCCATATTGCATTGCAGTTACAAAATGATTTGCAGTGGATCTTTGTACCTGCCTGCCAGCCATCCCCCTGTGCAGTAGAACCCTCTCCCCCCGTCACTATCGCTGCCGTGCAGCCGACCCCAATGACCCTCCCACCGCGAGACGACTATCAAACCTACTGGCTCCAGCAGGGGCCGCATCACACTAAAGACGCTGCTTCGCAGCCTTCCCATGCTCTGATTTCCTCTGCCGGTGTTTCTGATGATGTCATCAGAGACAAGGCAGAGGAAATCAGAGCATGGGAAGGCCACAAAGCAGCGTCTTTAGTGTGATGCGGCCGCTGCTGGAGCCAGGAGGTTTGTGCGTCTCACGGTGGGAGGGTCAATGGGGGTTCATGTGTGCTGGGAAAGGGTGCATGGGGGGGGGAGGGGCGACAACGGCAGCGGCGATCTTACAGTGAGGGAGGGAGTCGACACGTGCATGCGCATTCTTGCCTGCCATGGACCTACAGATCATGGAAAATGGAAAACGGAAGCACGCAGGTAAGAGTGCGCATGCGCGCTTAGGGTTTTATTAAATGGAAAACGGAAGCACGCAGGTAAGAGTACGCATGCGCGCTTAGGGTTTTATTATATTAGATGATATGCTAGGTTATCTTGCATCACTTGATGTGTTTCACACAGATATCTGCAGAGCTGGTGGTAGATGCAAAACACTACAGATCTTCAAAAGCAGAAATGTGCAAAGATATGAACATCAAGATGAGTGGAAATATGCAAATCAGTGCTTAACCAACTTTAGAACCACTTTGCAACTTTATAAGAAATGTCTAAACTATTTTAGAGCTTCAGCCAATTCCACTGAAAGTATTTCATTAGCAAAACTGTGATTGATGATTTTGCTACCCTTTCCCTGCCCTACAAGTCTATACTCTCCAAACTCAACTAATCAATGCTCACTAAGAAGTTTAATATGAATATAATAAGCATTTGAGAATAGTGGTATGCATTCTGAAAATTGTTGTGTTGCATCATTTCCAATGTCATTTATGGGAAATTTTGTTTAGCTGGGGGGAGGGAGGTTAGCATTTTGTCATTACAGGAACAATGTCAGCAAGAATATGTGCTCTTTAAGAAACAGTGCACTCTCTTTTGGCAAAAGTGTGTGTTCTTCCAAAAAAGCACATATTCTTTTGAAAGAGTGCACAATTTTTGGAGGAGTTAAGATGGTGTCCAAAGAGGTCACGGAGTAGTAATTGTCCCAGAGCCAAGTGAGTTTTTTTTGAAGTTCTGAACCCAATGGGGAAAAGAACACTCTGGACAACAAACACTTGATTGCTTTGTAGTTCCTTTGTTGGAGGCATCTTCAGACAAGACATGCTGCAGTGGCAAGCTTGTCCCAGCTGAAGGAGGGGATTATTCTTTCAGCCCCAAAGATTATAGCACACTGATGATACCCAGAAGTGGAACTAATTCCAAGGTTGCAATGGGTGGACTTTTTGTTTTTACTGTGGATCAGCCTCTGGCATGGAACTAGTTCCAGAGAATGCATCTCACAGCGGTGAATTGGCGACTGCTTCAGATGTGGAGGTTTCTCTGGTGAGCAGGAAGTTGTCCCTGTTGTGTGAAGTACGTCATTTTGAGAACCAGGTGTCAGAAGTGGTCATGTTTAGTGGTGGCATTGGACTTCATTGTCACTAGGCACCACTGGCTGTTATTCTACAAGGACCCCAGGCACTGGAAATGTAGCTCTGTAAAACCCTGGCCTACATTTCTGGCACCTAGGATCCATGCAGCAGGCACCACTTTTCTAGGCACCTGCCACGTCAGATGCCGCAAACTGAATTAACCCCTAAATGCCTATCATAAAGTTTTTGTTGGAATTATGAAATGTGCATAATGAAATTTCCTAATTCTATTGATATGAACGTATGAATTCGGAAATAACTGTTCATTGCAAAAAAATTTAAGGAGATTTGGGGCCCATTGGCAGATTTTGTAACAACCATTCACTAGTACAAGCCTTCCATTTTAATACAATTGTATACACATCCAGGATGGGTGGGAGGGTAGGGAGGGGGGAAGGTATTTCTATTACTATTTGTTAGTTATAAGTGCTGTCTATGGTACCAATTATTGTATTTTTTTAATATACTGCTTGAATAAATCACAAAGTTATAAATGGCTGCAACTGAAGCAGGCCATTCAGGCGGGGTTCCCTGAATGGAAAAATCTTAATAATCAATATAGTTTAGAATTCCTATGCTTTCAAGCAGACTTTCTGGGACACCAGGCCGCACAGTGGTACAAATTAATATCTGGATTATTTTTTAAAAAAAACAAGGAATGGTCTTGGAGACATTTGGAGCACTGAGATTAAGCACGAAATTACGGCATCTCAATGGCCACGTATTTGGTCTTGGAGGATGAGATGTACAATGTCTGCATCTATGAGACAAACGTGGTTTTTCTTGCTGCATAGAGCTTTCTGGACCCTGTTCGTTTAAAAAAATTAGATAGCTCTAAATCTGATAGATGCTGGCATTGTCATCTTGAAGCAGGGACTTTAGATCATTTGTTATTCTATTGTCCATGTATATTAGACTTTTGGAAATCAATCTGGAATCAAATTAATTCCCTATTAGAAAATCATGTGGCATTATCATATGACACAGTTTTATTTGGTATAGAAATGAGGGCTAAGAAACAAATCTCATCTAATAATAACGTTATTGCTAATTTTAACTGGGGTTGCCATTCAACAGATCACTTACAATTGGAAGAATTGGAATAGACTTAATTATTGTTTTTGGTGGAACTCTGTATGCCATATATATAAAATGGAAAGGACACTAGCTGTCCAAAAAGGAAATTATAACAAATTTCAAGAGTGTGGAGGCCATTAATAGATTATTGTAAAGATTAAAAATATTCTTCCCTGTATAAAATTTTAAGACATTAAGGGGGAGGGGGGGAGTAGGTGGGTATTTTTGATTATAATTGAAACAAATCATTTTCATAAATAAATAAGGGAGGGGGTAATATTTTATATTATGATGATCAATTATAGGATTTCAAGTGTATTTGAATGCTTAATTGATAAATGTCAATATTGTACTTGATTTAAGATTTGAAATGAATAAAGATTTTAAAATATATATATATATACTTTGGCCCTGATTCTCCAAAAGTGCGTCCCGATTTTAGGCAGCTGTAGGCGTCCTACAGCTGTCTAATCAGCCAATCGGGATGCACGTTTTTTTAAAAAAATGCTCCCCAGGCAGGCCGCCTATATTGAAGGCGAGGCCCGCAAGACACCTAGGCCCTGATTCTGTATAGGACGCCCGGGAGAGGCGTCCTATTCAGAATCGGCCTACTCTAAAACCCCGATTCTGTAACCGGCGTCCATGTTACAGACGCTGGTTAGCGAATCGGGTTAGATTAGACACGGCCCGCTATACTTATCGCGGCAAGGGATCTCTCTGCCGCTATAAGTATAGCGGGCCGCGGCCTGTCCGATCGGATGCCCCCCCCGACACTACCAACCGCCCCCCCCCCCCGACACTACTGATCGCTGGCAGGAGAGTGTCCAATCCCTCCTGCCCGAAGACGCAGCCCCCCCCCCGGGGCTAACAACCCCCAAACCTCCAAACTAACCTGTTCTTCAGGCCAGACGGTTCTTGCCCGTCCAGCCGGTAAGCCCGCCTGGTCGAAATGAGGCGGGCTTGCCCCTTCCCGGCCCATCCCGCCAAAGCCTAAGGCCTGATTGGCCCAGGCTCTAGAAGCCTGGACCAATCAGGCCTTAGGCATAGCGGGTCCGCCCATCCCCACTTAATCTAAGGCCTGATTTGTAGAATCGTGCTTAGTGATGCTCAGCACTGTTTAGACGTCCTTTAGAGAAACTGTAGGCAAGAGTAGGCCATCCAAACAATATCCTTAATGTTATAATATTATATTGTGACATTAATATCCGCGTAGCGTGCGGTAATATCCTGCGTGCGCTAAAAACGTTAGCGTACCTTAGTAACAGGACCATTTATTGTATTAGAATCTGATACCTTCAAGACAATGTCAAATAGTTCACGAGTTTTACTTGCTATTTACTCAATCTTGCAATTATAATAGCCTTTTTTAGCATTAAGGGTTGCAATTTGATATGATTTTCTTTCCTTCTAACATGATATCAACAAACCCTTACCATAGTTACTGGGATTGTTTGTAAACACCCTCCTTATTCCCTGTCTAAATATTTTACAAGACTTCTGAGCCTTTTCAGGCTTAAGGTGGTGCTAAAGCCACTGCTGAATTTATATAGAAACTAGTCGTTAAGCCCGTTACATTAACGGGTGCTAGAATATATGTGTGTCTGACTGTCTGTGTTTCTTTATCTCTCTCTCCTTCTGTCTCCACCCCCCCCCCGAGCAAAGCTGTCTGCCTCCAGCACACCCCTACCCCCAAAGCAGCCCCCTTTCCCTCTCCCTGTCTCTCCATGGCCCTCTTCTGTCTTCCCCCCCAGAGCAAAGCTGTTTTCCATAAGCACACCCCTACCCCCAAAAGCAGCCCCCTTTCCCTCTCCCTAACTGTCTCTCCATGGCCCCTTCTGTCTTCCCCCAGTGCAAAACTGTCTGTCCCCAGCACACCTCCCCCCCCAAAGCAGCCCCCTTTCCCTCTCCCTATCTCTCCATGGCCCTTTCTGTCTCCCCCCAGCACACCCCTCCCCCAAAGCAGCCCCCTTTCCCTCTCCCTGTCTCTCCATGGCCCCTTCTGTCTCCCCTCAGCACACACCTCCCCCCAAAGCAGCCCCCTTTCCCTCTCCCTCTGGCCCCCTGTATTGATTCACCTGCTTACCCTCCCTGCATCCCGGTGTCTTCTGGCCTGCTCCAGGCCGCGATCGTGGTGGCCGGCCCCAGCAAACCTCACAGGCCGCTCCCCAACCTGGAAGCACGCTCCCTCCCGACGCGATCCCGTGCGTCAGAGGGAACGTGCCACCGAGGCCGGAAAGCGGCCCGCAAGGCCCGCCAAAGCCGGCCACGATCGCAGGCTGCCCCGAAGAGAAGGATCAGCGGCAGCAATAGCAGCAGCAGTGAGCGAGGGCGGGAGGTGAGATGCTTGCTTCCGGTTAGTGAAGAGCTTGCTTCGGATTGGTAAGTGAGGAGGGGAGTGGCCAGAGTGATCCCTGGCCGCGTTCTAAAATGGAATGCGGCCACGGATCAGAAAACACGGCGCCAGGAATCACGATTTTTCAAGAGCACGTGTGCGCTCTAGGGTTTTATTATATAGGATACAGTACAATCCAAGCAGAAAAATCTAAGTTGGATAATAAAACAGTGAGAGCGTTCAAAACCTTTCCATTACCCAGTTAGTCAACTATCATCTCATTTGTGTTTGAGAACATTGGGAGGTTAATTTAAAAGGAATTTGTATATATATTTAGATGAATATTGAATTAATGTATATGGATATGTCTGTATTTTGTGTTAAGGGAATGTCTATGGTGAATTCCCCTGCTATCTGTATTGGATTTTATTTTTTTTGACTATTAACAATTTTTTTGTGTGTTAATAGAATATCTTCTGGGTCTCATAGTTTCGACAATTGCCATTTGGCAAAATCCAAATACTGTTTGTTCTTTGGCATCATTCCCAAATTGTTCTGTCTTCAGAAACAAACTTCTCCTCAAGTCACATCATAACCCCCATTTGTCAGCTCTTCAGAAGTCACAAAAATATTGACAAAAATAAAGCCCAGGTTAGACATATGACAAAAGATTATTGGAACATAAAGAATTACATTTCTCTTCCTTACCTTTACTACACTACTTGACTCAATAAACCTCATTGTTCTATCTGCTTTTCTTCCCACTTCTGGCCACTTTATGCAAATTAGAAGGGAAAAAACTCCCTTTTATCTACTATAGGTTCCTTTTACAAAGCCGTGGTAATGGCTGCTGCTGCAGTAATCGCTACAATGGATTTAATGGGCATCGGAGTGTTTGCTGTGTGGTAGCCACTACTGCTGCTTTGTAAAAAGGGGGTGTATAAATTTTTGACTGTATTTTAACATTGTTCTATATCAGTGGTCTCAAACTCGTGGCCTGGGGACCACATGCAGCCTGCCAGGTTCTATTTTGTGGCCCACGGTCTGTACTAGTGCTGTCTGTACTAGTGCTGCCCACTCTTTGCAGCGTCCTCTGGCTTCCCCCCTGGCCTCCTGCTCTTACCTTCAGACAATTACCACAGCCTGAAGAGAGGATTGCCAGTGCTGTAGCAATCCTTGCAGGCTGCCATCGTCCTCAGCAGCACGTTCCCTCTGCCACAATCCTGCCCCTGACGTCAGAGGAGGGGCGGGACAGCAGCAGAGGGAACATGCTGCGGAAGCCGATGGCAGTCTGCAAGGAACTTATAGCACCGGCGATCCTCTCTGCAGACTTTAGTAATTAGCTGAAACTAAGACCGGGAAGTCAGGGGGAAGCTGGAGGATGTTGCAAAGAAGGGGAGTGGGGGGGGGGGGGACATGCAGGCCTTTGGGGGAGGGGGAAGATTTATAAACTATAAAGAGTTTTACCTCATGCAAAATTATAATTTCTTTAATAAGACATTAACTATTTTTTCTGTGGCCCTCCAAGTACCTACAAATCCAAAATGTGGCCCTGCAAAGGGTTTGAGTTTGAGTCCACTGTTCTATATGTACCATCCACATAGTTGAGCCTATTGTTGATGGTAAGTGAAAAAACAAAAACAAAGAAAACTTTTTTTCTATTTGCCTACACCTGGAGCCTTTAAACGATAAAAACACAAAAAAACAAAAGGTATTGTTTTCAGAACTCAGAGCTATACAAACATCTTTTTTCCTTTCTAAAAGCAAACATGACATATTCAACAAATTTTTCCTTGTGGAAAATATCCATGTATGCAAGGTATGTTCACCTATTTAAGTCCCATCCCACCTAATTCCACTCATAATTTTGGGGTGGCAGAAGAAAATTTTCAAAATAAAAAAAATCTAATGCAATGCGACCAGAAATCTGGCAGTGATTCCCTATGGCTCTTAGCCTGCAAAATTTGCATCATTAAATTAGTAAACATATGTCCTGTCAGCAAAAATACTGGCAACAGACAACAGGAAATGTTTACACAGTCCCACTCAATTTCCTGGCCTGGAAAAATAATACAAGAAACCATATAAGCAGTATCATAGGGAGACAGATGGATGTATTAGGAGACAACTGAGAGGATCAGGCTTTTCATAAGATCACTACATGGTTGTTATTGAATGGATTAAAAATCAATCTTACTAAAACTAATATTCTATGGGTTGCAGGTAGACAAATTGCTATTTCTTCTAGTGCAATAGGAACATCAGTTTTGAGCAACGGCATGTACCAGAGCAGTCCCTGGATCTTAGGATGGGACAGATAAGCCTGCTATCAGTATAGCAGAACCAAACTCAGAATCCATTCTGGCTGTAACATCCACCCTATAAAATTTGGTGAAAGTATGAAGGCTGGACCAAGTGACCTCCCTACAAATTTTTTCAAGCGAGGCTGATCTTGCCTTCACCAAGGATGAGGCAAAGCCCCTTGTGGAGTGTGCTTTCAAGGCCATGGGAGAATTTTTTCCATTCCCAATATAAGCTGAAGAAATTACCATCCAAATGCATTTGGAAATGGTCACTTTTGATGACAGTCTACCTTTTTGTGCAGTACCCAGGAGCACAAAGAGATGATCAGAAAGTCAAAACTCATTTGTTAATTTTAAGCACTGAAGAACTCTCCAAACATCCAGGGATTTCAGAATCTTGTCCTCCTTCCTTGTTCCAGAGAGTGAAAAGGCCAGGAGTCACACTTCCTGGTTTATGTGAAAGCTTGAAACTACCTTCAGTAAAAAGGAAGGAACTGTTCTTAGTGAAACACCAGTGTCTGAAATTCTGAGAAAAGGCTCCCTGCAGGACTGAGACTATAACTCTGATACCCTTCAGACTGAAGCCACCGCTACTAAAAACACAGTTTTGACTGTAAAATCCATCAGAGATGCATCTTCCAGGGGTTCATATGAAGCTCTAGCAAGTGCTCATAGGACCAAATTAAGGTTCCATGTCAGAAAAGACTGGTGCACCGATGTGTGAAGGTGAAAAGCTCTCTTTAAAAATCTGGATGCGTATGGATGTGAAGTCAACATTCGTTTACTTGAATGTCCCCTGAAGCAGGAGAGATCCACAATCTGCACATTCTGCACTGCAAGGCCTTTTATAAGACCTTCTTGAAGAAAAGCTAACACCAATGGAATTGGGGCCTTGGTTGGGGCTGCATATCTCTGACAGCACCAGATCTGGAAACACTCCCAGGCTTTCACATAAGCTGCTACAGTAGACTACTTCTTCACTCTCAGCAGAGTGGCTATAACTATGTCAGAATAGCCTTTGTGCTCTATCTTCATGAGCTCAAGAGCCATGCTGTAAGGCCATAACAGTCTGAATCTTCTAGGACAACCGAGTCTTGAGAAAGAAGGCCTAGAGAAGGCACACCAGATCTGTATACCACAACCATCTCAGCTTGTCTGGGGCAACCAGAATCACCTGATCAAAGTGGGACCTTATTCTTCAGAAGATTCTTCCTATCACTGGCAACGTAGGGAACACAAACAGGAGTTCTACCTTAGGCCAAGGCTGAACCAGAGTCCAGACCTTCATTTCCAGGCTCTTAACTTCGACTGAAGAAACAAACTGTTTTCCTGTTGCTGGCTGATGCCATAAGATTAAACATAGGGTGCCCCCAACGCTTTACTATGTTGTTGAAGGCCTTCTGAGATAGTGATCATTCCCAGGGATCCAGTGTCTGTTGACTCAGAAAGTCCACTTGTACATTGTTCATACCTGCTACATGGGCCACTGAAAGAACTAATAGATGGGTCTCCACCCACCGAAACAGCAGTTGAGCTTTCAATCTCAACAGCGCACTCCTGATGCCACTCTGTCAATTGACATAGGCTACTGCTGTGGTGTTGACTGATAAAACCCTGACCATCTTGCCTTTCAGAATGCTTTCCAGGGCTCAAAGGGCTAAGCGTATCACTCTCAACTCTAAGTGATTTATGGACCAACTCCTCTGTGAGGATGACCATTGGCCCTGCAGCAGGTGCCCTTTGTAGTTGGCTAACCAGCCATACAGGCTGGCATCTGGCATCAAGATCACCCATGTGGGAATACACAGAGATGCACCCCAGGACAGGGACTATGGTTTCATCCGCCAGTTCAAGCTGTGCAGGACTGTGCATGTACAAGGCAGAGGGACATCCAGGGCACACATGCAGAACACAGATAGCCCCTATGCAAACACAGGACCACAAACTAACCCACAAATTCTATGAGTGTGGGAGCTTTTACTGCCACGGCCGATGTTAAAAAGAGTGCTACGGTTTTGTAAAAGGGGAGGTAAAAGAACTAATATACACAAACGAAACCATAAGATGCCAGACTCTACATGCATTATAACACCAGAGAAACAGAAAGCAATTAATTTCTTCCTGAACAGTGCGAGATATAGACAGCAGATATAAATTCTCAAAACTGACACATTTCAAGTCACTAGATTGAAAATAAAATCATATTCCCTACCTTTGTTGTCTGGTGATTTTATTTTTCTATCATCGTTTCCCAGTCTCTGGTTGCACTTCCTTCTGTTTGTGCTCTGTGTTTCCAGGGCCTTCTTATCCATTTGCTGTATTTTTTCTCCTTATTCACTTTCTGCCCTACATCCATTTTTTTATTAATGGACTGCACTATAGAGAATGACAAGGGGAAAAAATCTGTCCCTGTCACCGGACCACCGTCCGCTTCACCGCCCCGTCCCCAAACCCGCCATCCTTTTCACCGCACCATCCCCATCCCCGCCGTCGCCTTCACTGCCCCGTCCCCGTCCCCACAGCATCCACCCTTCCCTCTCGCCAAGTCACCGCCCTTTAGTGGCCCGAAAATTTCCCTCCCTCCCCCTTACCTTCACAGCGTAAAGAAATTTAAGGGAGGGAAGGTGTGCGGTCACCGATCACGTGCGCGGCCCATTCCCTCCCTCCAGAAAAATCTATCTCCTTCCCTCCCCCCTCCCTCTTACCTTTGCAGCACTTTAGAAAATAAACTGATGCCGGTGAAACCTGCCTGTACCATGTGTGTGTGGGCGTAAGCTTCTCCTCAGAGGTTGCATCAGAGGAGACAAATGCGACTGCAGGGTGACCAGGCAGGCTTTGCCAGCTTCAGTTTATTTTCTAAAGTTACGCAAAGGTAAGGGGGAGGGAGGGAGGGAGGGAGATAGATTTCACCGGAGGTAAGGAGGGGACCACGCGTGATCGGTGAGCATGCGCCTTCCTTCCTTTAACTGCGGGGACAAGGCCATTCACCACTCCACGGGGCGGTGGATGGCCTTGTCCCTGTGCCTGCAGTGAACACTTCCCCCCCAACCGTTTTTGGCAGGTTACCCGCGGCTACTCGCGGCTAGCCTTGGGTAACTACCACTGTGTCATTCTCTACTGCCTCAGAAACCTCTCATTGTATCTGGCTTGATGTACCAAATCCTCACCGGGTCTTGCTTAATATATCTTAACTCTCAAACTTTATCTTGAAGATATTAATAGTACTTAGCTTTTGTTTATTTTGTTTGTATTAGTGGTCTAACTTGCAGGGACACTCGTGCCACCCGAAGGGTTTTCCATTTTTGGCATTAACTTTTAACATTCAACTTTCTTCCATTTTTCTGCTTTCTTCTCAAAATCTAATTTTCAATGTCTTCCCTTCCCATCTATCCATGTGTAGCATCTTCTCTCTCTTCATCCCAATTGCCATCTATCCATAAAAAGCATTTTTTCTACCTCTCTTCCCTGCCACACCCATCTCCTCCCTCTCTCTCCTCTTCCCCTCCATCATTGTGTACCATATCCTCCCTCTCTCATTGTCTGACATCTCTGTTTTCCCCCTTCCCCCCCTTCTATGGTCTGGCATCTCTCCCTTCTCCCATGGTCCGGAATCTCTCTTCTTCCCTATCTCTTCTCATGGTCTAACGTCTCTCTCCTTCTCTTCCCTCCTTCCTGCAGTCTGGCATTTCTCTCTCTCCTCCTTCCTTCCCTAGTCTGGTATCTCTCTCTCCTTCCCCTTCCAGTGGTCTGACAACTTTCTCTCTCCTTCCATCACCCTTCTCCAGAATCCGACATCTCTTCCTTCTTTGAGTCATCTCTCCTTCCGCCCTAGGCAACATTTCTCCTTCCTTCCTCTCCACCACTATCATGTCAAACAATTCTCCCTCTTTCTTCCTTTCCACATGTATACCATCTCTCTTTCCCTCTCACTCCATGCACCTATGTCCAACAATTTTCTTTTTCTCTCCCCTCTCTCACTGGCAGCATCTATCTTTCCCTTCCTTCCCAGCGCCCCATAAATGCAGCATCTGTCCTTTCCAACCACTCAGCCCATGCAGCATCTGTAATTCCCAATTCCTTCCCAGTCTGTGCAGCATCTATCCTTCCCAACCCCCACTCAGCCAGTACAGCATCTGTCCTTCCCTGCTTCCCCCAACCCCCTGCCCATGCAGCATCTGTCCTCCCTGTCTTCCCAACCCCCTATCCCAGCCCGTGGTGTGTAATGTATGTTAGTCTTCTCCTGTCCCACCCCAAGCAGGCCCTTTCAGCACAACATCTCTCTTCAGCTCCCGACTCCCCCACACCTCCTCCCCGGTCACTGTTATTTTAAATCTTCATGTGTAGGGTCATGAAATAGTTAACTGTTGTTTAAAATATTGCTCTGGCCTACATAGCTGAAAACAGTGTATAATCTATTGACTGCATCTGCCTAAAATGTATGTCCCTACCTTACCACATTGTAAGCTGAATAGATAAGAGTTTGAGCCATGATGTACCCTGCCCTTCTGTACATTTAACTGTAAGAGTTAGATAGGTGTCCTGCTAGTGACCTGCTAGTGTGAGCTTAGAACCAATGAGTGTTAAGAAAAGTAACACGTGAAAAGCTTTTTCTAGAATTCAGTTGTATAGCCAGAAAAATGAATAAATATCTCTGTAACTTCCTGGTTTCGGCACTTCTGAGCCAGCTTGGAGCTCAGGGGTCCAGCATGCATGCTGTGAATAAAACTTGTATTTTCTTCACGCCTCTGACTTTGTGTGTCCAAGTGACCTTTCACATGCAGCCACAGCATTAAGTTCAGCCTTCTGCCTTCGGCCTGCCCTGGAACTCTTCATTCAACAGCAGCCTGCCTAGGTGGGAACAGGAAGTCGCTGCTGAATGAAGACTTCCGGGGCAGGCCGAAGGCAGAACTTCCTGTTCCCGCCTAGGCAGGCTGCTGCTAATGATTGGATTTGGTTGCCCGAAGATTTAAAATAACAGAGCGACCAGGGAGGAGGTGTGGTGGTGAAGAGAGATGCCATGCCACAGGGTCTTGCTGGTGGGGGGGGAGGAGGAGGCAGGAAACAATAACATGCCATGTGCCGAAAATTTATAATTAGAGCAGCTAAAAGAGGAGGTAGGTGGGAGAGCAGAGTCACTGCCAATTTTGGGGGAGGTCACAGCCCCTGTGCCCCCTCGTTCTGACACCTATGTATGGAATAACGTGTAAGTTTCATGGTTCCACAGCATTTTCTTCTTGGTGGGGCTGAGAACTTTACAACAGACCCATGGCAGGATTAACCAATAGGCCAAGTAGGCACGTGCCTAGGGCCTGAAATAGTCAGGGGGACCCAATGAAAGAGGGCATCAACATTGTTTTTTCCAAATGGTGATGGACCCCTCCAGTATTGATTGCCAATGCGGCCCCCCCTCCCTGATCGGCAACGTGAGCCCCCCATCGACAGAAAGTAAGACAAGCAAGCAACGCGGGTAAGAAAGGCAACGGGAACTGTAATTGTGCAAGTGGTGCTGCTTGCCCAAAGCTTCCCTGACGTAGCTTCCTGTTTCCGCCTGGGTGCATGGTGGGGTGGGGCGGGGCAGGGGGCCCAGTGTACTTGGGTGCCTAAGGGCCCTCAACGAATTAATCCTGCCCTGAGCAGACCCCCGTATATTCTGTTATGAGCTGTATTGAAAATTGTACATATGATTTTAATAACTATTATTTTTTAAAACCATTTTGTTATTTGATTGGAAAGGTGATATATCAAGTACATTAAAATAAACATCTTCTATTTTTTTCCACATTCCAAAGGACAATCTTGCTTCCTATACTGCCTATAAGTTTAGGAGAAATAACTTCAGTACTCAGTTCAGGGCTCCAACTTATTATCATCTTGTGGAGGAACAAAACAAAAATCTTTTATCAACACACTTTTTCATAGAGCTTGGAGAGACCTGAACAGGATCTGCAAATGTCAATAATTAAAAGAGCACCTGAACTATACAGGGGGCCTTGCTTATAGGGAAGAAATGTGGATACAAAAAGGAGTCCATATTACTATCATTAGTATTTGACCTAGGACAGCAAGAGACTTCCATTGCAATTTGTCATATATAGATAGTATTTGACCTATGAACGCAAGAAATGCCTCTGTGATACAGGCAGTCCTTGATCTCTTCACTGCATCGGAGATTCGCAGACTGAGAAACAAGTGCAAAATCCAAGTGTGTGGATTTAAAGCAATGAGCTGAAGTGTTTTATTCCCTTAGGAAAGAACGGCAAAATGAAGGAGAACTTATGCTTTTCAGCCCCTAAGCTTATTGGATTTTAAAGCAAACATCGGGCCAAAGGAATGTGTGCTATAAAGTTCAAAAGATTGTTTAAAAATCAATCAATGAAATTAAGGAACGACTTCATGCTGGGAAGACAGGTCAGGAATCTCCCGTTGATTTGTTCCTCATTTCTCCGCAGTTCCCTGCCTTAAGCCACCCCTCCAGCAACTTGGTATTCTCCGCTGCGTGCGCCCCTGCTGAATTATTAACCGGGGCTCAACCAATTAAAGCATTCTAGCACATTAATAATTCACAGCACCTTCTCAGAGCAGATAGTGCCAGACAGCATCCGGCACAGGGATCCTGTCAGCCAGGAGTAGCAGAGCGGCAATAAATACAGAGATCGATAGTGCATTGTAGGCCTGCCACAGCCAGGGGCCTCTTCATTAGACACCAGCAGAGCTTTCAGTGACTGGAGCTATCATTACCACAGGATTGATTCTTCCCAGCCACTCACAGATCAGTCCCTGGAACAGGAAGTGCCACAGATGCCAAATCACAGAGTGTCTTTTCTGCATGGCACTTAATCTTTTTTGTCTTCCCTCACTGGAATGGTCTTTGTTTTACCCTTCTGGCAGATATTTGTACATTTCCATCCTCCCTCAGCGCATCACAGCCCTTTATGAGGAGGTGTTAAAAAGTTCTCAGCCCAACCAATAAAAGAATGACATGGATATGGTTCAATCAATGATCTGAAACAATGTCAAGCCATATACTTTTGTTTCTGAAAATTGGCACTTAACAAAGTAAGACAGCACTCTTCAGTTACAGTGGCAAAATAATGCTCAGAATTTAGGAAGTTGGTTTGGGCTGAGAAATTTTCAGCACCACCTCCAATAGTCATTCTCTCTACTCCATGGTACTGCAACCATCCACAGTCACTATGAAGGTGCAGGAGAAAACATTTCAGTTCATTTGGCCTTTTTTTTCTCAAATCCTGCTTCTTTTTTTCTGATTGTTTCACAGATTTGTGTTAATTTTTCACACTTGTTAGAATATCTTAGCATGTAGGTTAATATATGTTAAATCAATTTTTCACATACAAAATTTTTGAACTACAACTAATGACCAGAATGCAAGCTAACAAATTCACATCCCTAAGAGCTGCTCCCTCTTCCCTAAGGCAGTGCAGCAATCCACATCAACTCTCATTTCACACTCCAGTCATGATCCTCAATTTAAACAATGCGTGACAGACACACCTGCTCTGTAGTGACATGATAGACACTTCAGATCTGATTCTTAAAATGGCGTCCCAATTGTATGTGGCGGGTAAGGGTCTTGCTGCCATCCAACAGATCAATTGGGATGCATGTTTTTTTTTTTTTTAAAAAACATTAATGTGGCAAATGACACAATGTAGACAAATGATCCACACCTATCAAAGCACCTAGGCATGCCTACAGATGCCCAAGGCTGGCGAAGGGATGGCTTATGCCGGAAGTGCGCTTAGATGTCTATAGGCGTTCCAAGAAATGAATCATAGAAACATGATAGCAGATAAAGGCCAAATGGCCCATCTAGTCTGCCCATCCGCAGTAACCATTATCTCTTTCTCTCTGAGAGATCCCACATGCCTATCCCAGGCCTTGTTGAATTCAGACACAGTCTCTGTCTCCACCACCTCTTCCGGGCAACTGTTGTACAAATCTACCACCCTTTCTGTAAAAAAGTATTTCCTTAGATGACTCCAGAGCCTATCACCTCTTAACTTCATCCTATGCCCTCTCATTGCAGAGTTTCCTTTCAAATGAAAGAGACTTAGGTATTTAAACGTCTCTATCATATCTCCCCTCTCCTGCCTTTCCTCCAAAGTATACAGACAGAGATCTTTAAGTCTATCCCCTTTTAATGAAGACCACATACCATTTTAGTAGTCTTCCTCTGGACTGACTCCATCCTTTTTATATTTTTTGAAGGTGCAGCCTCCAGAATTGTACACAATATTCTAAATGAGGTCTCACCAAAGTCTTATACAGGGGCATCAATACCTTCTTTTTCCTACTGGCCATACCTCTCCCTATGCAACCTAGCATCCTTCTAGCTTTCGCCGTCATCTTTTCAACCTGTTTGGCCACCTTAAGATCATCACATACAATCACACTCAAGTCTCGCTCTTCTGTTATGCACATAAATTTTTCACCCCCTAAATTGTACCATTCCCTCGGGTGTTTGCATCCCAAATGCATGATCTTGCATTTCTTAGCATTAAATTTTAGCTGCCAAATTTCAGACCATTCTTCAAGCTTCGCCAGGTCTTTCTTCATGTTATTCACACCATCTGGCGTGTCTACTCTATTGCAGATTTTGGTATCATCCGCAAAGAGACAAATCTTACCCGACAACCCTTTAGCAATCTATCACAATAAAACCCTTAGCGCACATGCACACTTCAAACTCCATGCCTCCGTGCTAGCGTGCCACACATGCACAGTAGAATAATTTGCCTCTGCTGCTGATCACCCCTGCCTGCGTCAGCTGATTTCCTGCCTTCTGCTACAATCGCCTACGCCAGCTGACTTCCTGCCTTCTGCCTAAGCTGCTGGGACTCCTCTTTTTCTCACCCCCGGACCAGCAGCAGCAGCAGCATCTGTGGTTTCATCAAGCAGCTGCAGGGCCTTTGCTAGGCTGGCCCACTTCAATGATGCAAGGTGGGCCGGCCTAGCAAAAGCCCCGAGGCTGCCTGATGAAACTGCGGCTAAAGCTAAACTAAAGCTAGCGGATCCTGGATAGGGTGAGAAGTTAAGGGAGAAGGGTACTACTGGACAGGGGAGAGGTAAAAAGAAGGGAGAAGAGCTACTGATGGACAGGGGGAGGTAAAAGGAAGGGAGAAGGGCTACTGCTGGACAGGGGGAGCAGGGAAAGGATACTAATGAACAGGGGGAGGTAAAAGAAAGGGAGAAGGGCTACTGCTGGACAGGGGGAGCAGGGAAAGGGTACTACTGGACGGAGGAGGTAAAAGGAAGGGAGAAGGGCTATTGCTGGGCAGGGAAGCAGGGAAGGGGTACTGCTGGACATGGGAGGTAAAAGGAAGGGAGAAGGGGTGCTGCTGGACAGTTGGGAGCAGGGAAGGGAGAAGGGGTACTGCTGGATGGTGGGGAGAGTGGGGAGGTAAAAGGAAGGGAGAAGATGGGGGAGGGAAGGAGGACCAGGGGAGTATGCAGGAGTCCCTGGAAACATAGTTAAAAGCACAGAAAAATAAAGTCACCAGACAACAAAGGTAGGAAAAATGATTTTATCAATAATAAGCGAGCATGCACTCTTGAAACACTGTACCTCCGTGCCTTCGTGCTTCCATGCCTCCACATGCGCAGTACACCGCTGTGCCTTCTGAGAGCGAGGCGAGGGTGAAGGAAGGGAGAGACGGCCGTGGTTGGAAGGTGGGCATAACTGGCTGGAAGGAGAACCAGTCATGTTCTAAGGGAACAGACCGACTCCGTTTGGGAGTGATAGAGGAGGTCGGAACAGTCCAGGAGCAGAGACAAACGAGACTGGCCCGGTGAGGGCGACATTGACATAAACTGTCACAGTTTGAGTTAGAGAGTGCATGCGCAGAGAGGGGAGGGGGGAATCCCAGTGTGAAGAAGCGGAGAGACAGAGGGGGTCAGAACGGGTGTTGTGACTGTGTTCGCTTGCCTGGGAAGCCAAGGAGCCAGAGGTAAGAGGGAGGAGAGCTGCAATCGGACATCTTGCCTTAATCTCGTGGACGCATCCTATCTACCTCCGCAATTGCCCCAGCTGGAAAATGCAGAAAAAGCCAAATCCTCCCTCCCAACCGATTGGAAAGGTAATAAAATCCTTGTAGAGCAGGGGAGACAGAAAGAAAGAAAGACAGACAGACAGGGGGGCAGGGAGAGAGACAGAAAGAAAGACAGACAGTGGGCAGGGAGAGAGAGACAGACAGAAAGAAAGACAGCGGGCAGGGAGAAAGAGACAGAAAAAAAGACACAGACAGACAGCTGGGAGAGAGACAGAAAGACAGACAGCGGGTAGGGAGAGAGACAGAAAGAAAGACACAGATAGACAGGGGGCCAGGGAGAGAGACAGAAAGAAAGACAGAGAGCCAGGGAGAGAGAAAGAAAGAGAGACAGAAAGAAAGAAAGAAATGCTTCAGTGCCCCATTGTGCTAAAAGTCTACACATCTATTCTAGCACTCGTTAATGTAACGGCTTTAAACACTAGTATTATTTATAAAAATGTTAAAAAGAACAGGTCAAAGAATAGAACCTTGAGGCACACCCCTGGTAACATCCCTTTCCTCAGAGCGATCTCCATTTAGGTCATGAGGGAAAAAGAACCCGATGTTCAGCTACAAAATGGGGGGATTAGTACTAGGGGGAAGTAACCTTGAAAAGGACTTGGGTGTGCTGGTGGATACAACAATGAAGTCAACGGCACAAAGTGCAGCAGCCTCAATGAAAGCAAACAGAATGTTGAGTATTATTAAGAAGGGTATTACAACCAGAATGAAGGAAGTCATCATGCCGCTGTATGGTGCGCCCGCATCTGGAGTACTGTGTCCAGTATTGGTCACCGTACCGTAAGAAGGACATGGCGATACTTGAGAGGGTTCAGAGAAGAGCGACAAAAAGGATAAAAGGTATGGAAAACCTTTCATACGCAGACAGGTTAGAAAGGCTGGGGCTCTTCTCCCTGGAGAAGCAGAGACTCAGAGGAGACATGATAGAGACTTACAAGATCATGAAGGGCATAGAGAAGGTGGAGAGGGACAGATTCTTCAACCTATTGGGAACTAAAAGAACAAGGGGGCACTCAGAGAAATTAAAATGGGACAGGTTTAGAACCAATGCTAGGAAATTCTTTTTCACTCAGAGGGTGATGGGCACCTGGAATGCGCTTCCGGAGGTTGTGATAGGACAGAGTACATTACGGAGTTTCAAAGAAGGATTGGATAAATTCCTGAAGGATACTGGGATTGAGGGATACAGATAAAGGTAGAGATAGGATTATGAAAGGGTATAGAGAGAATGATAAAGGGAATTGAAGGGTTTTAGACAAAGGATCACCTTACAGGTCATGGACCTGATGGACCGCTGCAGGAGTGGACTGCTGGGCGCGATGGACCTCTGGTCTGACCCAGCGGAGGCAACTTCTTATGTTCTTATGTTCTTATCACTACCCTCAGTCGTCTTCCACTCAACCAGTTCTTGACCCAGCCCATCACTTTGGGACCCATCCCGAGGGCATTCACTTTTTTATTAGACGTCTAAATACACCACATCTAGCGCACATCCTCTATCCAATTCTCTGGTCAGCCAGTCAAAGAAATTGATCAGATTTGTCTGACAAGACCCAACTCTAGTGAATCCATGTTGCCTCCAGTCCTGTAATCCATTCTTTGTTTTAAAAGTGTTTCCATTAATTTGCTTACCACAGAAGTCAGATTTACCAGCCTGTAATTCCCTTCTTCTTCCTTACTTCCACTTTTGTGGCGAGGGACCACATCCGCCCTTCTCCAGTTCTCTGGTACCACTCCCAACTTTAGAAACTCATTGAAAAGGTCAGTCAGCGGAGCTACCAGAACTTCCCTAAGTTCCTTCATCACACTTGGATGTACACCATCCGGCACCATCGCTTTGTCTACCTTTATTTTAGCTAGCTCCTCAGGGACAAAACCCTCTGAAAATCGAGCAAGGCCTATTACTCCTCCATCCCTATTTACATTTGTCTTCTACGGTCCCATTCTTGGATCTTCAGCCGTGAACACAGAGTAGAAATATTTGTTAAGCAATTTGACCTTTTCTTTATCAGCTTCTACATATTCCTCCCCTTCACCTTTGAGTCTCACAATGCCACTTTTGCACTTCTTCCTATCTCTAATATATCTAAAAAATGTATTGTCTACCCGTTTTATCGTGCCAGCTATTTTTTCTTCCATTTGCATCTTTGCTTTCCTGACTAAATGACTAGTTGTTCTTAACTTTTCCAGATATTTTTGCCTGTCTTCCTCTTTCTGCATTCTTGTGTAGTTTATGAAAGCTAACCTCTTATTCCTTTCCTTCTCAGCTACTACTTTTAAGAACCAGATTTTGGCACCAGGCAGACAGCATACCTCTCATGACATCATGTCTAGTCTATGCTTCTATACCCCTCAGAAAGGAATCACCAACTAACACTACCTTACGCCTCCTAGTGGTCACGGATCCAGTACTTTTTGGGATTTCAAGCCCAGGCCTTCCTCTCCTTGGGATGCTTTTATCTCCTCCACTTCCAGGAGGCACACCAGTTCTTCAGTTCAAGGGTGGGGTTAGTCACAGTACCAATCTTGCAGTGTTCCATAATCTGAGTCCAGCTGTCTTCCCTCAGCACAGCCTCTTCGTCCCCACTACTGGAAATCTTTGACACCTCATGAACCATTTCATCGATGTACCTCTCATTCTCACGGATGCCTTAAATATAGGCCGGTAAAATGCTGGCCTTCATGTCAGACATCTGTACAAAATTTAGATGTGATTCTGGACATGGCGATTACCAGTGATTGACATGCGGTAGGTAAGCGCTTTGCAGCTACCTACTATGGCAGGCACCATTTCCAGAATCAGGCCTCCTATGCCCATCAGGAAAAGATCAGTGTTTTTTTCTTGACAGGTCTCCAAAATCTTGAGTAGTGTAGAATGGTTATTCTATTTCTTCTAAATAAAGAATTATATTTTTTTTAAAAATGGTAAAGGGGATGGGACTTGATATACCACTTTTTCTGTGTGGTTACAATCAAATTTTAGACAGGGGGTAAATGGGAATCACATTTTTTACTCTTTCAAAAAATACAAAGACTAGGGAACACTCAATAAAGTTCCATAGAAATACTTTGAAAAACAAATAGGAGAAAATGCTTTTTCACTCAATGAATAGTTAAGCTCTGGAGCTCGTTGCCAGAGAATGTAGCCTATCTGTGGGAAGCCACTGCTTGTTCTGGAATTGATAGCATGAAATGTTACTACCATTTGGATTTCTGTCACGTACTTATGACCTGGACTGACCACTGTAGGAAAACAGGATACTAGGCTAGATGGACCATTATCTGACCCAGTATGGATATTCTTATGTTCTTTTGTGTGTTATACAGCACTTAACTGGTTAAGCAGCATTGTATAAAAAAAGATAGGTTTAACTTTTAAATGGTCCTATTTAGGCGGTGGCCTTGGCTGGTTAAGGCTGAATATCAGCACTTAACTGGCCCCCAAATAGCCAGTTTTGAGTTCAGCGCTAACTGGACATTTTCAGTGGCTTTAACAGGTTAAATGCCACTGGAAGCAGTTAGCCTCAAACAAACAATTTAACCACCCAGGAGCCATTTCTAGCTGGTTACATTGCTTTGAATATTGACCCCCCATTGGTTTCTCGTGAACATTCGGCAAATTGTAAGCGCAGCCTCACCACAGGAATGCAGCCTGTCACACTCCATTCTGACCATTTCCTTTTGCTACGGAGTTTACAAGAAAGCCAGTATTTATTGTGCTAGAACACATGGGGTACACTATAATGAGATATATTAACATGTATGTGTTACTCTTTCCTTACTTCAGCGGGGTTTATGTCAAGCATTTACCACCCTCTTATGCAACAAGAAATAGTACTACTTCTCATTCTTACACAAGTTTCAAGTTTAATAGTTTTTTTGATTAATCGCTTAATCATATTTCTAAGCGATGAACAATTTAAAATTACATTAGGTAGGAAACAATACAATACAAAATTTAATATAATAACATTAGGGATTGAAGTTTAACATACTCATAACACTAGGTAAAAGGGGATGTGAAATACAAATCAAAATAGGAAAGTAGAAACAAAAAGGGAAAAGTACAAAAGGTAAACAAATAAAAAGTAAAATATTATAGGATAAAAATAGTTTGGCCTATGGATTGTTAAGATTAGTTATCAAAGGCATCTTTGAAAAGAAATGTTTTTAAATTACGTACTTTTGAATTTTCCAAGCTCCTGTTCTTCCCTTAAATACATTGGAAGGGCATTCCAAGTCTGTGGTGCGGTAACCGAAAAAATAAATTGCCATCTTGTATTAATAATCTTGAGCGAAGGAAGAGTTAGTAAATTCTGTTCATTAGATCTCAAAGCTCTATTTGGAGAATATGGAATTAATAATTTATATATAAATGCTGGGGTTTTATTACAAAGAGATTTGAAAGTCAGTATGTAAAGTTTATAGGTTATCCGATGGATAACTGGAAGCCAGTGCGCGTTTTTTAGAAGCGGTGTTACATGGTCAAACTTTCTGGATTTGGTTATAAGCTTAATGGAAGCATTTTGAATGATTTGAAGACGTTTTATTTTGTTCAACGCAATTCCCTTGAAGAGAGCATTACTGGATAAATGCAGCACTGTTCAGTGAGGTACTATTTCCAGGGAGTCCCTTTCTCAAAGGCCTTATAGTCTGCTGCTGTCAGATACCTATACCCACTATAACCTCCCCAACCCTAAAATATCCTGTCTAAATTAGATTGTAAGCTCTTCTGAGCAGGGACTGTCTATTGTATGTTAAAATGTACAGCGCTGCATACACCTTTCAGCACTATATAAATAATAAATAGTAGTAGTAATAGTAAAGTGACTTGCCCAAGGTTACCATGAGCACTGGCATAGGAATTGGAGTTTGAACCCTGGTTCCCAGCCCATTGCTTTAACCAAAGTTCCCTTTCTTCTTCTATGCGCAGTTGGGTTAGTGCTGCCTCTCAGTTGCTGCATATTTCTCATGCAATCTTTTTCGAGAATGACACAGGGACAAATTTTTCCCCCATGTGGGAACTTATTTTCCCATCCCGTCTCGATGGTCTTCAGGATTTACATCAGGTTTCATCCGGTGTAAGTGCTATTTTATAAAGGGTTCACACCCTGATCTATTTTCTGCACCCAGATTTGAGCATCATTTATAAAATTCACCACTTTGGGCTCCTTTTACTAAGGTGCGTTAGGGCCTTAACGCGTGGAATAGCGCGCACTAAGTTGCCGCGCGCGCTAGACCTTAATGCCAGCATTGAGCTGGCGTTATTCTAGAAGCATACCGCGCGGTGTAGCGCACGGTAATTTCATGAATGCGCTAAAAACGCCAGCACACCTTAGTAAAAGGAGCCCTTTATGTCATTGCGTGTTCTATATCCATGTGTGTTTATTTCTGGTTATGCATACAAGCAGAGAGACAGAGATGAAGTCTCTCCAGTAGGTGTATATATCCCTTCAGCTGGTAGGCTCGCCACTCCAAAATGGCAGGCCTTCCCCTTCCTGGTGCATCTTAGGATATACTGGGGAGGGTGGCTAAGGCTTTGATTTGCCCAGATGCCTAAGCCCCATCCCAGTGCATTCTGGAATGAAGTGGGAATGGCCTAAGACTTTGATTGGCCAAATACCTAGGAGGGGGCTTAGGCATCTGGGCCAATAATATCCTTAGGCCTCTCCTCGGTGCATCCTAGAATACACCAGGAAGGGGAAGGCCCACCATTTTGGGGTGGCAGGCCTACCGACCAGAGGATGTATGCAACCCTTAGTACGTGCTTTCATCTTAAAAGGTATGGGGGGGTTGGAGGGGTGCTAGGGGTGAGGGTCTACCAGTTAGGGGGCTGCCGGGAGGGAGGGGTTTCTACAGGTAGACAGCTAAGGGGGGTGTTACCAGGTGGGGGGGGGGGGGGAAGTTCCATAGGGGTGGTAGCAGGTGGGAGAGAAGATGTATTTAATTATTTTATTTCATTACTGGGATTTATTAACTGCCTTTATGAAGAGATTCATTCAAGGTAATTGGGGCTACTGCCAGTGTGTCCTCATGAACTCTCACTAGCAGGCCACTGAATTTTCCACAAACTTGAGTAGAGACAGTTAGAGAATCACCAGTTAGAGAATTGGGGTGGTTAGATGGAGTTAGGTGTCCATCCATAAGGGCAGATAGGATTCTATATAGGATGCCAGTCTGCGATGCTCAGCTGATTCTTAGGCAGCTGCTGAGATTGGCATTCTATACAAAATGTCCCCTTTATTCCTGTGATTTTCCACTTTTTTCCTTCTGTCAGAAAAATACAGAACAAAAAAAAGTGGAAAATTGCTCCCGGCATTATCATCAATACGGCCTTACAGTAGAAGAAGACTGTACAACTCGATTTCCCCCTCTCCCTCCCATGAAAAGAAGATGGTCTGCACATGCGTCGCAATCACTGTGCAGTGATCCATTCATTCACTGTGGGGCGTGCCTCCGATTGCATTAATTTGCATGAGGAGGCTTGCTGAATCGATCATCCAGGAAGACTTGGCACGGATTGCCCAGCAAAGGTAGGGGAACCTAGCCCAGGGGTGGGGAACTCTGATCCTTGAGGACCGGAATCCAGTCAAGTTTTCAGGATTTCCCCAAAGAATATGCATGAGATCTATTTGCATGCTCTGTTTTCAATGCATATTCATTGGGTAAATCCTGAAAACCCGACTGGATTCCGGCCCTCGAGGACCGGAGTTGCTCACCCCTGACCTAGCCCATTATTGGTTAGGCTAAGAGCTTTTCAACTGCTGCTAATACTATGTTACTATGTTAATGAGCTGTTAACCCTCAATAATTAGATGCTAACAACCAAGTACTGACACTAATTGGCACTGATTAAGATTTGCGCACACATCTGTCAAGGTGCTATTCTATAATGTGCCTAAATCCCATAGCGCAGGGCTGCCCAAGCCCGGTCCTCGAGATCTACTGGCAGGCCAGGTTTTCAGGATATCCACAATGAATATGCATGAGAGAGATTTGCTTGCACTGCCTTCTTGGTATGCAAATGTCTTTCAGGAATGTTCATTGTGGATATCCTGAAAACCTGGCCTGCCAGTCAATCTCGAGGACCGGACTTGGGCAGCCCTGCCTTAGCGTGTAACCCTCAAGTGGGCATAGCCATTGGAGGGGCATGGGTGGGTCATAGGTGTTCCAAAAAGTTTATACACAGTGTTATAGAATAATGGGTTGGCACACCCAACTTGGTCTTCAGGATTTACATCAGGTTTCATCCGGTGTAAGTGCTATTTTATAAAGGGTTCACACCCTGATCTATTTTCTGCACCCAGATTTGAGCATCATTTATAAAATTCACCACTTTGGGCTCCTTTTACTAAGGTGCGTTAGGGCCTTAACGCGTGGAATAGCGCGCACTAAGTTGCCGCGCGCGCTAGACCTTAATGCCAGCATTGAGCTGGCGTTATTCTAGAAGCATACCGCGCGGTGTAGCGCACGGTAATTTCATGAATGCGCTAAAAACGCCAGCACACCTTAGTAAAAGGAGCCCTTTATGTCATTGCGTGTTCTTTATCCATGTGTGTTTATTTCTGGTTATGCATACAAGCAGAGAGACAGAGATGAAGTCTCTCCAGTAGGTACTATCGCTTAGGTAAAACTAGAGAATGACAGGGGGACAAATTTTTCTCCATCCCCGCAGGAAATCAATTTTCCCATCCTGTCCTAATGAGTTTTGTCGCTGTCCTTTTCCCTACCCCAAGGCTTACATAGAAACATAGAAACATAGAAAAAGCGGCAGAAAAGGGCTATAGCCCACCAAGTCTGCCCATTCCAAGTATCCCCCTGCTTGTGCAGATGAGGACAGAGCTTGCAGGAATGGGGCAGGGACAGGAAAAGAACTCATCTTAAAAGTTACAGGGGCTGTGTGTGGGGGGGAGGGACGGGGTGCTGAGAAGGTCTACCGGTTAAGGGGATGCTGTGCCTCTACATGTGGGGGGCTTTAGAGGGGGTGTCGCTGAGTGGGAGGGAAGTTCCATGGGATGGTTACAGGAGTGAGTGGCCATCCTTCCTGCTGTGGACATTTGTGGTGGGTCAGGGGTGGCGGTGAGAGGGAGTGAGCATCCCTCCTGCCACAGACATTCACGAGTGGGTTCAGGGTGACAGTGGGAGGGAGTGGGCATCCCTTCTGCCGGCTGACTTCATGGCGGGGGAGGGGTTCTCTGCTGCAGCTGCTCAGATGATCACAGCAGGGAGATTTCCTTGTTGCGATCAGCTCAGCGGCCGCATCTATTTGAAATGTAGGCCAACCTCGGGGGTTTTTAATGGCATTCATTTTCTAATTAGAGATCCTCACCCCCAATATTCAGTGCTATTTAACCATTCAAGACCAGCTCTTAGCCAGTTAAATAGCGCTTAGCCTCCTAAGCATTAATATTAACCAGGAGATAGCGGGTATCTCCACTGAATATTAGCATTTAGCGGCTAGTCATTAACCAGCTATGTCACATGAATTAGCCAATTTAGCACAAATATTCAGTGCTAATTGGCTGTTTAGTGGTCAAAATAGGCTGCCTAAATAGCAGGCCTAGCTTTGACTGCTAAGAATTTAGCCAGTTAGTTTAAACCCAAAGTGAAAACAGATATTCAATGCCGGTCACCAGGGCAGGATTAACCAATAGGCCAAGTAGACACGTGCCTAGGGCCCGAAATGGTCAGGGGGGCCGATGAAGGAGAGCATCAACATTGTTTTTTCAAACGGTGAAGGGCCCCTTCAGCATCGATCAGCAACGCGGGCCCCCTCACATCGGCAACGCGGGCCCCACCCCGATCGGCAACGCGCCCCCCCCCCCCCCCCCATCGACGGAAAGTATGACAAGCAAGCAACGCGGCTAAGAAAGGCAACGGGAATTGTAATTGTGCAAGCAGTGCTACTTACCCAAAGCTTCCCTCTGACGCAGCTTCCTGTTTCCGCCTGGGCGCATGATGTGGTGAGGCGGGACAGGGGGCCCAGTGTACTTGTGTGCCTAGGGGCCCTCGACAAATTAATCCTGCCCTGCCGGTCACCGGAAATGATCCAGCACTGAATACCTGGGCTCAGTGTCAAACATGGGACTTAGGCGGGCTGCCTCCCGTGGTCTGAATACCAGCCCCATTGTGTTCACCCCACATCATTAGCCAATTAAGTTGTGCATGCATCTCAGGAAAGCACCCAAATTTGGGCAACAAATATAGGGGTACTTTTTCTAAGGCATGGATTTAGTTTGTGCTAACAATTAGAGCACTCTAAATGCTTCACAACCCATTGTATTCCTGTGGGCTGCATGGGATTTAGCACAAGCTAATCATTAGTGTGCCCTAAATTCGTTAGCACGCCTTAGTAAAAGGACTTCATAAAATCCGAGGGGGCACTGACACACAGATACAAACAAACAGATACACATATAGATAGATAGATACACAAATATACACACATATGCAGAGACAGACACACATGCATCATATACCCTAATCATCAGAGCAATTTAAATGAGCCAGAGAGGCTCTGACCTGCTTAAATTGCCAATCAGCAACTAAATGCTGCTATTCAGTAGTACTAAGCTGGGCAGTGCTACTGAATGTCAGTTATCAAAAAAAGTGAGCCAGTCAGGAGAGGGGCCGGGGGTAATACTGGGGAGGACTGGGGCTTATGCAGGCTTCATTGATATTCAGCCAGAACTCACAAAACATGAGAGGATAAATTTAGGTCACTTCCCTCCCTCTTCCCACATCAAAGCCCCCACCCTGCCTGGTCTTCCACTTCTAATATATAAGTAGGCCCCCCAGTGGTAGTCCAGCGGGAGTACTGCCCCCTCACAGTGCTGTTCAAAATGGCTGCCGCAGCCTTTCACAACAGCTCATGGTACTTTGTTTATATCGGCCGGGAATGCATAAGCTCCAGGCAGCCAGGCCACCTGGATTATGCACCAGTAATCAGTGTCAGTGACCAGAAAAGGCCCAGCACTGAATACTGGGGCATAATTTAGCCAGCAACGATCAGCTTTTTTTAAAAAAAATGCTGACCGCCGCCAGCTGAATATCAGGGGGCCTATGTGAGTTTGCATATCAGGGGGCCTGTGTGAGTTTGCAAGTGGATTAAGGGGAAATACACCATTTTGTGTCACGATAACTATGTGCTTTTCAACTTGTGTAACAAACTTGTGCATCATTTTTTTGAGCAATTAATAAGCACATCTAGCCATATCCAAGCATTTTGCTTTCTCAATTAGCATTCCTGCCTATAAGCAGGCAACATTCTAGACAAAACATCCTACCAGACGCAAAGAATAAAGAGAAAGGGCACCAAATATTATATTATAGTCAAGAATGTTGTGTTTTCTCTACAGAGGGGGAAATCAATGCATATTAGCAGAGTCTGGATCAGCACAAAATGTACCTTTGTATCTAAAATCTGAAACAGGGCATGAATATTTAACAGAGAAGAGAAGGATTCTGTCAGCATGTGAAAGTAAAAAAAGAGAAGCAGAAGGAAGGGAGGAACTGTGTCTGTCTTCGGTTGACTGCAGCTTCGCACACTGTACACAGAGTGAGTCACGCAGTGCTGGGGCTTGGGAAGTGTTGTGGGGGTGGTGAGGGAAAGGGGGGGAGAGATGAAGGAAAGATTCTATTTGGAAAAACAAACAGAGAGGCAAAAGGAGACAGCCAGCCCCACCTTCCCACTCATTATGCCTTAATGATTACATAGCATTGACTGAAAATTACAGAGACTGTGCAACAGTGCAATCCATTTTCAGGAGTTCCACAGATATGTAGGAAGATATGCTATTATACCCATCTCTCTTACAAGTGTTGATTTTAGAAGAGGAATGGTCTCAATCAATCAAACCCCATTATTGTAGGAGCACATTACTTTAATCTGGGCACCTCAATGCTACATAGTAAAAGCAGAATTGATTAACAGTGGTTATAGGAATTTGTTCCTAAATTCGCAAGATCCTTGCTACAGAATAGGCATTTTATATTTAAAAACAGAGATCCATGGATGTGAGGTTGGAAATGTGCCCTCTTAAGATCATCTATCTGACCTCTGCCACTGGTTTCAATACTCTAGCATTTGTCTCACACTCCTTGGCACAGTTATCAGTGCTTTTGTGTGGGTCACAGTAAAAGCTCTATTCATTAGGACCAATCATGGTTTTTTGGCATCTAAAGGTTAGTTCCAGTGTCAAAAGGTTACCACCTTATTCACTAAGGACTTATGTTGGCTACTGTTCAAGTCAAAAGCAAATTCTTCAGTGTATTCTTAGCTATAATTGAAGGGAGGTACGTTAATGAATACACCATGAGCAGTTTATATTAAATTACTCAATATAATGGTATTCACTCAACTATGATATAGTAGGTCTCCAAGCCTTCTCACAGGTGTAGGACATACTTAAATGTGGAGCAAAACATGTTTTGTTAATCTTATTAGTATAACAAATACAAATTGTGTATTCTCTTTCATTACTGCCAATCATAAGAACATAAGAATTGCCAAACTGGGACAGACTGAAGGTCCCAAGTACCTAGCTAGATCCCAAGTAGTAAAACAGACAAATTCAAGTGATACATATAGACTTGCTACAGGAGGGAGGGGATACTAGTTACATTAGTTTCTTGTAAAAACCAAAACAAAAAAGAGGGAGACACAGAAGGAGGGGAGTACGGGCTAAGTCTTAGAATGGCGATGATCAGATCTATGTAGTGAAGGCATCTTTGAACAGAAATGTCTTAAGGTTGGATTTGAATTTTGCTAAGCAGTCTTCTTTTCTAAGGTAGTGAGGTAAGGTGTTCCATAAGCTTGGTGCAGTAACTGAGAAGATAGTTTTCCGGGTGGTGTCATAAACTATATGACAAATCGAGGGGACTGAAAGAAGATTTTGTTGGGCCGAATGAAGTGATCTGGAGGGGGAATATGGTAATAGCAGTCAATCGATGAATGCCAGAGTATGTTCAGATCTTGCTTTAAACATAAGAAGAAGTATTGTGTATGTTATCCAATGAGTTATAGGAAGCCTGTGGGTATCTTGAAATAGTAGTGTGACATGATCATACTTTTTTTCTTGTAGGTGATTTTAATGGCAGTATTCTGGATTATTTGGAGTCTTCTTATCTCTTTATTTGTGATCCCTTAATATAGGGTATTGCGATAGTCATAGCTGCGGAACCTAGGCTCATTCCAATTATTCCGAAAACATCTGAAAACCTGGCTTTTCTCCAAAACGTAAAGCTATCTATTTAAAATGTAGTTAGCTGTCCTTTTCATAGCCTCTTATTTCTTATGTCCTTCCTTCATTTATTGAATTACCTGTAAACCGTGCCGAGCTCTATCTTTATGGAGATGATGCGGTATACAAACTTAAGGTTTAGTTTAGTCTAGAAGAGTGAATAAGAATATTCAGTGATTTAGGGTTCAAGAAAAGTGGTGATAGAACGGATCGTTTTTAATTTTAAAAAGCATTTCTTAACAACCGAGCTTATTTGTTGGTGATATGAAAGTTTGTTGTCTAGAATAACTCCAAGAAGTTTAATGGTAGTATTCATTTTGATTGGTGTTGATTTTATGCAGACTGGGATCACTAAGGTTTCTTGGTCATTGCTAGGAAAGAGAAGTGCCTTAGTTTTGGCAATGTTAAGTGAAAGCATTTTTTACATAAGACATTGGCTTACTCTATCTAGTTTTTGAGAGATGTCTTGAATGTCGCTCACTACATTTGGTTGAATTGGGTGGATGAGTTGAATGTCATCAGCATATGCAAAGACTATGAAACCTATAGACTGAGCAATGGTCAGTAAAGGAGCAAGAAACAGATTGAATAGGATGGGTGATAGCATTGACCCTTGCGGAACTCTGAAGTCTTGTATATACGGTTCCGAAGCAGAGTTAGCATATTTTGCCTGATAGGTGCAATCTGAAAAGTAAGAAATGAACCACTCAAGGACTTTCCCTGAGATTCCCATGAATTGCAGTCTTTCTAGAAGTATTGAGTGATCTATAGTATTTAAGGCTGCTATGAGATCCAAGAAATAAGAATAACTGATTTCCGATGATTCAGGAAATATAATAACTGATTTCCGATGATGCAGGAAGTATCAGCTCTATAGGTTATTTTAGCTCTATAGTAATTATAAAATGTGACAGTTGAATTAGGTCATCTTCAGTCATACCAAGGACAGTACTATTTTCTTGGTGACTAAGTGCTACCTTGTGATCCCTGCTCTCTAAAAGGGAAATTCTATAACTGGGCTCCCACATTTACACTGCACTTGAACACATCAATGGATAGAACACTGGCACTTTTGACAGATTTGTACACATGTAAGTGGTAGTGGGTCAACTAACAATGTAAGTGGCAAGGGGCATTCTCATGGGTGAAGCATGGATGGGCAGGGCTGACACTTATGCATGTATTGCTGCTTCTAGCAAAATTGCACTGGCTTCCAATATCTGCCAGAATACACTTCAAACGTGCATGCCTAACTTTTAAGATCTTATTCGGCATTTGCCCTTTATTAATTCCTCTGTCTGGACAGGCTAGAACTATGCATAAACTTAAATTAGCATTTCCCTCTCTGAAAGGCATAGTTTCCACTAATAAACTGGGGAAGTCCCTCTCCTTCAATTTAACCAAATTATGGAATAAAATGTCTCTGTGGATGAGAGAACTGGATTCCCTTCAAATCTACTGTAAACATCTAAAAACCTGGTTATTTACCAAATTATAAACCTTGCTTTTTCGGGGGGTGGAGGAGGTTCTTCACATCAAATGCTGTAAACCAAGTTGAACTTTATTCTTATAAAGCTGACACGATCTATAAATTTAAGGTTTAGTTTAGTAAGTTATGCAATATTGTCAGTTAAGTACCACTCTGCAGTTATGCCAGATCTATTGCAGGTGTAACTGCAAAGACAGGTACACCAATCCCAGGTTATGATCTATTGCAGGTGTAACTGCAAAGACAGGTACACCAATCCCAGGTTATGATCTATTGCAGGTGTAACTGCAAAGACAGGTACACCATTCCCAGGTTATGATCTATTGCAGGTGTAACTGCAAAGACAGGTACACCAATCCCAGGTTATGATAGTATACTATAATGGAATTTAGTTATCCAGATGCCATTATGTGAGAACAGACTCTCACTATGCATCATCAGGAGTGCTTAAATGGAGGTGCTCACTCATAGAATCACCCTCTAAATGGGCACAGTAGGAACTGGGTTCCTTTGAAATGGGATCTATGGCTTTTATAATTACACTTTATTTTGAGTTTGGTAGAAAAATTGAATTACCTATATCAAATGAAGAAAGCTCTACTTAATATTCCATGACATTATCAGTATGTTAACAAATAAAGCCCTAGCTCTGAAACAAACTGACCAGGTATCCTCTGAATGTCTTTCTTTACTCACTACAATCGAAGCCAATTTATCTCCCCCTCCACCTTATCTCCCCTTCCACCCCAAACCATCATTTATTTTTGAAGATGTCCCTAAAATGTATGCAACTCCTGAGCAACATGGTTATCTTCCCCAGACTCTGGTTCTAATATCCCTCAGATTCTTAATGTGAGCATGTCCTAGAAAAATCGTTTCCAAACTTGTCTTCAGGGACTCTCAGTCAGTTGGATTTTTGTGATATCTGTATTGAATATGCAGAGATAAATTTGCATAAAATGAAGTAAGTGTGTATTCATTGCGGCTCTCGTTGGACATGCAGCTGTCAATTATGAGATAATTCTGAAGATAAGGTTATTAGATTAAGTTCACCAGTCACGTTGGTGCTTTTAGTTGGAATCCACTTTTAAGAAGATCATCTTCAGACTCCTGATGTTATGTTATGTCATTTTATTTGTGGTCTTTTATCCCACCAAATCTTCCTAGGAGGAGTTCAAGGCAGGTGACAACATTGATCAATGCAGTAGCAGTAATTGGTGTAGAAGTAGCAGTAAATCAGTGCAGTGATCAGACAATAAGTGAAGCGATATTCTTGATCAAAGCTACAGTAACAGCGGTCAATCTGTTATTGGTGGTATAGTATTGATTGTTACCGTACAGGTATAAATGTACATTTTGGGGGTCAGGTTTGTTCTTAGAATATATTACTGATGTGGTGAATTGGTGTGTGGGATGTTTACCTCATCATCAAGAGCATATGGCTCAAGAATTAGGTCGGGCTAGGCCAGGGGTAGGCAATTCCGGTCCTCGAGATCCGGAACCAGGTCAGGTTTTCAGGCTCTCCACAATGAATATGTATGAGATGGAACTTGCATGCACTGCCTCCTTGAGATGCAGATCTACCTCATGCATATTTATTGTGGATATCCTGAAAACCTGACCTGGCCCCAGCTCTCGAGGACTGGAATTGCCTACCACTGGGCTAGGCTCTTGGTCAGGATTTTTGGAAAAGCCATGTTTTTAGGAATTTGCGGAACAGAGCATGTTTGGGAGATTTGCGTATCTCTGCTGATGGTGTGTTCCACATTTTTGCAAGTCAGTAATTAAAGGAGCTGCTATTTGCCTTTTATACTTTATTCTTTTCAAAGACATCAAAGACATGTCAAGCAGTTAGTGTTACGTTGTTTGGTCGATCTTCTCAGTAGTACTGTATATGTAGGCAGTGGCATAGTAAGGGTGAGCGGCACCTGGGATGGTGGTGCCCTTCCCTTTCCCCGTACCTTTTTAACTTCTTCGATGTGAGCAGCATGCCCATCACTTCCTAGTTGCGGCTCCTGGAAGTGACGTCAGAGAGAGTGCCGATGATGACACAGGCAGCAACCTCGTGCCGGAGAAGTAAAAAAGGTACAAGAGAAAGCATGCGGCAAAGAGAGGAGTGAGGGGGGTGGAAAGGAGGAGGGGTGCCACGCCCTTAGGAAGACCGTACCAGAGGCAGACTGAAACCCCCCTTACTATGCCACTGTATCTAGTAGTGCTGCCCGATTCAGGGGAAAAAAATTTGATTCGATTCGATTCAGCCTATTGAATTGGTTTTTCGAATCGATTTGATTTTCCTTCCCAATTGGGTGTTTTTTTCAAACATCCTGATGGGTTTATTTTATAGCCTCTTCACCCCCTTTGCCTTCTCCTAACCACATTGGCGCTGTGGTGTAAAAAAAATCAACAAACTAAAAAGACTTTTCTTAGCTCACGTTTGCGGTCTAACAACAGCTCTGGCAGGATACACATTTCAAATCTGACAAACTGTAATCCCAAAACAGAAAATAAAATTATTTTTCCTACCTTTTGTTGTCTGGTCATTATTCAAATCTTGTTGGTCCCAGGCTCTGGTTGCCTTCTGATAACTTGCTTGCCAGGGTCTCCTTCTTTCTTCTTTCTCCGTGCTAACCATCCACCTGCCATCTCAGTCCTCTGGCATCTTTCCTTTTTTTCATCTCCCTCCACAGATCCACCTTTTCTTAACTACCTTTTCATCCATCATCTCTTCCTCCTTCCCCACCACCCCAGGGTCCACCATCTCTCCTTTTCTTTTCTCAACTACCCTCCTATCCAGTATCTCTATCCCCCTCCACACCACCCCTTGTGTCCAACTTCTCTCCCCTTTCTGTTCCTTCCCTCCCTAAATCCCATTGTCCATCATCTCTCTTCTTCTCCTCTATTTTTAAACCCATTATTTCTTCTCCCACAAAGTCCAGCATATGCACGTCTCTTTCAACCCCCCTTCCTTCCCTCCCTCCGTGTACTTCTACACCAGGGCCCCTCCCTTAAAGGTCTGTTCCCCCGAAGGCCTGTCTTCCCCTTGAAGGCCTGTCCCCCCTTGAAGGCCTATCTCCCCCTCTTGAAGGCCTGTCTCCCCCCTTGAAGGCCTGTCTCCCTCCCCTTGAAGGCCTGTCTCCCCTCCTTGAAGGTTTGTCTCCCCCCTTGAAGGCTTGTCCCCTCCTTAAAGGCCTGCATCCCACCCCTGAAGGCCTGCCTGTCTCCCCCCTTGAAGGCCTGTCCCCCCTTGAAGGCTTGTCCCCCCTTGAAAGCCTGTCCCCCCTTGAAGGTCTGTCCCTCCCTTTTAAGGCCTGTCTCCGGGGAAGGAACTGGACAGCAGCACTTCGCGACTGACCCTCCCCACTCGCCCTCTAAAGAAGGTGCGGCAGCGGCCGGCCAACAAGAGCAGTACTGCTTTAGGGGGTGGGGGGAGGGTCAGATGAATCGGGAAGCTGATTTTTTTTATTTTAAATCGATTCACCCGAAGTGAATCGGTGAACCGATTCGAATCGTGAATCGGGCAGCACTAGTGCAGACTATTAGCCAAAACACAAGCCATGTCAAGTCAAATTCAAATTCAAATTAAAGGACATTTGAGCAATTTGGCCTTTTTTGTACTGTCGTCTCTACTGTTTTTGCCTTGGTTTGCTTTTTATGTGGAGAATTATTCTTCTGTTTTCCTTTGATTCCTAGCAGAAGTCCATATTAGTGAAACTTAAAACTCCTGGGAGAGTATGCAGTCCTAACTATTTGTGTGCTTTAGCCAATAAGGATCTGAAACACACATACTCCAAGGATATCCTAGATCTTGTTTTATGGCTCTAGATTAAAAGGGAAGCTGTGTACTGAATGATGCAGATCAAGCACCATAGGAAGGCATTGTTATTATTGAATTTTCCAAAACAGCACATCTGAAATAGTTGATCTCTGAAATGGATTGTGAAACTGGCACACTTGCTGAGAATAGAAAAACAAAACAAAACCTTGAACATAAGAAGTTGCCCCCGCTGAGTCGGACCAGAGGTCCATCTTGCTCAGCGGTCCGCTCCCGCGGTGGCCCATCAGGCCTAGTGCCTGAACAGTGGTCCCTGATTAATTTTGTAACTTACCTCTAATCCCATCCCTATAATCTACCTTTACTCTTATCTGTACCCCTCAATCCCTTTGTCTTCCAAGTACCTATCCAAAGCGTCTTTGAACCCCTGTAGCGTGCTCCTGTTTATCAAATCCTCTGGTAGCACGTTCCACGTATCCACCACCCTCTGTGTGAAAAAGAACTTCCTGGTGTTTGTTCTAAACCTCTCCCCTTTTAATTTCTCTGAGTGCCCCCTTGTACTTATTGATCCCCTTAATTTGAAAAATCTGTCCCTGTCTATTTTTTCTATGCCCTTCATGATCTTGAAGGTTTCTATCATGTCTCCTCTAAGTCTCCGCTTTTCCAGGGAGAAAAGCCCTAGCTTTTTCAGTCTGTCAGTATATGAGAGGTCCTCCATGCCCTTTATTAGCTTAGTTGCTCTTCTCTGGACCCTCTCAAGTACCTCCATGTCCTTCTTGAGGTACGGCGACCAGAACTGAACACAGTACTCCAGGTGCGGGCGCACCATAGCACGATACAGTGGCAGGATGACTTCCTTTGTCCTGGTCGTGATACCCTTCTTAATGATACCCAACATTCTGTTTGCTTTCCTTGAGGCTGTGGCACACTGCGCCGACGCCTTCAATGTTGTGTCTACCATCACTCCCAGGTCTCTTTCAAGGTCGCTCACCCCTAGCGCTGATCCCCCCATTTTGTAAGTGAACATCGGGTTTTTTTTCCCTATATGCATGACCTTGCATTTCCCTATGTTGAAACTCATTTGCCACTTTTGGCCCATTTTTCCAGTGTTGTCAGATCTTTTTGGAGATCTTCGCAGTCCTCCATGTTATTGACCTTGCGATATAGTTTGGTGTCATCCGCAAATTTAATAACCTCACATTTTGTTCCTGCTTCCAGGTCGTTAATGAATATATTGAATAGGAGCGGTCCCAGCATCGACCCCTGTGGAACTCCGCTCATGACCCATTGCCAGTCTGAGTAATGTCCCTTTACTCCAACCCTCTGTTTCCTGTCCGCCAGCCAGTTTTTGATCCATCAGTGGACCTCCCCTTGCACCTCATGGTTCCATAGCTTCCTTAGTAGTCTTTCGTGTGGCACCTTGTCGAAGGCTTTTTGGAAGTCAAGGTAAATGATATCTATGGATTCCCCTTTATCCACCTGGCTGGTTACTCCCTCAAAGAAGTATAATAAGTTCGTGAGGCATGACCTGCCCTTTCAGAAGCCACGCTGGCTCAACTTTAGCTGCCCATAGTTGTCGATGTGTTCCCAGATGCTGTCTTTAATCAGTGCTTCCATCATCTTTCCCGGGACCGAGGTCAAGCTCACTGGCCTGTAGTTTCCTGGGTCTCCCCTTGAGCCTTTCTTGAAGATGGGCGTGACATTTGCTATTTTCCAGTCTTCCGGAATCTCTCCAGTTTTTAGGGATAGGTTGCATATTTGTCGAAGTGGCTCAGCTATTTCGTTCCTTAGTTCCTTGAGTACCCTTGGGTGAATGCCATCCGGACCTGGCGATTTGTCGCTCTTTAGCCTGTCTATCTGCCTGAGGACATCCACCTTGCTCACCTCTAGCTCTCCTTTCATCCTGCTCTCCTTTTACGATCTCCTCGGGCTCCGGAATGTTGGTTGTGTCCTCCCTCGTGAAAACTGACATGAAGAACTTATTTAGCCTGTCAGCTATCTCCTTTTCCTCTTTTACCACTCCCTTTCTGTCCCCATCATCCAAGGGTCCCACTTCCTCCCTTGCTGGTTGCTTCCCCTTAACGTACCTGAAGAATTATTTGAAGTTTGTTGCTTCCCCTGCCAGTCTCTCTTCATATTCTTTTTTTGCTTTCCTAACCACTCGATGACACTCCTTTTGGTGTTTTTTGTGTTCCTTTTGGTTCTCCTCTGTTTTGTCCTTTTTCCATTTTTTGAATGATGCTTTCTTGTCACTTATCGCCTTTTTCACTGCATTTTTCACTTTTTTGTTCTATTTTTTTTTTTGCACCCTTTCCTTTACTTGGGTATGCACAGGTTCTGTGCTTCGTGCACTGTGCCCTTGAGTATGGTCCAGGCATTTTCTACGGACTCCATCTTCCTTGTGCTGTTGTTGAGTTTCTTTCCCACCATTTTCCTCATGGCATCATAATTCCCTTTTTTGAAGTTAAGTGCAGTCGTTGTAGTTCTTTTCACCTTTGATCCAATTTCTAGCCTGTACTGGATCGTGTTGTGATCGCTGTTTCCTAGTGGGGCTAGTACCGCCACCTCCTTAGCGGGTCCCCCTAGTCCGTTGAGGATTAGGTCAAGAGTGGCATCACCCCGTGTTGGTTCCGTGACCAGCTGTTCCATGAAACAATCCCTCGTGACCTCCAGGAATTTGGTCTCCTTCATGCAGTTTGAGTGCCCAATACTCCAGTTTATTCCCGGGTAGTTGAAGTCTCCCATCACCACCACACTTCCGCTTTTGCATACCTGCCTCAGTTCAGCCTCCAGATCCTGGTCGATTTCTTCCGTTTGTCCAGGTGGACGATAGTACAGACCCAATTTTATGTCTGCTCCAGTTCCTCCTGGTAGCTTAACCCATAGTGATTCCAAGTCGTCCGCCCTTACTGTTGTTTCCATTCTGGTTGAAGGTATGGAATCTTTTATATATAGTGCTATTCCTCCACCCTTTTTGTGTGACCTATCTCTCCTGTAGAGTTTGAATTCTGGTAAAGCCAGATCCCATTCATTGTCATCAGTCCACCACGTTTCTGTGACTCCAATTATGTCTAGGCCCTTTTTGCTGGCTAGGATTTCCAGCTCTCCCATTTTAGCCCTTAGGCTCCTAGCATTAGTGTATAGGCAAAGTAAGTCCCGTTTGTTCGCCTTTCTTGCTGTTTTTTCTCGTGGTTTGGCGCTCCTGGCCCCATCGTGAGTTGCCAGACCTCAAGCCTCATCTCGATCATCCTCCTCCTGTGGTGTGTCTGTTTCGTCCTCAGCCTGTTCCCCTGTTTTTGGTTGTCCCTCTGGATTCCGTTGTTCTCTATTAGTGCTGCTTGCCAGTTTTATTTGTGCACAAGACCCCTGCAATTCTCCTTTAGGTCCTTTTTCAAAAAGTTCCCACTCAGACCTGAGCCCTCTTTTACAGTGTCCTTGCTCAATATCTTTGGCCCGGGTCCCCTGCATTGCATCCTTAGGTTCTTTTTCCAAAAGTTCCCTCTCAGTCCCGATCCCTTTTTTACAATGTTCTTGCTCTATGTCCATGGCCCTGGGCCCCTGTGTTGTATCCTTAGGTCCTTTTCCCAAAAGTTCCCACTCAGTCCCCAGCCCTCTTTTACAATGTCCCTGCTCAGTATCCTTACTTGATACTTTTGTCCGATGTGTCAGATCGACTGTCGGCTTTCCCCTCTTTCTCAGTTTAAAGCCAAATCAATGACGCTCTGGACGTTGCGTGCCAGCATCCTTTCCCAGTCGTGCTCAGGTGCAGTCCGTCTCTCCTGTAGAGCTTATTCTTTCCCAGGAAAGTTGTCCAGTTCTGTGCAAAAAGGAAACCCTCCTCCTCGCACCATCTCCTGAGCCAACCGTTTATTGCTTGTAGTTCGCTCTGCCTCCTTACGTCTGCTCTAGGTACTAGCAGGATCTCTGAGAAGGCTATCTTCCTTGCCCTCAGTTTCAGTTTCCTCCCCAGGATCCTGAACTCATCGGTTAGTGCAGTCCTGTTGTAGTCCCTCCTGCTGACGTCGTTGGTTCCAACATGGATTACTACAGCTGTCTCCTCCGTCTCGGCCCCTTCCAGGATCCTTTCGATTCTGTCGGTGACGTCCTTCGTTCTTGCCCCCAGGAGACATGTCACTAGACGGTCCTCTCTCCTTCCAGCTATGTGACTGTCCACTCCTCTCAGGATTGAGTCTCCCACCACGATAGCAGATCTTCCCTTCCTCAACTGTCTCTCTGGTCTCAGGTCTCTATCGGTGGTGCAGTCCTCTATTCCCTCCTCTGGGTTCTGTCGGGTCTGCTCCTCATCTGCCTGTCCAGATTCTCCGCAAGGTCCTACTCCCATGGCGTCTGGTGGATTTTGTCGTCCGTCTGTTAGTTCCCTCCTGATGTGCTTGTGGTCCTGTGCCTCCACCATCCTGCAGGCCTCCTCGATGAACTTCTCGAGTTCCCTAACTTGTTCTGTAATGTGGTCCTCTCTGGCGGTGTCTTCCGTTGCCCAGCACTGCTCCTCTATGGTGCAGAGTCCCTCCAGTTCCTGTACTCGAACCTGCAGTCTCCCAACCTCCTTCTTCAGGCTATCCAGTTCCTGGCATCGACTGCATATGTACGCCCGCCTCCCGGAGGGGAGGTAGTCATACATATGACATTCGATGCAGTATACTGGGTAGCTCTGCTGGGCTCTTACTGCCTCCATTTCTTCTATTCTGTTCCTATGTCCCACGGTGCGTATGAGTGGTGCCTGGCGCGCAGCTAGCTGAAAGAGTAGAGAGAGAGAAGAGTGAGAAGAGAAGAAAAGTACCTTAGATTTTTGCTGCTGGGCTGCCTGGGCTCCTTCTCAAGGCTCCTTCGCAAAGGCGCTCTCGCTGCACGCCGTTGGCTCCTCCCCTTTTAAGGGGGAGCTCCGGGTCTGCTGCCGGTGATATCAGGGAGTGGGCGGAGCTAACTCTCGCCTCAGCCCCTCACCCTCTGCCTCTCTCCTGCTCCTTCCCTTCTGCCTCCACGTGTCTCCTCTGTCCTGCCTTCTGCTTCTCTCCTCAGCCCTCTCCTCCTCTGCCTGCCCCGATCTCAGAACAAGCTGAAAGCAAGCTGATCTGCGATCCTTAGCCCCTCCCCTTTTAAGGGGGAGCTCCGGGTCTGCTGCCGGTGATGTCAGGGAGTGGGCGGAGCTAACTCTCACCTCAGCCCCTCACCCTCTGCCTCTCTCCTACTCCTTCCCTCCTGCCTCCACGTGTCTCCTCTGTCCTGCCTTCTGCTTCTCTCCTCAGCCCTCTCCTCCTCTGCCTGCCCCGATCTCAGAACAAGCTGAAAGCTTGAAATACATATACCATATTTTTTGCACCTGACCATAAGACGCACCCTAGATTTAGAGAAGTAAAACAAGAAAAAAAAACCATTCTGAACCAAATTCTCCCTCACAGGTTCTGCACCCAACTCCACACTCCTTGCCAGGCTCTGCACTCTGTTCCCCCTCCCTGCCAGACTCTGTACCCTGTACCCCTTTGGTGATCTAGTGGTAGGCTGGGACAAGGCAGGCTGGGACAGGGCACAGGTTAAGCCAGGGCAGGGCACAGGTCAGGCAGGGACAGGGCAAACAGGCTTAGTAGCAGACAGGCAGGCCTAGTGGCACTACAGCTGCATCCATATAGGGTGTTTAAACAAAAAAAAAAAAGCCAAAATACTTTAATTAACTACTCGTGAGCTCTGGTGATCAGAGCTATTTTGGGTCTGTGCAGAATAGTTTGCCTCTTCAGACTACTCAGCACAAATAGCATGCATTTAATTTACATGCTATTTGTGCTAAGCATAGCGAGTCAAAACAAAATTGCTCTCAACCCAGTATTTTTTTTTTTTTACCGGGTTGCCAGAGCTTTGTGCATCCTCAATATTCAGCACTGACTGGTTACATTTATAGCGACCAAATAGGTCTGCTATTTTCATAGTCTAAATTGGCTACTAAACTAGTGGCTCAGCACTAAAAAATTGCCAGTTATCTGGTTAATGTTTAGCTGCTAACCACAAATATATAGCAGAGATAGTCAGTTATCGCATACTTAATGTTTGCATTTAACCAAAGAAACACTATTTAATCATTTTCATTTTTTGGGTTATTTTAAGCCCTGTGAGTACCCCCCTTAAGCCTTACCTGGTGGTCTAGCGGGTTTTCGAGCAGGAGCGATCTTCCCATGCTTCTGCCCCATGCAGATCGCTCACAGGAAATGGCTGCCTTGAGCTCCCATCGTAGTCTCGATTTCTGGCATATTCCTGCTTTTCATGTTGAGTTGTTTGGTGTGTTTGTGGCGTGTCCTCCTGGCTCAGTACAAGATCACATACAACATCAATGTGCTCTTGTGTGCAAATCAAGCACAGTTGTATGCTGCCTGGCTTACAATCCACGATACCAGTTGCTTGGATCTCGTGTAGCAGCACATCATGGCCGTTTTTGTTCCAACTCTTTTCTGGGAACTTTTTCAACAATTATCGACTGCTGTAACCTTTTAGCAGTACCAAGTTCTTTATCAGGATTTGATCTTCTGCAGTGAAAACCATTTTGATACAGAGACTGCTTACAAACTATCATCTGCTTCTGTGTGTTTCCCATAGCAATAATTCATTTTCACAAGGTAGTGTTGTGGTGCGGTGGGAAATATTTACAACATTTTACATCAACTTCATTCAGGACATGACACACTAAATTTCATAAGAATTGGCCGAATTCTGTGTAAATTAAGACAAAAAACATTTTTGGGGTGGGAATTTTTCCCCCAGTTCATATTGTAGAATAGACTCTCAGGGCTGGCTTCTGTATAGGACGCCCAGTCTCACCAGCCACCAAAGCAGCTTTTGAGACTCGCACACGGGTGTCCTATATGAAATCACCCCTTATAACCATCCTGCTCCTCTAACCGGCATCCATGTCACAGGCACCAGTTAGAGAATCACGTTGCCGTTGAGCTGATCACTGCAAGGGAATCTCCCTGTGGAGATCAGTTTAGTGGCCATGGCCAGGAAGTCATCCCCCCTGCGAAGTTGGCCAGCAGGAGGGATGCCCACTCCCTCCTGTCGCCACACCTGAACCCCCATACATACACACTGTCCATGGCTGGAAGGATGCCCAATCCCTCCTGCTGCAAACTCTGAAATAATCTCTGGCAGGAGGGATGTCCAGTCCCTGCTGCTGAAAACCCCCCATCCCCATGAAGATCAATGGCAGGAGGGATACCCAGTCCCTCATGCTGAAACTCCCCCTCCCCCCCCATGAAGAACCAGCAGGAGGGATGCCCAGTCCCTCTTTCTGGAACACCCCCTCTACCAAAGACCAATGGCAAGAGGATGCCCAGTCCCTCCTACCGGACACCCCCCACCTCACCCAAAGATCAACAGCAGGAGGGATGCCCACTCTCTCCTGCTGAAACTCCCCCTGAAAAAATACCCCTACCCCAAAGACACCCCCCAAGCCCACCCAAAATATCCCATGCCTTTTTCTTGCAGCCAGAAAGAGGGATGCTTACTCCCTCCAACTGTCAGACCCACCTCCACAGAATCACGGGCCTTCCCCTTCCTGGTGCATCCTGGGCCAACCGGAATCTTAGGCCTCTTTCCAAGTGCATTCTGGGATGCACTGGGAGTGGCCTAAGACTCCAATTTGCAGATCCTTTAGGCCACTCCAAAGGAGGGGGCACTTGGGCTAATCATTGCCTTAGGCACTTCCCTAGTGCATCCCAGGATATACCAGGAAGGGAAAGGCTTACCAATCTGTGGAGGTGAGCCTGCTGGCTGGAGGGAGTAAGTATCCCACCAGCCGACCTGCAAGAAAAAGGTACTGTGGGATCCAGGAGGGCTTAGGGGGTGTCGGGGTGGGGGCATTTTTTCTGGGGTGGTTCCAGCAGGAAGAACTGGGTATCCCTCCTGCTGTTGATTTTTTTTGGGGGTCTGGCACGGGGGACTGGGCATCCCTCCTGCCAGTTATCTTTGTGGGTGGCGGCAGGAAGAATTAGGTACTCCTCTTGCAGCGGACATTCGAGGGGGTGGGGCTTTGGGGGTTCTAGTAGGAGGGACTGGGCATCCTTCCTGCTGGCTGACTTTGCAGTGGAACGGGTTCCCTGTTGTGGCCGCTAAACTGATCATGACAGGGAGATTCCCTTGCTGCAATCAGTTCAGTGGCCACATCTGTTTGAAATGTAGGCCAGCATTTTTCTGGCCTTCATTTCAGGTGCCTATCGTGGACTAGGACCGCCTGAGCTCGCCTAAGGCCGCTTCTTGGCAAAACCACGCCCACGCCTAACCTTGGGCGAGCTTAAGTGGCCCTACACATCTCCCTAGGCTCACAAAAGCACCTACAATGTAGGCAGCCTACCTTGGTTGTTTTTTTTTTTTTTTTTTTTAACGTGAGTGCCGATCGGCTACTTAGCGGTAGGACGCCTACAGCCACTTTACAATCGGGACACCTGCTTATAGAACTGACCCCATAATCTATATATATAAAATCGGATGTATGTATGTATGTATGTGTGTGTGTGTGTGTATGTGCCGCGATCACGCAAAAACGGCTTGACCGATTTGAACGAAACTTGGTATGCAGATCCCTCACTACCTGGGGTGATATGTTCTGGGGGTCTCGCGGCCCACCTGCACACGTGGGCGGAGCTACAAACAGAAAATCAGATTTCACCCATTCATGTCAATGGAAAAAATGTAAAAAGCTGCCATTCTCACAGTAATTCAAAAACGGCTTGACCGATTTGAACGAAACTTGGTATGCAGATCCCTCACTACCTGGGGTGATATGTTCTAGGGGTCTCGTGGCCCACCTGCACACGTGGGCGGAGCTACAAACATAAAATCAGATTTCACCCATTCATGTCAATGGAAAAAATGTAAAAAGCTGCCATTCTCACAGTAATTCAAAAACGGCTTGACCGATTTGAACGAAACTTGGTATGCAGATCCCTCACTACCTGGGGTGATATGTTCTGGGGGTCTCGTGGCCCACCTGCACACGTGGGCGGAGCTACATACAGAAAATCAGATTTCACCCATTCATGTCAATGGAAAAAATGTAAAAAGCTGCCATTCTCACAGTAATTCAAAAACGGCTTGACCGATTTGAACGAAACTTGGTATGCAGATCCCTCACTACCTGGGGTGATATGTTCTAGGGGTCTCGTGGCCCACCTGCACACGTGGGCGGAGCTACAAACAGAAAATCAGATTTCACCCATTCATGTCAATGGAAAAAATGTAAAAAGCTGCCATTCTCACAGTAATTCAAAAACGGCTTGACCAATTTGAACGAAACTTGGTATGCAGATCCCTCACTACCTGGGGTGATATGTTCTGGGGGTCTCGCGGCCCACAACTCTATGTTGCTTGCTCAGGGCTGGGTTCACCAAAGAAATTATATGTTCTTGCTCCAGGAGGTGAAACTAAAAATGTTGTTTATAATCACGTTTTGCGTTAGTTGTATTGTATTCATTTTGTCAAATATTTCACATTATAATTTGAATATTGTACTTTTCATTAAGCTGTAAAAAAATAATTTCATTCACCACTATAAAGTATCTTTATTTGAATCCATTTACAGTGTTATTGCTATAATTAAATACCCGTGCAACGCCGGGGCATCAGCTAGTACATACTAAATCAATTTAATACGTTAACTTATGATTGACTTGCATGAAAAAATTTTAACATGCATGATAAAAATGTTATTTAATGGGATGTGTTGCATCCTTTTAAACCTTCTAATAACAATAGGCTGAATGATTGACAGGAAAAGAAAAATACGGAAGGAATGCATAAATGAAATCAGATGGTTTGGAAATCTGGCCAAGGAAATAGCAAAGGCGGTTTAATATATTCCAATAAAAGTCTCTCATCTGGGAAATAATGATTAGTGAGTTTATGCATTAAGTGAGAAGGTATTGACGTTTACTGAGCCAACAAGGGATTTAAAGGTTGTTGTGAAAATGTTGTTAAAACTAGTGTTGGCAGCAACATACATTATTAGAATATTTGTTGACATCAAAAGGTGCTACAAGAAAGGTATGTTATCATTGTAAAAGACCACGTGGGCCCACAGATAGACAGAGCTGTACCCATTATTTAATAATGTATAATGAATTACTATCGCACACAATATTGCTCTATTTAATAAAATGCCTTTAATATCACACTCTCTTAGTTACTGTTTGTCTGAGTTGGGTCTGTGGAAATTGGGACACACACATCTGTTTTATTTTATTTTATTTGTTTTATTCTTAATGATAACCTTTGTACGAGTGTGTACTTTCCTATATATTTGTTGGAGTTGTCTTCTCTCTTTTAAATTAGTATTTGTAAACTGCTGTGATCCATATGTTGGAAATGGTGGTATATCAAGACATAAATAATCATAAATACTATATAGGATCATGCATAGGTGTGTTTCATCAGATGTCATGTTAGGGATATCATTAGTACATTCCTGAGGTTACAAAGAGATTTGTATGGTTGCAAGTGGATATTAAGTTCCTTATCATTATTACACATGTTGTCTTATAGAGAGATGATATTTTCTCATTTTAGCATTACACAGGCTCTTTAGGAGAAGTTAGGACAATATAATGTTAACTTTGTACAAGGTCATGAGAGGGCTAGGACTGCATCTATTCTTGATATATATGATATATTACAGATAGGCTAATCCAAAATCTGTGAACTGTATATAAGTGACTCATAAGCTGAGGTATACTGTACAGTAGAAATTCTTCTGTAAAATATTCCAATGGACATTTTTCCATGTCTAAAAGTCAATTTTCAAATAATGGATGCACTGAAGTATTAAGAAATTGTGGCCTTTTCAAAGTTGAAATTAACTTTTATGAAACTGAAGCAATATCTGTGAAAGTAATTGCTAGTTGCTACTAAACCTTATCATACATGTGAATGCATAGCCAAACACCGGTCCATCTAGGGAACAAGCCCTCATAGACCTTGATGTGAGTAATTAAAAGCTACTGTACATTATAACTATTGTTATAGTACTTGTTTGTTTTGCTCATGGGTTAAATCTTCTAGAAAAGAGCATTGAAGGAAGAAATATAGTAAGGACAGTAATGGGAGCTGCCAAGCAATTGTGAAGATCTTCAAAAACCATGGGGTAAATATTCGGCCAGTTCTGGTCAGCATTTTTCTGGCCAGCAGTGGCATTATATTCAGATATTCAATACTGGGCCATGACCGGGAGCAAACGCTGAATGTGTGTTTATGTGTGGCTAGCTATCTTTTATGTGATTGCGTGCAATATTCAGCAACAAGTGCCTAAGTGAAGTTAAACAAAGACAGAACTGGATTTTATGCAGTCCAGTATGTCCTGTTAAGTTAGCTGGTTATGTGCCACAATATCGATGGATAGCCCCATACAAGCAATTTAACCATCCAGGAGCTTCTCCAGCCTGGTTAAATCACTTTGAATATTGACTTCCACGTTGCTAATTAGACTCTTAAGAAATTACAGAAAAAGTAGAAGAGGAATGAAAGAAAAACTCATGAAGCTTAACTATGAAGCTTTTACATAAATTGTTGCTCACAAAGAAGTGTTTGCAGTGTACTTTAATGCATCTCTCAAATTATATCTATGAAGGTCGTAAGCATCATATTATGGACTTGATTTCAAAGATCATCCAATTTGCTACCACCAATTCTAATGGTCATCTAAAAACTTGGGAATCGATATTCAGCTGATAATTCTCAACATTTTACTGACCACCGCTGGCATTATGCCTGGAAATTCAATGATGGACCATGTCTGGGCTTCAGCATTGATGGTACCTTTGTCGTCATCTGCCTAAAAAATAGCTGCCGATTGCGTGTCAATCATGCAACAGTATTGTTTATAGAATTGCGGCTTTATGAAGGTGTCAGGTCAAAACCGCGGAACACAAAGGCGTGCGCCAACTGAGCGCAGCGCGGAGGCACACACCGAAGAAAATAACTGTTTTTAGGGGCTCCGACGGGGGTGTGTGGGGGGGAATCCCCCCACTTTACTTTATACAGATCGCGCCGTGTTGTGGGGGCATTGTGGGGGGTTGTAACCCCCCACATTTTACTGAAAACTTCACTTTTTCCCTAAAAACAGGGAAAAAGTTAAGTTTACAGTATACTGAGGGGGGTTACAACCCCCCAAACCACCCACAACGCGATCTGTATTAAGTAAAGTGGGGGGGCTCCCCAACAAAACCCACCCGTCGGAGCCCCTAAAAACTGTCATTTTCTTCGGCACACGCCTCCGTCTTGCGCTCAGTTGTCGGCGCGCGCCTTTGTCTTCCGCGGTTTTGTCTATGAACCCTTTATGAAAGGTAGGCGCTGAAAGTGTAGACCAAGATTTTCAAGGTCTACATTTCTGGCACCTACCTTTCACATGAATCACAGTTACGGAGGCGCTTTATGATGCCTAACACCACTTCCAGTATTAGCCATGCATACAGTGGCATTAGGCATCGTAAATCGCCTCTGTAGCCAGAGGAGGGCAGCGAAAATGGTAGGAGGTTTGCGACAAAAGACATATGAGGGGAGACTGGAAGCCCTGAATATGTATACCTTAGAGAAAAGGAGGGACAGGGGAGATATGATTCATACATTCAAATACTTGAAAGGTATTAACGTAGAACAAAATATTTTCCAGAAAGAGGAAAATGGTAAAGCCAGAGGACATAATTTGAGGTTGAGGGGTGGTAGACTCAAGAGCAATGTAAGGAAATTCTTCTTTACAGAGAGGGTAGTGGATGCCTGGAATGTGCTTCCGAGAGAGGTGGTGGAGAGGAAAACGGTAACAGACTTCAAAAAAGCATGGGACAAAAACAGAGGTTCTAGAATCAGAAAATAATAGTAAATATTGAAGAACTAAGGCCAATACTGGGCAGACCTGCATGGTCTGTGTCTGTATATGGCCATTTGGGGAGGATGGTCTGGGGAGGGCTTCAATGGCTGGGAGGGTGTAGATGGACTGGAGTGAGCTTTGACGGAGACTTCAATAGTTGGGAACCTAAAACAGTACCGGGCAGAGCTTTGAATTCTTGCCTAGAAATAGCTAAGGAGAAGAAGGAAAAAAAAACCCCAACACATTTTTAGATTGAATCAGGTTGGACAGACTAGATCAGGGATCTCAAAGTCCCTCCTTGAGGGCCGCAATCCAGTCGGGTTTTCAGGATTCCCCCAATGAATATGCATTGAAAACAGTGCATGCACATAGATCTCATGCATAGTCATTGGGGAAATCCTGAAAACCCGACTGGATTGCAGCCCTCAAGGAGGGACTTTGAGGTCCCTGATGGACCATTCGGGTCTTTATCTGCTGTCATCTACTATGTTACTATGTTGGTGCCAGTTTTTTAGGCACCGGTAAATGCTGACATTTTTTTTTAAAACAATATTAATCTTAACGGCATTTTCCACTTAAGTTACACCCTCTTCTATGAAACTGCGATAGCAGTTTTTAGCACGGTGAGCTGCGCTGCTCCCGACGCTCAAAGTTTCTATGAGCGTCAAGAACAGCACGGGCCATTCAGCGCATCTCTCTGTGCTACAAACTGCTAGCGCAGTTTAATAGAAGAGGGGGTTATTCAATTAACTTTACTTACCCCGTTTTTTATAAAGGCGCGCTAACCGATTTAGCACATGCAAACTGATTTAGCGCACGCTAAATGCCAATGTATCCAAAGACTAACAAAAAACAAAAGGAATTGACCCCAAAATATCCACAAAGAAGAAAATCCAGAGAAACCAAAAAAAACTCTGTGGAGTGACGATGTTCCTAAATGGACTTTATTTGAAAGTGTCAAAGTTCCAAAGGTACACTGAAATCATCCACATAAAAGTAAATCATCCACATAAGAGCCTTAAAGGACCTAGTGTCTCACTTCCAGCTCACCACACAATTGTTTCCCACGTATTCACCTTTATAGAACCCCCAGGGACCCCTGAAGAAGACTTTTTGTCGAAATACGGACTGTGTTGGGTCCTGTATCCCTAGCGGACTAGGTCCTTTAAGGCTCTTGTGTGGATGATTTATTTTTATGTGGATGGAATTATTTTATGTGGATGATTTTAGTGTACCTTTGGAACTTTGACACTTTCAAATAAAGTCCATTTAGGAACATCGTCACTCCACAGAGTTTTTTTGGTTTTCCATAGACTAACATGCATGTGTTAGCGTTTAGCATGCGCTAAATTGATTAGCGTGTGCTAAATCAGCTTGTGTATGCTAAATTGGTAAGCACATCTTAGTAAAATGGCCTATTAGTCACCTAACTTAAAGGCAGTTTATAGATTATGGGCCTGAATGTCTGGCAGCTATACTATAGCTGGTTAAAAGTGATATTTAGCATTTAACCGGCTATGGGGCACTGCCTAAAGATAGGACTGATTTTTATGTGGGTCTGTTTATATGATTGCCTAGGCCAGTTCAATGCTGTTTATCAGTACTTGACTGCCCTAAAATGCTCCCAAAATATCCAGTTTTGCTTTAAGCGCTAACCAGTCCTTTTTCACTAGTCATTTAAGTGCCACTGAAATTACCAGTTAGCCATGATCAGGTAATTTTTGACCAATTAACTAGAATTGAATATTGACCTCATGAATGATATATACCAAACCTTTCTATTATGCCAACGATAATCATAGCAATTGATTAACATAAGAACATAAGAATAGCCTAACTGGGTCAGACCAACGGTCCATCAAGCTCAGTAGCCCATTCTCAAGGTGGCCAATCCAGGTCACTAGTACGTGGCTAAAACCCAAAGAGTAACAACATTCCATGCTACCGATCCAGGGCAAGCAGTGGCTTGCCCCATGTCTTTCTCAATAACAGAGTATAGACTTTTCCTCCAGGAAATTGTCCAAACCCTTCTTAAAACCAGCTACGCTATCCACTCTTACCAAAACCTCTGGCAATGCGTTCCAGAGCTTAACTATTCTCTGAGTGAAAAAAAAATATTCCCTCCTATTGGCAGGGCAGAATTCATTCTTTGAGGGCCCCTAGACACACAAGTATACTGGGGCCCCCCCCTGGCCCTGCCCTGCCCTGCCCCCTGCCCTGTCCACACCCCACCCATACCCCACCCCTATTTATCTGTTTTTTTTTTTTATTCACTTCTATTTCTTTCTTTTTTTTAATTCAAAACAAACAAAGATTAGCATACCAGTGTACAGTTTTTCTTCTATGCAACTCCTAAACATATCTGAACAAATCCCCTTCCTTCTCTTCCCACCTACTTACCAAGGATTTTAACTCTGAACTCTTTCCATTCGTATATAAAAGTGTTCAAATATATTGTAAAGCAGTAATACTATCTGAAATACAAGTCTATATTAATAACCAAGTTTACAACGCCTCTCAACTGCCTCACTCTGCGTCAACCAACTGTAACCCATATGTATATATATTCAACAAAATATGTAACTGCTCTAGTACGTTCCACTCCATGTATGTTAACTTGTAACGAAACAACAAGGCAAGCAGACCACCAAAGAATCCAACATGAAACTAAAGAAAATCGGTAGAAAATAAGGAGATTCAAATCAGGTTTATTAAAGGTGCTCCCAAGAACCATGCCCGATGCATTTCACCAAACAAGGCTAGTCAACGCTAACAGAAAACCATGGGCTCCTTTTACGAAGCCACGGTAGTGGCTTTAACGCGCGCAACTTTTAATCACGTGCTATCCCCATGCTAGCCGAAAAACTACCACCTGCTCAAGAGGAGTTGATAGCGGCTAGCGCGTCCGGCGGTTTAGCACGCACTATTACGCACGTTAAACTGCTACTGCACCTTCGTAATAGGAGCCCCATGTCTTTCATACACACAGAACACAGATACACCTAGTATGGAATAAGTAATCACAAACTAAAAATAGAAATATGTTGATAAAGGTTAAAATGAACAACCACGAAGCCAAACTGCATACACACCACAGAAACAATGACACATAGCCCCCTAATACTCTGCAAAATATAAATATAGCAGATGAAAATTTGAAAATATTGACAATCACCACTTTACAAATTAACAAATAGAAATAAAACAAAAATTGAAAATAAGACTATACCATTTTATTGGACTAATCCATTTTTCAATTAACTTTCAGAGGCCATAGCCTCCTTCTTCAGGTCAATATGGTATACTGCTGTTACATTATACTGTCCTGACCTGAGAAATAGGGTTTTGGTCTCTAAAAGTTATTAAAAAAATGTATTAAAATTACTCCAATAAAAAGATTACCTTATTTTCTGCTTATAAAATTTTATCAATACAACTACAATACTATTTTATTCTAAAGCAACAAAAAATATTTTTCTAACTTTTCTTATTTCTGCTTTAATCATCTTGTCTTCACTCTCTTCTTTCTAGCCAACATCTGTCCTCTCTCTGTCTTTCATGCAGCATCAGCCCCTTCCTTCCACTGTCTGTTCTCTCTCTCTGCCCCTTCCATCCAGTCTTCCCTCTCCCCGTTCCATATGGCATCTTCCCTCTTTCTATGCTCCTTCCATAAACTGTCTATCCTGTGCCCCTTTTCTCCTTTGTACATGATTGATTTCAGCTCTGCCACCTCTCCATTTTTCTCTCTGTGTCACCACCCCATCCCCTATGCTCTGGCATCTCTCTCTTCTCTTCTCTTCTCTTTTTTTTCCTTCCCACCCCCACAGTCTGATATCTTCCCTTCCCTGATTCTCTGGCATCTTTCTCCTTTCCTTTTCTTCTATCTCGCCATGTTCTGACATCTCCTCCTTCCTTCCCCCCTTCCTTTTCCCTTGGTCTGGCATATATTCCTCCTTCCTGTCATGCCCTGACATTTCTTACTCCCTCCCTTCCCTCCAAGCACTGGCATCTCCTTTCATTCCCTCCCTCATCTTCCTTCTCCCTCTCTTTCTCCCTCCAGTTGGTGTTGCAAATCTCTCCCCCTCTGCTCCCTTTCCTCCTTCTGTCACCCAAGGCTTGGCATCATGAACTTCTTCGGGCAGCAGCAGCATTCACAATTTGCTGCTGTTGCCGACTTCTGGCCTTCTTCTCTGTCAGGTCCTGCCTTCATGGAAATAGGAAGTAGGCAGGACTCTGCAGAGAGGAAGGCCTGAAGCCGGCAATAGCAGCAAATTGCAGATGGTGTTGCTAGCCGAAGAAGTTCATGACGCCAGGCCGAGCACACGGGGCAGACCGCTGCTCTCCCCTCCCCCCGACACAACCCTTCTATCTCTCCCTTCCTCCCATCGCGAAACCCTAAACAGCACTCTAAACAGCACCGCAACACTCTAAGCAGGCTTCTTCACAGCTTTCTCCTGCCAGTGATTCCCTCTAGCACGTCACTGATTGGCTTTCAGTCTATTTTTCAACTAGGTAAGGGGTGTGATGCATGGACTCAGATAGTCTGTTCCAGGCATAAGGGGTAGCAAGGTGAAAGGCACGAAGTCTGTAATTTGCACTGGAGAAGATGAGTTCAGATAAAAGTAATTTATATGGTCATGTGATGTCGAGCTGCTGAGCAGACGTCGGTGGGGTAGGCTCCCGATCCCGTTCCCACCTTCAGCGCATTTTGAACCCCCGAGAGCCGCGATTTTGCCTCTGTTGTCCGGTGCTTGGGTCGCGGTTGCCTTCCACCTGCATCTTTTCGTGAGCTAGGGGCTTTATGACCAGCAGATTGCCCCGTCGGGAGAGGGATCGCGGCCGTGCGGGTGATTCCAAGATGGCCGACCGCGAGTCCCCCCCGCCGCTCCAGGCGCCGACCGCGTGGGTCTCAGAGATCGTGGCAGATGTAAAGCTTCTCCTGGAAGGATCTTTGACCTCGAAATTGCAGCCGATCGTGGACAAACTAGACACGGTGGATACTCGCCTGGAAACATTGCAGGGTGAGTTTTCTTCCTTCCAGCACCGTTTCACTGCCTTGGAGGATCGAGTACAGCAACGTGAGGGGGACCATCAGCAACTCCGTGCTCAACTCGTTACTATGGAGGCTAAGATTGAGGACCTTGAGAATAGGTCCCGCCGGGGAAACCTGCGTCTGGTTGGCCTGCCTGAGTCGGTGAAGGATGGTAAGCTCCATTCCTTTTTGGAATCTTGGCTGTAGCGCACTCTGAATCTAACCACAGCGCATGGTCCCCTGAGAATTGAACGTGCTCATCGTTTGGGCCCGCTGGGTGAGCCTGGCTCGAGAGCTCGCACCGTTATTGTTAAGCTGTTGAGCTCAGCCCACAAACAAGAGATTTTGCAAGCTATTCGTACTTCGGGCCCCCTGATGTATGACAACTCCAGGGTGCTGTGTTTCCAGGATTATTCTCCAGTTTTGCAAGCCAAGAGGAAGGAATTCACCCCCATCTGTTCCCAGCTGTTTCGGAAGAAAGTGCCTTTTGCCTTACTGTATCCAGCCCGTTTGCGGATCAGACATGCTCGTCAGACCTACTTCTTCACTGTGGCGGATGATGCTCTTCGATTTCTCCAGTCCATGCAGGCACCGGAACCGGCTCCTTGACTGATTTGGGTTTAGTTACTCTGTTTTAGGTTGGAATCTTGTTTGGAGCATGGAACCCTGTGTACTGCCTCAGATTGTCGTCTCCTGGAGGTCTTCGCGCCTGGCAGACCGCTCACGAGGGGGCCCGATCGATGCTGTGCCTTCTTTTTGCTGGCTTGAAGGCCCTGTTCCGGAGCCTAGGGCGCTGGATTGCTCCGGGCTTTTTTGAGACAATTTCTTATCCTTCCTCTTGGACAGTGTGGATGGCAGGGGGGGGGGGGGGGCCTGTGTGTGTTGGTGAGGCTGCTATGCTTTTCAATGGAGGGGGGGTTCCTATTTCTTGAGGATGTTGTCTGGTTGAGGGAGGGGTGTGCATGAGTCTGACAAGGGTGGGAGTGTTTGCATGCTGGGTGGGTGATTTTGGAGGTACAAGTGGAGGCTCTTAGAGCCATTATGTACTGTTCTCTAGTATAGAACCTGGTTGGATTTGTGGATATCCGATTTTGCTGCCCAGCCTGCTCTTGGACATTTTACGTGTTGTGGGAATTGTGTATGTACTGGTTGGGTGGGATTTCTGGATGTTCTTTTTCTTGAGTGTCTATAGGTGGGGTTGCTTGATTGGATGGGGGTGGATTATTGTCGGACTAGTTTGATGGGAGGGGGAGTTGGGAGCTGATCCACAGGACCCTTGGACCACTAGTGGGTCGCATGAGGGAGGGGGATGGGGTGGTGGGGGAGAGGGGTGGTGGGGTGGGTGGATATGCTGGGGTTTTCGTTTGTTTTCTCTTTATCTTCTTTTATTTCTCCTTTTTCTTCTTTTCTACTTCTTTTTTTGTATTCCTGGTGCCCTGCATTTGGCCTTTTTTTCCTTTGGTGGATGCACGGGTCTGGATTGAGGTTTCGGGAGCTGGTCGCTGGCTGGGACGGCCTTGCTCTCGACTTTATTTTGGGATTTTATTGGAGTTTAGTCTTTATCCTTTTTTCTCATGAAACCTCTTAGATGTATTTCCTGGAATGTAAATGGTTTCACTTCGCCTATTAAACGACATAAGATTTTGAGAGCCTTGAGCCGTCAGAGAGCTGATCTAGCTTTCTTGCAGGAGATGCATCTGTCAGCGGCGGAGCATGCTAAACTTCAGACCTGGTGGGTTGGCCATCATTTGGGGGCACCGGCGAACAACCGTAAGGCGGGAGTCTTGATTCTGATTCGGAAGGGGTTACCCTTTGCTATTCAACAGCAGTGGACTGATCCAGGAGGTAGGTATGTTATCGCCAAGGTGCTCCTTAATCATCAGCCCCTGATTCTTTGTAATGTTTATGCCCCTAATAATTATGACTCTCGGTTTTTTTCTTTGCTTATTCGCCTTCTGGGTCAACATTCGGATGTTCCCTTGCTTGTGGGGGGGGATTTCAATTGTGTCCATGACCCCTTGTTGGATAAATCCATTCCTGCTTCCCAGGATCGGGTGCAACCCACTAGGGGCATTTCTTAACTTTGCTCATCCTTGGATGTTATTGATGTTTGGCGGACGCTTCACCCAGGTGAACGTGATTATACTCACATATCTAGAGCTCATGCTTTCTCTATCCCGGATCGATTACTGGCTACCCTCTAGCTCTTTGTTTTCTCGGATTGAATCGGCCACTATTGGTTCCTTTGATGTTTCTGATCACGCCATGCTTTTGTTGATCTTGCATTTGGATGTTTCTCCACCGGGCTCCTTCCGTTGGCAATTTCCGCTCCGTTTATATCAGGATCCGAAATTTCAGGACTTTTTACTTCACAAATGGTCTGACTATCAACTCCATAATAATGAACATCGAGCTGATTCTCCGCTTTTTTGGGAAGCCGCGAAAGCGGTACTCCGCGGTGAGATTATGGCATATTCCAGTCATCAACGTCGTGTGCGAGATAGGGAGCTCTTACAGTTAGAACGTAAGATTGGTAACCTCCGTCGGCTTTATAGTCAGTCTCATGCTTCATCCTTGCGCTCCCAACTTTTAGCCTCCCAATGTAAGCTTCAGGAATTGTTATATGCTAGAACCGTTAAGTCGCTCGCCTATTATAGGTATCAATTTTTTCGCCATGGAAATCAACGTGGGGCGCTTCTGGCAAAGGTGGTCCGTAGATCGGCGGGTCATACTCCTATCTTGCAACTTCGCTCAGCAGGGGGGGATATGGTCAGGACGGATGCCGAGATTAATGCAGTGTTTTTTGATTATTATAAAAAGCTTTATTCCCAACAATCTGATTTAATGGATATATTTGGATGGCCTTTCCCTTCCGTGCTTATCTGATGAGGAGGTGGCTAAACTTAATGCCCCTATAACGGCAGAGGAGGTGGCAGGAGTCATACAGAAGGGAGCTTTGTTAAAGGCACCCGGACCGGATGGTTTCCGGATGGAATTCTATAAACTTTTACATCCTACATTAGCTCCCGTATTAGCTGACACCTTCACAGCAGCCATTCAGCGGGGTACCCTTTCGGTCTCTCTCACTTCATCTCAAATAATTGTGCTATTAAAGCCCCAAAAGGATGCGGCCCTCTCTTCCTCTTACCGCCCCATTTCGCTGCTGAATGTGGAGGCCAAAATATTCGCCAAGGTTTTGGCTAATCGATTGGCTTGTGTCCTTCCTGATTTGATTGCCTCCCCTCAGGTGGGATTTGTGCAGGGGCGTACTAGTGTGAAAAACCTTAGATCCATATTGGCGTCCTTGGAACTCGTGGAGAGAACGCAAACTTCTTCTCTATTGGTCAGCTTTGATGCTGAGAAGGCCTTCGATCGGGTCTCTTGGAAATTTTTATTTGAGGTTTTAACTCGGTATGGTATAACGGGTCTGTTTCAGGATGCGATTCGGGTGCTTTATCACTCTCCTACAGCTTTTGTCTGGGCCAATGGACTTTGTTCTCCTTCATTCCCAATATGTCGGGGCACGCGTCAGGGATGCCCCCTTTCCCCATTGCTCTTTGCTCTGTCGTTGGATCCTCTGATCCGTGATATTCAGCTTAATGGAGCTATTTCGGGTATTCAAATTGGTTCTTCTGAATTTAAGATCTCGGCTTTTGCGGATGACCTTCTGGTCCATATTTCGGACCCCGTTCTGTCTCTTTCCAATCTGATGACCACTTTTCAAGAATATGGAGATTATTCTGGTTTTAAGCTTAACCTTGATAAATCTTTGGCGTTGGCCACATCCTCGGTTCTACGGGACTCTTGGCCTGGGCCCTTTCCTCTTCTATGGGCTTCTTCCTCATTTCGTTATCTAGGGATCCAGTTGACGCCTCGTACTTCTGCGTTATATCGAGTTAACATCGACTCTTTGTTATGCTCTTCGGCTGAATGTTTCGCTCGGTGGTCTCCTCTTCCTCTGTCCTTGTCGGGCAGGATCCATTTGTTTAATATGGTCCTTTTTCCTAAATGGCTTTATACCTTGCAGATGCTCCCTTTATGGCTTTTGAAATGAGATATTACTAGGTTACATTCTATGCTTTCTCGATTCTGTTGGGGGGGACGACGACCACGGGTGGCATTGCGTTATCTGTTGGGAGCGTGGGGTGGAGGGGGACTGGGGTTGCCACATTTTCGGTTATACAATGCTGCCTGTTTGATGCATTTTCTGGGAGAGTGGCTTTCAGATCGCCAGGATTTTACTCCAAAATCCTATGAGAAGGAATTTTTCGTGCCCTGGCATATCCTGTCCTTGGTGCACGCGCCCCGTTCTGCTTTGCCGGCGCCACTTCGGGGGAGTTTGCTGTTGCACTCGCTCCGCATTATTTGGTCTTATGTGTTGGCCTCCTGGAATGGTATTCCCTCGATTACTAGATACTTACCTATTCAGGGGAATCTGCAATTCAGCCCCGGTATGGAGAATGCTAGTTTTCGTAAACTGGCTTCCCGGGATTTCACGTTACTTACCCATGTTCTCCAGGTTGATGGCTCCTTAATATCCTGGGACGCTCTGGTCCGGTCGGGAGTTTTTTCTGCGGGCGACTTTCTTGCGTTTCGGCAACTTCATCATTATGTCCGATCCCTCCCCCGGACTGCTTTGGTTTTTCCTATTGAGGACAAATTGGCGGCACTGCTGGATCCCTATTTGGAAGATGGGTTTACAGTCTCTGGTTTTTATAAGGACTTCCATCGTTTATTGGGTCCGCCCGATCGTGCTGTCATACACGCTCGGTGGTGTCAAGATCTGGGAGTAGCGCGGGACGCCTTGGATCTCTCTTCCTTGATTGCAAGAATCCCGGGAATCTCTGTTAATGCAGATCTACGGGAGTGTCAATTTAGAGTACTTCATCGGGGCTATTTCACGAAGAGCCAGTTATATTATTCGGGTTACACGGATTCCCCTTTATGCCCTAAATGTCTCCTGCAGCCCCATTCGTTTCTTCATGCCTTTTTGTCTTGTGTGAAAATCAAACATTTTTGGCGGCAGGTTCTATCTTATGTGGAGCGTGTTTTCGGCACTACACTACCTTTCTCTGCAGCTGGTCTCCTGCTGGATAAGTATGAGGCCTTCCGTTTATCGAATTCGGGTCAGCGGCAGTTTATGAGATGGGTGGGTGTCTTGGGGAAGAAGGTAATTCTATCTGTTTGGATTGGGGAAACTTTACCATCCTTTTGGGACTGGAGGAATCGATTGCATGCTCTGCTGCTGCTGGAGCGGAAGGATGCATCTTTTAGCTTGCGAAGAAAGCGCCAGTTTCTTCGGATCTGGGATTCTTATCTTTTTTCATTATCACCACGGGCTAGAAGTGACATTCTAAATTCCTTGTGATTTTTTCTGGGACCCGGGCTTGATTTCCATCTTTGAGGGGCGCCAGGTATACTTCTCTTTCTCTTTCTTTCTTTCTTTCTCTCTTTCTTCCTTTTTTTATTATTTTTTTATTTATTTATTTTTTTTTCAGTGTTGGAGTCAATCATTGGATTTGGCAGTGGGATATCTGAGTCCAAGCCTACTGCACTACAATTATTTCTGCCTCAGTCTAGGGGGTTTGGGGATGGGGGGAGGGTTGGGTGGGATTGTTGGATCTATTGTTCTGTTTCTGATTTTGTTCTTCTGTTGCTGTGGTTATTGCATATTGGTTTGTCCTTTGTTATTGGATAATAAAAATTGATTCAACATAAAAGATGTCAAAAAAAAAAAAAAAAGTAATTTATATGAGGAACGGAGTTCTCAGGGAAGTGTATAAGGGAGAAAATGGAGGAGAGATGCTGAGGGGCTACAGAATGAATACACTATACTACCAATGCATTTCTAAGTGGTGTAAAAATTAATATTTAAAACAAATAGATATAAGGGATTTCATGTGTTGGATAATAAAAGAGACACTGCTGATACCTGACCAATCACAACAGCTTATTTATACAAATTCTCAAAGGATGTCCATGGGCTTTGAAATTATTTGAGGGGGAACCAGGGCTGAAGATTCACCTAAAGTACTTAATTCCCTTGTAGTGGCTCTGACCCTGTTCTGAAATTTGGAAGACAGTTGACCACCCTATTAATAAGATAGGCTTCTGAAGAATTTTGTGCTTACAAAGAGATGAAGGAGTATGAAGAGAGTTTAGGTGCTAAGACAACCTAGGAAGAGGGGAAAGGTTGATGGCTGGATCAAGATATTATAGAACCAGTGATAGGGGAAAAGAAGCATTATACTATGCCACCCATTCACTTTTCCAATGACTCGTCCCTAAAGCCACAACTTAACCCTGGGATTGATAGCATGGAATCTTGCTACTCTCTGAGATTTTACCAGGTAGTGGCCTGGATTGGCCAGTGTGGGACGCAGGATATTGGGCTAGATGGACCATCAGTCTGACCCAGTATGGCTATTCTTATATTCTTAAGTTTTTTTATTGCCAAAAAAGCCACCTTGTTCTATATGTGGCATGCCAAGAAACAGCATAAGAGTTAAATTATTTCAGTTTAAAAACCTTGCGTGCGCCATCTTTCATGGCTCTCCACTAACTTCTTCTAAATCCGCCATGCTTTAAGTGCTGCAACTTTAGAGAAACCCATGGCCAGTTTCAGCTCCAGGCAGTAAATCATTGCATTGCTCTAGACCTGGGATGGGAAAGAAGCTACTGATGATGAATGGAGCTGTCCATATTTACACTAGGAAGAGAACAGCTGTGTGAGTCTCACTCCACATTGAGTATTCTGTTCCAGCCCGGCCTCAATGACAGTGAATAATCACCTACTATACGCTGCACAAAGGACCTCTGGCATCCTTGAGATTCAAAATAATAAAAAATGTTTCCAAATATAGGTCGTGTTTTTCTATCTGGTGTCTCTCTGGCCCTTTTGTTACCTTACTCTTTTTTCCCATTCAATTGTTCCTCCCACACTTGTTCCTCCCTTCTTTCATTCAGTTGACTTATTCCCTCTTACCTACATTCTCATCCATCTTTCTTTTCTTCTTCAGCCACTTCCTTCCCTAAAGAACCCAATCTCCATTCTATTTTCCTTCACTCAACTGATACTATCTCCTTTTCCCTCATTTATTTGACGCCTAGCGTCTTTCCTCACTTATCTCTCTCTTCCAGTCCTTTCCTCATTTATCTGGCATCTCCAACATCATTCCTTCATCTGTTTTTTTTTTCTCCCTCTTTTTTAATTCATTAACCTCTGCCATTCTTTTCACTTTTACTTTTTACTCAGATTTATATAAACAGTTACTGCTTTCACACTTCTCTGGTTACCTAACCCCTCCCCTTTCTTAACTCATATACAATTCTCTCCCTTATTCACCAGCTTCAAGCATTCTGCTTTTTGGTGCATGACCTCTCAGCGAAAGGATAGGTGTGTGCACTGAATTCTTTTCATTTGGTGTTCCTTAAAAAAAAAAAAAAATTGGATTGCTTGTTGCTTAGGCAGGTTTGTGGGTATCAGGGGGGGTAGGGAGAGGGCTCATATCGGGTGTACAGTATACTGTACAGCAGTTGCAAAAGTCTCTTCCTCCTTTGCTGTACCTTTTTCACCTCACAAATGCTTCACTGTCCAGGCCAATCTCTGAATAAAACCCCAATTTATTCCAGTGATTTCTACCAAGTGAAAAGACTAGCACACAAGGCTAAAACCAAAACCAAATCTGCTCTTTTCTTGACACATTTTGTTTTATTTCATATCATTGTAATATATAGAAATGTTTTTAAAACAAAGGAAATATGGTAATACCTTTTTTATTGGATTAATTCAATAAATTTTATGATGAACTTTTGAAGGTAACTCTTCTTCTTCAGATCAAAAATAAGCAAATATTGATAAATATCCATATTCCACTCATTGCATATCATTGGAACAAAAAGTGTCAAGAAAAGTGTGTAATAACTTGTAGGTTTCATAGCTCCACATCATTCTCTTCATGGTTTCATGGTTGGGCTGAGAACTTTTCAGCAACCCCTCATTTATTAGTCATCTGTGGAACCATATCAAAGGCTTTGCTAAAATCTAAATAAACCAGATCTAGCACGCTTCCTTGATTCAACTCTCTGGTCACCCAGTCAAAAACATATGTCACATTTGTCTGACAAGACTTGCCTCTAAGGAAACCATGTTACCTCAGGTCTTGTAATCCAATAGAGTCCAAAAACTTTATTGTTCTCTGTTGTAAAAGTGTTTCCATTAATTTACATATCACGGAAAGCAGACTTACCAGTTCCCAACCTCTTCCATGTATTTGCGAGCACTAGAACATATGTGCAAGGGTGACCTCCAAATGGCCACATTTACAACAAGAAGGTAATCATTTATTTTCATCACTTTTCCTGGAGATACATATAATCCAGGAGGAGCTCCTTAACGACCTAAGCCTCCACCCCTGACTGAAGGATCTCAGAGGCGCCTCCTAGTACACCAAATGGACTCTCACTGAAACTTGTATGCAACCACAAATATAACTTGAAAAGCTACCAAACTTACAAATCACTCCAAGTAAAATCTAATTGTACTACCTATATACTAAAATACAAATTCATTCCCAGTAAAACCTATCTGTGATACCCACCGGAACCAAAACACCATACTTCAACTGTGTACACACCTGCAGAGCAAAAGCTGTTTTACCTCTATGTTATGTCTATACTGAAAATGCTGCAGTTTAAACCACTAAAGTTTGTCCTGTTTATACTATGAATATACTCTTGTATCCTGTTCTGGGATCCTTTGGGAAGACAGGCTAAATAAATATATAAATAAAAGAAAAATAAATGAATTATTATTTACAAAGTGTTTTCCTGGAGAAAAATAAAGGTTTGTTTTTTTTTTTAAAATTTCTTTATTCATTTTAAACTTTCAACAAGTAATTCATTATACAATCATATACACTATAATAATACTTATTAATCATACATTCACTGAAATCAAACTATAACTTCGCCCTCCCATCCTTCTTCCAATATAATCATATAATTTTATACATATAAAATCCTCCCCCCTCCCCCCCCTTATACTTCAATAATCAAAAGGAGAGAAATAAATTATTAATTACTCAATTATAATTAATCCTTACAATAAATAATTTTTGTGTCACTAACATCTGTCCCAATAAGTTTAGAATAATAATCCTTTCTTGTATCAGCTAGTAACTTTTTGTAGAAGCAAATCTTTTATAACTTCCTCGTTGGACAGCTATTATTTTTTCCATTTTAAAAATATGGCACAATGAATTCTGCTAATAAACCAGATATTCTGTGCCTATATCTGGATATGACCTGGTACTGAATGTCATGCACACCAAAAAATCACAGAGTCACGAAAGCAGTTTAGTTCAACTATTCATGAAGTATATCCTTATTGAGGACCGTATGGGGTATCAGACAACCCGACAAACAGCTTAGTTTGAAGGGAGAAATTCTTCATTTGCCCCACGGAACCTCCTCCTCCGTTTTATCTTTTTTACTTTGCTTATTTCATTATAAGTTATTTTTTCTGTCAATATTAATTATCTTATCGTTTCATATGAACATATATAAGGTTACTTAGCTTTCAGCATTAGCTTAACATCAATCCCCTGAACGCCAACGCGTTTCGGATGTCTTTGTCAAGGCGACATGGGGAGCTGGAAAACCAAGAAACAAATCATTAGGGTTAAGGCCTCCAACCAAACTATTAACTATTTTTAACTATTTTTTTTAGGACGACCCAAACCCACCCGTTATTCTACATTACTTACATTTATAGTAAACATGCACAGCGTACCGCCAACCGGCTTAGAAAGGCAAGCCGCGGCATACTGACTCTGAGATTTAAATACCCCTCCCAAATGACGACATTTCCGGGGAAACAAACTACATTGCCTCATGAAATTTAAAAGGAAAGAGCCTATTTAAACCTGAGCAACATCTTAACCAAATAAGGAGACAAATAAAAAGACCTTAAGGCCAGACTTAAAGGTCAGCTTGGGCTAACCAGTCCGATGATTCGTTTAACCCCTTAGGGGACATCGAGTCTAATATAAACATCCACCGGAGCTCACAACGGTTAAGCCTCCGGACAGTGTTCCCACCCTCCCACCCTACATTAATACGGCATTTAAGATCTTTAAGAGTATGGCCGTGACTGATCCAATGACGGACCAGCGGAGAAGATTCGGTATGAGTGTGCACTCTGGATTTGTGCTCAGTCAAACGGACCCGTATGGGGCGAGTTGTTCTGCCCACATACAGCTTAGGACAGGGGCATTGAATAACATAAATTACGTTATCCGAGTTACAAGTAGTATTATGTTTGGTCTTATATATAACCCCAGTACTCGGATGAGCCCAGCATTCCCCCGAGATAGTATACGCACACCACTGGCATTGACCACAAGGTAGGTGATTCCCACTCACGAATAAAGTTCTCTCCTGAAGTTTATGGTGATTTAACATTTCACCCAAATTCCTTCTTCTTCGGTATGAGCATAACGGTTGATCATCGAGAGTGGGAATGACCAGCCTAGGGATATGCCAGTGCTTCTTCACAATTTTTGAAACCCGGTGGTTCATACCGAATCTTCTCCGCTGGTCCGTCATTGGATCAGTCACGGCCATACTCTTAAAGATCTTAAATGGCGTGTTATGGACCGTATTAATGTAGGGTGGGAGGGTGGGAACACTGTCCGGAGGCTTAACCGTTGTGAGCTCCGGTGGATGTTTATATTAGACTCGATGTCCCCTAAACGAATCATCGGACTGGTTAGCCCAAGCTGATCTTTAAGTCTGGCCTTAAGGTCTTTTTATTTGTCTCCTTATTTGGTTAAGATGTTGCTCAGGTTTAAATAGGCTCTTTCCTTTTAAATTTCATGAGGCAATGTAGTTTGTTTCCCCAGAAATGTCGTCATTTGGGAGGGGTATTTAAATCTCAGAGTCAGTACGCCGCGGCTTGCCTTTCTAAGCTGGTTGGCGGTACGCTGTGTATGTTTACTATAAATGTAAGTAATGTAGAATAACGGGTGGGTTTGGGTCGTCCTAAAAAAATAGTTAAAAATAGTTAATAGTTTGGTTGGAGGCCTTAACCCTAATGATTTGTTTCTTGGTTTTCCAGCTCCCCATGTCGCCTTGACAAAGACATCCGAAACGCGTTGGCGTTCAGGGGATTGATGTTAAGCTAATGCTGAAAGCTAAGTAACCTTATATATGTTCATATGAAACGATAAGATAATTAATATTGACAGAAAAAATAACTTATAATGAAATAAGCAAAGTAAAAAAGATAAAACGGAGGAGGAGGTTCCGTGGGGCAAATGAAGAATTTCTCCCTTCAAACTAAGCTGTTTGTCGGGTTGTCTGATACCCCATACGGTCCTCAATAAGGATATACTTCATGAATAGTTGAACTAAACTGCTTTCGTGACTCTGTGATTTTTTGGTGTGCATGACTTTTGAGATCACCCATTAAAAGACTATTTGATTGATTATGGCTGGTACTGAATGTGCAGTTCTGAATCAGTCCATGGTGATCAATATTAAAACAAAAAAAGCTGACCACCATGGGTGGAATATTAACCAGTTAGTTGAGAAATTTTAATGAAAACCATGCATTTCAAACAAAATGAAGTAAAGGACAGAGTACAGATATTAGTACAGAGGGATATGATAGAAGCATGAGGAAGATATGATGATGAAATAAAAGAGCAAATGAGTACAATAGAATCAAAATTTGTATTTTTTAAGGGGGGGAGAAGTTTTGTTTTCTAACCTACCTCTACAGGTGAGTTCTTTCTTGGGCAGTACCAGAGTAGGAAACTAAACAAGAAGTCATTGGGGAGTAAATCTATAAGGATCCACTTAGATTTAGGTGGCAAGAAAGTGCATATATTCTGTTCATATACATGTGTATTTGCCCAAATATGTACGCCTACAAAATGGCAATCTATTTGACCTATTATATTAGCATTCTATAAAGAAAAGTAGGTAACATCTTTCCTTATAGAACAGTAGATAAAATTACCCTCTAGGACAGGGGTCTGCAACCTTTAAGACATAAAGAGCCACTTGGACCCGTTTTCGAAAAGAAAAAAAAAGTTGGAGCCGCAAAACCATTATAAAACAAATCTAACACTGCACGTATTGTTTCTTATCTTAATGCTATATACAGGATCACTAAATTGAAAATAAAATCATTTTTCCTACCTTTGCTATTTGGTGATTTCATGAGTCTCTGGTTGCACTTTCTTCTTCTGACTGTGCATCCAATCTTTCTTCCTTTCTTTCAGCCTCCTGTATGTTTCCTCTCCTCCAGACCTCATTCTCTCCCCCAACTTTTTCTTTCTGTCTCCCTGTTCCCCCTTCTTTCTGTCTCCGTGCCGTCCCCCAAGCCACTCGGTTTGCTGCCACCGGAATCGGGGAACAGCCCCCAAGCCACCGCCGTCCCAAGCTTTCCCTGCAGAAGTGTTGCGCTGACCAGCATTCCGCTCCCTGACGTCAATTCTGACGTAGGAGAGGAAGTTCCGGGCCAACAAGGCATTTCTCCTCATTCCATCCAGCCTGAGCCCCATCTCTCCTTGATCCAGCATTTCCCTTCTGTGTCTGTCATAATTACCATTCCACCTATTTTCCAGCATCACCCTTCTTTGTGTCCATCTCACTATATCCCTATCTCACCACTTTTTCAGAATCTTCATTTTTCTCTGTCCTTGTCTTTATCCCATGTTCACCATTTGCCCTTTCAATGTCTTTATCTCCCCCCACACACTTTTTCAGCATTACTTCTATGTCTCTATTTCACCTCCTCTTCATGTCCCCTCTGTATCTCTATCCTTATTCAGTAGGTCCTGCTTACACTTTCTCTTCTTTGTGTCACTATCTCCATTTTCAGCTTTCCCCCCTTTTCCTTTGTTACTGCACCCTGTAGCTAGAATCTTTCCACCCTCCCTCTACTCCGGCCCAGCCCAGTATGAAAGATTTCCTTTTGTTTCCCTCCCCTCTCTCTTTCTCGCTCTCTTCTCCTCCCTCACCCACGAGTCCTGCATCTGGCCCTCTCCCTTCTACCTGCACCTGGCAACACCCCCCTGCTCCGCGGATCTCTTCAGCAACTTGTCAGCAGCGGTGATCAAGACAAGCTACCGACATCGAGGCCTTCCCTCTACGAGTCCCGCCTTTGTGGAAAAAGGAAGTTGAAACAAGCGGGACTCGCAGAGGGTAGGCCCCGACGTCAGAAGCTGCTGCTTAGTTGCCGAAGAGAGCCGCGGAGCAGGGGATGTGGCCGGAAGCAGGTAGAAGGGAGAGAGAGATAGGAAGGCTGTAGATCTCCGGAGCATGACACCGACCCCGGCCAGGATGATTTATTTTTCAGGCACCTTACAAGTCCAGCGTCGCGGTGGGAAATAGCCACGCTGAGCAGTGAGCTCAGCACTACACAGATGAAAGCCTTGCTTGCTGATTGGTCCGCCGGGGCGGGGCCGCCGGACCAATCAGCAAGCAAGGCTTTCATCTGTGTATGTGCTGAGCTCACTGCTCAGCATGGCTATTTCCTGCCGAGACGCCGGACTTAAGCTGCATGCCTGCGTGACACACTACCGGAGCCGCAGCAAAGGTGGAAAAGAGCCGCATGCGGCTCTGGAGCCGCAGGTTGCCGACCCCCGCTCTAGGAGTTCTGTATAAAACAAGTGTGAAAAAAAATAACATAACATAATATTGTACTTATAAACCGCATAATTGTAAGTTCACTGTGGTGAACAAAAGATTAAAAATAACATAACCTAAGGATGATTTAAATTAGTTCGCTAAATATTTTGAAAAAAGATGAGTTTTCAATTCTAAGCAAGCACTACGCAACAGTGGCCTAAATTCCCTTTCATAGAAAGCAGCCTGAAATGCTAGTGTATGTTCCAAGGATTTCTTGCTCTTACAACCTTGAGCAGATGGAAAATTAAACAGTGCATGTGATTCTCTTCTATGTTTATGGAATGCTATGAGAAATCTATCGGTCATATAATTTGGAGCAATACCATATGCAACTTTGTAACAAAGATAACCCAGCTTAAACAAAACCCGCGCCTCCTCTGGAAGCCAATGCAACTCACGGCAGAAAGGAATCACATGATCATATTTCTTTAGACCATAAATTAATTTGACCCTTGTATTTTGAATCAGTCTAAGCCTAGCCATCTCTTTCTTGGTACATGTCAAATAGACACTGTTGCAATAGTCGAGAAGACTTAGAAGTAACAACTGAACTAAAAGTTTAAAGGCCGGAAACTCAAAATATGATTTTATGGTACGCAGCTTCCACAATGTGTAATAACCCTTTTGCACCACAGCATCTTCTTGCTTTTTCATGGTCAAGTGTTGATCTGTAACAATTCACAATTGCAAGAAACCAGAATAAATAAATAAATAATATGAAAAACAGTCAAGAAGAAGAATAGAAAGAGAGAGCGAGAGAGTGTGTTGAGAGATTTAGGGGATGAAAAGAAAAGATGAGAGTAGTGAGTCTCAGTGGCGTACCTAGGGTATGTGGCACCCGGGGCCCATCATTTTTTGACACCCCCCCCCCCCCCTCATGTAAAATTTTTTTTTTTTTTTTTTGCAATAACCATGAAATGGAATAAATGGTCAGAATAGAAACAGGCAGTGAAAATTTTCTTTTTTTTTTTTTTCCAAAGTATTTTTATTGAGAATGGCAAAAGGTCCAGACAAGCAACCATGGTCTGTACAGAAACTTATACATTATCAAAAAGAACACAGAATGAGAGTAACAGCAACAACAAGCATGAACAAGCCTCTCCCAAGAGAAAATTGCCAATGAGAGGCATAGCAATACACAACAAAAGGCCAAAACTTGGGGCAAGCAAACAAATCCCACCCCAGAACCCACAAGAATAATAAGCCGGACTAGACCCTCAGCCATATTTTATAATGAAAAAAACCCCCACAAGCAACAACACCCAGACCGCTCACCAGACACACCAATCCGCACAACAAGCACCCAAGAAACACCCAGCCACCACCCAGACAAAACTACCAGACACACCTACCCCACCAAGCCCAGACCCAACCCCCCCTCCCCAGAGAGTGCAAGCGCAAAGTGGACCGTGAAAAGGGCAGCTGCAGAAGTGGAAAGCCCCAGATAAGTAGGTTAGCTAAAGAAAGCCCACAGATAGAAGAAATCAGGATAACAGAAGTTCCAACAAATGCTCCCACAGAAAATTTTCTTTTATTGAACCTCATTTATGTAACCATTATTCCAAACATAACATAACATAAATTATGTCTGAATTGTCATGACATCAGAAGTACATATGGAGTAGTTGCAGGTGATGCTTGGGACAGTTCTGATTATGTTAGTTTGGTTTTATGTGTTTTTTTAATAGAAGGGTTTTTATTTCTTTTTTTAAGGTTTTGTAGTTTGTGGTCGAGGTCAATAGGTTGTAGAGTTGGGGGTCAAGTGTTGCAGCTCGAATGGCTAGGAGGTTGTCGAACAGTTTTTTTCTTTTGACGTTTTTGGTTGGAGGGTGTGTGAATGGTGCGTGAGTTCTCCTATGTCTGTTTGAAGTGGATTGAATTATTTAGCTGAAGAAATTAGTTACCCCCCCCCCATTCCACACACATTAATTCTCTTCCATTTTTGTTCCCATTATAAAAAAACACTGATAAGTTCCCAGGAAAAAAATACATTAAAATAAGAAGTGAAAACAAAGGCCCCTACAGATGAGAACATAACATAAGAATAGCCTAACTGGGTCACACCAATGGTCCATCATGCCCAGTAGCCCATTCTCATGGTAGCCAATAGTGCTGCCCGATTCAGAGAAAAATATTTCATTCAATCCGATTCACCCTGTTGAATCGATTTTTCGATTAGATTCACTGTTAATGACACCGCTTTTTAAGTTTAAACAAAGTATAACAATAAATTTCACAACAACAATAAATTTCACAAAGTACTTAAAAAAAAAAAAATCACATTTTTCCATTAAAGCAGTTCTGGAGACATTTGCTTGAACAGTCTTTTTTCCCAGTCCATAAGCAAGCAATATGAAAAAGATTTCCTTAATTATCTACTCAAACATTTTTGCTATTTACTTTCATTGTACCTATACTATTATTCAGTAGAAAAAATGGACTTAACTGTGCAGGAAATGAATCTCCTCATACACCCACCATATAGTGCAAAAATGTGCAAAGGTCTGTTTTTTTCTTTCGATCACTACATAGCCTAATGCCACACAAGCAGCGCTGTTACAAACATATTCTGAAGGTCAATGCTAAGGTTGACAAAGTTTCCTTCCTTGGACCAGAAGGAGATACTGACAAACCACTGGAAGAGATTCTAAAACAACTACCCAGAAATAACACCCAAAGACCCACTCAGTGTGTGAACCAGTTGAGTGGAGTGGACTAACTGGGGGTGGAAATGGGCCCAGAGTTTGCTCAGCAGAATTTCCCAGACTACCTCTTCCTCTCAACATACTGACATGCTACCACCACCACCAACACTAGGAACACCTCACCGAGTATGCCAGCAATGCTTATAAACTTTATAAAACACATTATTATATTTTCTTATAAAGCATATATTTTAACTGAACTCAGCCTTGCCATTCACAAAAATAGAAAAGTTCCCATTTCAAGCTGTCTCATGTACACTTTTCAAATCTAACATATTGTAATCACAAAACAGAAAATAAAATTATTTTTTCTACCTTTTGTTCTCTGATCAATATTCAAATCTTGTTGGTCCCAGGCTCTTGTTGTCTTGCTTGCCAGGGTCTCCTTTCTCCGTGCTAACCATCCGTCTGCCATCTCTGTTCTCCCCTTCCGTTTCCCTTCCCTCTCCCGGAGATCTGGCATCTTTCCTTTTTTTTTGTCTCCATCCACAGATTCACCTTTTCTCAACTCCCCACCACCCCAGGATCCACCATCTCTCCCTTTCTGTTCCCAACTATCCTCCTATCCAGTATCTCTATCCCCCCTCCCCACCATCCCCTGTTTCCAAGTTCTCTCCCTTTCTGTTCCTTCCCTCCCTAAATCCCATTATGCACCATCTCTCTCCCACTCCTCTGTTTTTAGACCCATTATTTCTAACCCCCAAAGTCTGGCATATGCATGTATCTTTGAACCCCCCCTTCCCTCTCTCCCTCTGTGTACTTTTACACCAGGACCCCCCCTCCCCCGAAGGTCTGTCCCCCCTCCGAAGGGCTACACCCCACCCCTGAAGACCTGCACCCCCCGAAGGACTTTACCTCCCACCCGAAGGCCTGTCCCCCTCTGAAGGCCTAAACCCCACCCCTGAAGGACTGCACCCCCCCCCGAAGGCCTGCACTCCCTTGAAGGTCTGCACCCCCCCGAAGGCCTGTCCCCCCCCTTGAAGGCCTGTCCCACCCCCTTGTAGGCCTGTCCCCCCCTTTAAGGCCTGCCTGCCTGCCTTTCCCCCCCCTTGAAGGCCTGTCTCCCCCTTGAAGGCCTGCACCCCCCTTGAAGGCCTGCACCCCCCCCTTGAAGGCCTGCCCCCCCCCTTGAAGGCCTGTCCCCCCCCTTGTAGGCCTGTCCCCCCCCTTGTAGGCCTGGCCCCCCCCCCTTGTAGGCCTGTCCCCCCCTTGAAGGCCTGCCTGCCTTTCCCCCCTTGAAGGCCTGCACCCCCTTGAAGGTCTGCACCCCCCCAAAGGCCTACACCCCCCCCCCCGAAGGTCTGCACCCCCCTGAAGGCCTGCCTGCCCCCCTTGAAGGCCTGCACCCCTTGAATGTCTGCACCCCCCCCCGAAGGCCTGTCCCCCCTTGAAGGCCTGCCTGCCTGCCTGTCACCCCCTCCCCCTTGAAAGCCTGCTTGCCTGCCCGCCCGCCCCACCCTGAAGGCCTGATGCCCCGACCCACCCCGAAGGACCGCTCGCCCCCCTGGCCTCCCCGCACCACCTATGAACAGCCGCAGCAGGATCGCGAAGTCAGCGTCGGGTACCAGCCCTAAGGGGGTGTTCCCGGCCTTGCCGTTCAGTCCCCCGCCACCCCCGAAGGACCGCTCGCCCCCCTGGCCTCCCCGCACCACCTATGAACAGCCGCAGCAGGATCGCGAAGTCAGCGTCAGCGATCCCTGCTGCTTCCTGCGCCACGGTCCCGCCCCTCCTCTGACGTCAGAGGAGGGGCGGGATCGCGTCGTAGGAAGCAGCGCAGGGATGCTGACGCTGACTTCGCGATCCTGCTGCGGCTGTTCATAGGTGGTGCGGGGAGGCCAGGGGGGCGAGCGGTCCTTCGGGGGTGGCGGGGGACTGAACGGCAAGGCCGGGAACACCCCCTTAGGGCTGGTACCCGGGGCGGCCCGCCCCCCCCCGCCCCCCCCTAGGTACGCCACTGGTGAGTCTATATTCAACAAAGACTGGGAGAAGGAAAATTAAGGCTATTCAAGAGAGAAAAATTGTGAGAAGCAGAGGATAACATAAAAGTGGAAAGCAGATGAGAAGAAAACAGAAGTGAGGAAAAAAAACACAAGTTTAAAAAGTGAAAAAATGAGAGGAAAGAAACATTATGAGGTGATGAAAGGGATAAGAAAGCAGATGAAGAAAGAAAATGAAAGACTAGGAAAAGAGATAATGCAAAATGTGAATGAAAGACAGGAAGAAGAGAAGGGCTGTATGAAGGAGAAGAGATACTGTAGAAGAAAATTGCCAGGTTTAGGTTTTTTCTTGTTGTCAGCTATGATTTTAAGCACACTTTCTAAAATGTGTTGACAGAAAGAGGATGCCTGAGAGGTAAAATTTCACTGATTTCAGCTATAAAGGTAAAAATAAGATGTCACAGATTGAGGGCTCCTTTTATCAAGGCGCGCTACGGGGGTTAGCGTGTTGGACATTTCATCACGCGCTAACCCCCGCGGCAGCCTAAAATCCTAACGTCTTGTCAATGGAGGCGTTAGGTACTAGCACGGCAGGCGGTTTAACGCCTTCGTAAAAGGACCCCTGAATGTGAGAGAAGCAGAGGATAGGAGTGCTGGTCCTTATTGGAGTTCCCTGCATACATCACATGCAAATAATGCAGAAAAATAAGAGGTGAAAAGTTGACCCAGGGAAGATGATTTTTTTTAATAATAGGGAAATTATCTTAATAAAGCATAATTAAGATTAGAGAATGATGTGGGGAAAAAATGTGTCCCTGTCCCCGCGGACTCTGTCCCCATCCCTGCCCTGTCCCTTCAGACTCTGTCTGATCCCATCCATCCAAGTCTTGAATAGCTATTTTATATTGAAATCATTAAGTATAAAATGGAACAATATGCTTTCCGACTGTCATTTTATAAATCACAAATACAGAAAAAGGATCAACAAAATCCATCTCCCCTCACAATATTCCCTCCACTATCAGGAAAACTGAATGCTACATAGAAGGGCTTGGGCTCCCTCTTGCCCTGAACGTAATCGGGGAGTTGGGGTGCCGCCGGGGCAAGAGGGCTTGGGCTCCCTCTTGCCCTGATCATTGTCGGGGGAAGGGGGGGAAAGGGTGGATCGCGGCAGGGGAAATGAGCCATCTCTCCTGCCGTGATCATTGCTGTAAGGGGGTAGGCAGGTTGCTGGGGCCACTGAGCTGATCGCAGCAGCCACGATCAGCTCAGCGGCCCCTTTTTCGGCACTTATACCTGTTTTGACTTGGTCTAAGTCAAAACGTATAAGTGCCGACTAGGCAACCTGTCAAATGTTTTGGTTATACCTGCTGCACTCCTATGTCCACCGCCCGCCCTTTCCCCTCCTCTAAAAACGCCTCTTTTCTCTCTGTGCGTTTAGAGGCAGGGGAAAGGCCTAAGCTGGTTTTAGATATGTCTAAAACCAGCTTTGATTATGGGTACTTGGACGATCAGGCTTTTTGATCGTCCAAGTAGTCATTTAGGTCACTTTTTAGACGTTTTTTTCTTTTGATTATGAGCCCCATAGAGCATTTCTACTCACAGAATTAAAATAACTTTCACACTTTAAAGAAAAAAACAAAAAAACAGGCATGGATGGAGGGGACATAGATTGCACCAAGTAACACAATGACATAGTAAACGACAGCAGTTAAAGACCTGAATGGTACATCCAGTCTGCCCAATATTTACATGCATTATAAATCCATGATTAAATTAAATTGTCTTTATGCTTTGTTATTTCTGTGCCATAGACCATAAAGTCTGTCCAGTACTGTCCTTAGATTCCAGCTACTGGAGTTGCCGTCGAAGCTGACTTCAGCCTATCCAAACAGTCACTTTGTTTGCAGGATACAGATTGTAAATTCTGCCCAGCACTGTCCTCATGTTCCAAAATACTTTAGTTCCCGTGAAGCCCTCCCCATCCCATCCTAAACTAAGTTACCTTATATGGGACACAGACTGTGCAAGTCTGCCCAATACCAGCCTTAGTTCATCAAATGTCAGCTACAATTCTAAAGACAGAGTGGATATAACTCAAATGAGTCACAGGTACAACCCTGGCCACTTTTCTGGGAAGACTGGATAGGCTATGCTGATTTTTATGTGCTGTCATTTAGTGTGTTGCTAAGTTACTGTTTCCTGGCAACTTAAAAAAAAAAAAAAAAAAAAGAAGCTAGATAGACATGCAGAGGCTATTTATCCAATGTCAATATTCAGCAGTACATATGGATAGTAGGTCCTGTTATGTGGAAAATTACTACCGACTGGGATATTCAATGGCACTATCTGGATAGTGCTACTTAATATTCTTACAGACCAGCTTAGCACTGTCCGGATAGTCTTGGGGCACCCTGTTAATGGAGCAGGGGTGCAGCAGCCGACTAGCCAGATAGTGGCGGCATTCAATGCTACTACCCAAATGACTATCCAGCTGATATTCAGCCAGCAGTGATCAGTGTTTTTATGTCAGCTGTCAGCTGTATCCTAGAAATTCAATGCTAGGCCATGTCCGGGCACCAGCACTGAATATCTGATGTGCAATGTTCAGCCCTTAATCATATAACAGGAACCACATAAGGTACATAGGTATTTTTATACCGCCTATCAAGGTTTATAATCAGGTACTCAAACATTTTTTCCCCTATCTGTTCCGGTGGGCTTACAATCTATCTAATGTGCCTGGGATAATGGAGGATTGAGTGACTTGCCCAGGGTCACAAGGAGCAGTGCAGGATTTGAACCCACAACCTCAGGGAGTTGAGGCTATAGCTCTAACCACTAGGCCATTCCTTCCTATGCATAAGGGATGAATACTGACATTTATGTGGCTAAAGTGCCAACTCTGTCCCTGGAATGCTCCACAACTTAGGCACTTTCATTTCAGGCCCAGCTGCAAATATTCAGCAGCACTAAATGCAGTTGAATATATGCATAATCTTGTAAAATAGCTAAATTTCGTGTGCCTCAAAGCAGGTGTAACTCTTACCCGATTCATACCCTAAGACCCTATGCCCACCCTGGCCCTCTATCTCTATATGTCCTTTACGCAGATTGTCTTGACCTTCTTCACTGTACCATTTCATTGCCATAATTGTACCCATCTTTCTTTCTGTTTGTACCATTTTTTTCTCTCTGTTGTACCATTTTTTTCTCTCTGTTGTACTTTTTTTTTTCTCTATCACCTAATTTTATCTGATTGTAACATTGTACCATTTTCGCTGATTGTCCAGCCCTTCTTCGTTGTAAACCGCCTAGAACTACTATGGCTTTGGCGGTATATAAGAAATAAAATTATTATTATTATTATTACAGGAATTTTCCAAAGGGAGAGAGGGTAATTTTATAACACTTATCCACATGTACTTCCTTTATAAAAGGGGCATATCTTATACACATATCCGCTGCACCAAGAGGCGGCCTGTTAAAACATTATCCTGTGTCAAAGATAGTAAGGACCACTATTTATACAGTTCTTTCATTTTATAACTGTAAAGCTTTAATGTGATCTTAAGTATATACCTGACTGTGTTTCATCGATCTAATAGCTTGTGATATCATATTGGCTCTATACCATAAAACACGTGGTAAGCAGGCTGCTTGTTGGTGGAATGCGGCCTGACCGCTGCTGGAAATCCCTCCCTGCCCACCTACCTGCTGTTGAAGCTGCTGCTGGGGATCCCTCCTGCCTCCCTCCCTGCTTGTCTGTCTGTTGACCTGCTGCACCACCACTGATGCCAACCATGTTACTTCCGGTCTAGGTATCTCCTCCCCCAGCAGCACTCCATTTAGGGACGCAGATAGCGACTCACACGCTGCATAGCTGACCCAGAACATTCTCTTTGACGTCAGAAGGAAGGCTTGTGGGCCAACCATGTGCACATGCTGTCCCTCCACTGAGTTGCTGCTGGGGGAAGATGGAGCCAGTCTGGCTCCAATAAAGTAACAGGGTTGGCTTCAGAGGTGGGGGGGGGGGTGATGCAGCGGGCCAGCAAGCAAGCAGTGAGGGAAGGAAGGATCCCCGGCAGTGGCTTCAGCAGGGGGTGTGTGGACATAGATCCCCGGCAGTGCCTGCAGCTTCTGTGGATGGGTCGGCTTTGGGAGAAGGAGGGGGTGTGGGCAGGGCAGGCAGCAATCCCCAGCGGCTCCTGTGGTTTCTGTGGATGGGTCAGCTTCGGGGGAAGTGGGAGTATGGGCGGGTCAGGCAGGGATCCCCAGAGTGCAACTTAATTTTGGAACAAAGATGGAAGGCAAGGAGGGGGGTGCACAAACTTGACACAGAAGGAAGGGAAGGGGAATGACATTGGACACAGAAGGGAAGGAACAGAAAGGGAGAATTGATGGGCATGAGTGAGAGATGGTACACATGGGAAAGGAATAAAGGAAAATTGGGCATAGTGAGAGAGAGGAGTGAGGTAGAGATGCATGGAAAATAGAAGGATGAGAGGGAAAAATCTTGGATATGGTGGTGGAGAGAAAACAGAGAGACAGATTGTAGGGGAGGAATGTTGGACATAGTGATGGAGGGAGAGATGTGGCATTGTGCTGGAGAGCGGTGATAGAAGGAAAAATGGGCATGGGGCTGGTGGGCAGTGGTGAAAAATGTTATACATGATCCGGAGGATGAGAGAGGGAGTAATGTTGGACGTGACAGTAGAAGGGGTGGGAGAGATGCCTGGATCTCTCAAGACAGATGGACAGTGAGAGAGAGAAAGAGACTTGTTGCCAATAGAGGTGGAGGAGATTGGAAGAAATGTTGAACTCATGGAGGGACAGAGATATTGGCTGGGGAATGGAATGAGGTTCCTGTTTGTTTTTGTATTGTTTTTTAAATGTTTTAAATAATGATTATTGTTTTAAAGGATGTATAGTTACCCCATATATATTTTAAACATAATGTTCACCGCCTAGAAGGCCAATTGGGCAGTTTGTAAAATTTTTAAATAAACTTGACACTTGAAGTATGTAGGAGGCAGAAAGAAGGAAAGAAATATTGGATGCACAGTCAGAAGGAAGTGCAACCAGAGACTCGTGAAATCACCAGACAGCAAAGGTAAGAAAAATTATTTTATTTTTAGTTTAGTGATCAAAATGTTTTGAGAATTTATATCTGCTGTCTCTATTATGAACTATATTTGTCTATTTTCCTATAGTTGTTACTGAGGTGACATTGAATATTTTAAAGTCATCTGCCTTGACCTCTTTGAACACCCCCTCCCCCAAATATAAATGAGAATTAACATTTTCTCTGCGTATAGTGTGCTTTGTATTTTTTTTAGAAATTTTGTGGTTACCATTATGTATTAATAAGATTATATTGTGTGTATATGAAAAATGGATGGAAGAAATTGCATTGCAATTAGTACTATTATTATGGGGTGGAGTCAGGGGTAGAGCTTGGGTGGGTCTGGGGCAGAGCTTGGATGGGGGGTACTCAGTTGGTATTTGTTAGGCTTAGGGGGTACTTGGCTTGAAGAAGTTGAGAAACACTGGTATAAAAGACATACTTTAATGATTAATCCATTTGATTGCATGCACCAGATTTTAACAAGATTAAAGCATCACATTTGCATATTTTATTAGATTGTAATAGGTTTGCTTGCTCTTTGTAATACTTCCTAGGCTACAAATAACATCGATACAAAACAAAATTAACTGATTAATATGAGTGGAAGACAAATTTTTCAGAAGAAAAGAGCAGAAAGGAACAAGATTGAAAGTGTCCTTTCCTGAACCTTACTGCGAGGTCTCTGGTACTGATACTGTGCAACTGATTAGATGTGTGCAGGCCAAAAATTTTCATTGTGTCTAGTTTCTTTGCAACAAGCTTTTAAGTGATTTATGTTTAATTATCACTTTCTTCCATTTCAGAAGGCAATGCAAACAATAAAGAGTTCTATAACACATGCACAAGGGCTGAATGATATACATTGGGCTAGATTCACTAAGAGCACGGATCAGATCTGATCCGTGAGGGATCCGATCCGATCCATGTCCAGGGGGCTGATTCACAAATCACCCTCAACTGCCTGCCCGGATCACTCTGTAGCGATCCCAAACGCATGCGTAGGCCATCTGTAGATGGTCTGAGCATGCACTGGCCCTCTGAGCCCGGCAGCAAATTTTTTAAATTTTTTTAACTTTTTGGGAGCTCGTGGTTATAACCCGCTTTAAGCCTGTGGGTTAAAACCATGGGTTTGCACTGCGGAGAAGGGTGGGAGAGTCGGGGCAGGCAAGAGTTCGGGGCAGGCAGGAGATCAGGGCAGCGGGAGAATCGGGGCTGCAGGAGTTTGGGGTAGGCAAGAGTTCAGGGCAGGCAGGAGATTGGGGCAAGCGGGAAAGTCGGGGCAGCAGGAGATCGGGGCATCGGGAGAGTCGGGGCAGGCAGGAGATTGGGGCAGCAGGAGTTTGGTGCAGACATGAGATCAGGACAGCAGGAGATCGGGGCAGGCGGGAGAGTCGGGGCAGCAAGAGATCAGGGCAGGCGGGAGAGTCTGAAAGCAGGACGCAGGACTGAAAGCAGGAGTTCGGGGCAGAGAGCAGGGTGGAAAGGATCTGAGCGACTGGTCCTCAGCAGTCGCTTGTTTGTGATCGGCCAGCTCAGTCGGTATTGCAGGGTTTTGGTTAGTGAATCGCTGCCTACCATCATTTGAATGTCGTTCCCCTTCATTTGCATGCGTGGATTGGAGGAAGGTCAGGACAGGTTAGTGAATCAGGTCGGAGGGAAATCAGGTCACAAAGGGCTCGCAAACCGATCAGTTTGCTTAGTGAATCTAGCCCATTGTGCCTAAAAATCAGCACTGAAAAAAAGTCTAAGGGCTATTCTATAAACGGCATCTAAAGTTAGGCACCATTCATGCATTAGCATTTACATGTGGTAATCCAAATAAAAACAGTCTGTGGAAAACACATTGTTCTTGACTTTCCTTTTTTTTTCTTCTGAATGTCCACATAGCCTTTTTACGATCTATGTGATCAAATTTTTATACTATTTGAGACGTTTAGAAGAAATAAAAGGAAAGTCAAGAACATTGTGCTTTCCACAGACTGTTTTTATTTGGATTGCTTCCTTTTTCCTGTGGAATATTGGGTCTCCTTGATTTGTGTCTTACTGATTTTCATGTGGTAGCCACACCTAACTTTAGCTGGGACCATTTGCACAAATGAAAATGTGGGGCAAAACCTCACACCTAAACCCTCTCTTTTACAAACCTGCATTAGCGACTGCTGCGTGGCAAAAGCCCTATGTGCCTGGGGGGAGGAGGGAGTTAGGTGCAGATGCCCTTAGTCTATAATTATACATGTAGCTTTGAGGAATGCCCCTAATCAGCCCATAACCTTCCCATTTTGGACGCTGTTCGTAAATTTTAGGCATGGATTGTGTGCCTACATTTATGCACATAAATTTAAATTAAAACTAAATAACACTAATAAGTGCATGTTAAATCAATTCAGTGCTAATTGGCTTGTTATTCAATTATCCAAAAGCACCTACACTAAAAGTGGGCATGGTTAAGGGCAGATCAAGCATGTGTTTTTGAGTTAGGCACTAGAGAATGACACGGGGAAAAATTCTGTCCCCGTCACTGCCCCATCCCCGGACCACCATCCTCTTCACCATCCCGTCCCCGTCATCGCCCCGTCCCTGTCCCTGCAGCATCCATACAAGTATCAGTACTGCAATATTTACCTTATTCTTTCCTTATAAATCAAAGTTCTGGCTGCTGAACTAGAGAAAGAGATGTTCAGCTGGCAGGGCTTTGTTTATAAATTTTTATCAACACAACTAATATACTACTTTATCCTAAAGCAAAAAAAAAAAGGAAATAATTAGAAATTTTATTTCTACCTTTGTTGTCTGTTTTCTGCTTTCCTCATCTTCTCATTCAATTCCTTCCATCCACTGTCTGTCTTCTCTCAGCGTCTTCCATTTGCTCTGTTACTGTGCCTCTCCCTTCACCCCCCCCCCCAATTGGTCTGGCACCCATCTTCTTCCCTCCGCTCCCCCCATAGTCTGGCATCTCTGTCTTCTCCACACTCTGTCTTCCCCATTTCCCTTCCAGCATCTTCTGCTCACTCTTGTCTTCCCCATTTCCCTTCCAGCGTCTTCTGCCCACTCTTGTCTTCCCTATTTCCCTTACAGCGTCTTCTGCTCACTCTCTCTCTCTCTGGAATAAATTAGGACTGTCTAAATTTTAGGACGCTGAGCTCTGCCTAAGCATTCTTAGATGATGCTAACTGTGATTCTATAATGGCACCTATGTTTTGTAGAATAAGTGTTGATATTGGCATCTTACTTTATGCAGACTTTATAGAATCAGGTTCTGAAGCATCTGAATGCACTTTTCACAACACAAAATGGAAGGGAGGTAAAAGTCAAAGGAAAATGCTGAACATGAAAGGGGTATTCAGAGCCCTATTGCCTAACCCTATTAATTCCAGAACCAGTCTCAGTGGGATCATGCTGGAAACTGAACTGTCTATACAAGACAAATAGGATAGGTCTGGGAATTACTAATTTGGAGAAAGACTTACAAGAAGAGAGATTGCCCAACTATGGTTCATCAGGCTAATTCAAAATAAATGTGGACGGGATCAATTAGAAAGTAAAAGAATTATTGGATTACCAGCAGGGCTTTGTTAATTGCCCTTTTAATCCACTTCTATTAAATCAGTTTTCCCTTTATTGTCAATGCTTTGATATAGTAAAATGAATTACATCCACAGCTCACAAATTGTGATGCAGCTCACTGCTTTATAGACTAATGACCTATTCTCCATCTCTTATAGAGGTATGCAGTGAAAAATTTTCATATCACATCATTTTCCATATCATTTAAGGAAATTATTGTTTTGCTCGGGAAGGGGTGGCATTTTAATGGTTATGTTAGATGCTCTGTTCTGGTTTTGGTTGTCTGAAAACTGGCATTTAAATATCCATATTGCATGAACATCCAAATCCCAATTTCACAAAGGTAGGTTATGGATGTCTAGCACTGCAATACATCCATATAACAAAGAGCTGTGGCCTGAGCCTGTTTTGTGTAGGACTAGGGAGGGCCAAAAATATGGTCATCCAACTCTGATCACAGAAGGGGAAAGGAAGTCCATGTCTAAAAAGATGGATGTTGTTATTTAGACCTAGTACTTGTCATGTCCAGGTTAAAGAAAAGTGCTCTGATTGATCTGCTGTCCACTGGAGGGATTAAGGCAAGAAATCTCCTTAATCCTCCAGGGGTTACTGTCCCCTCCCTCTCCCCTGAATGTGAAACAGCAAAAGGATACCTGACTCTGTCACAGCTCCAGATATTATGTACATTCTTACTAGTACCCTAATGACTAGAGCAGTGAACTGAACATAAGAACCTAAGAATAGCCTTACTGGGTCAGATCAATGTTCCATCAAGCCAGTAGCCCATTCTCACAGTGGCCAATCCAGGTCACTAGTACCTGGCCAAATCCCAAAGAGTAGCAACATTCCATGTTACCGATCCAGGACAAGCAGAGGCTTACCCCATGTCTTAATAACAGACTATGGACTTTTCCTCCAGGAATTTGTCCAAACCTTTCTTAAAACCAGCTACGCTATCTGCTTTTACCACAACCTCTGGCAACGCATTCCAGAGCATAACTATTCTCTGAGATCCAAGAGACCCAGGTTCAAATCCCACTTTAGCTCTTAAAAATATGTGACTCTCTAGAGCAGTGGCCTTTGCAAATTTTTAAGCGAGAGCCATTTTAGGTCCCTAAAGGCTGAAGGAGAGCCCACAAATATCTTCCTACTTGGGGCCATGATACCAATTACGCTTCACGACATTCATTTCTACCAGAATACTTGGCATTGGTCACATTTGCAGAACACAGATAATAAACCCTATGCAAACACAGGACCACAAACTAAAAGTCCTAATATACTCAAATGAAACCCTAAGATGCCAGACTCTGCATGCAGTGCTAGACTCTGCATGCAGAGAAATAGAAAGAAATGCATTTCTTCTTGAATAGTCCAAAATATAGACAGCAGATGTAAATTCTCAAAACTGACATTTCATTCACTAAATTAAAAAATAAGAAAATTTTTCCTATCTTTATTGTCTACCGGAGCTTAATAAAAGGAGCCCTCTGTTTCTAGGACCTTTTTATCTGTTTGCTGGTTTTTTCCCCTTCACTTTCTGCCCTACATCCATCTGTTTCCCTTAATGTGGCTAAAGTAGTGAATGCTTATACCAGTCCCAAATTGTAGAAATGAATGAAAATATCACAAAGCTGGACTAGTACACAACCGTTTCACATGATAATGTTTTCAGTTTTTCATGAGTATGCCTCAGCCCCACGCTGTACTATCTTATGACTGCGTGGAGATTTATGTGGCACTTCATCATCGGCTGCTCATATTTTTCTATGTTATAGAACCGTGAAAAATCCTTCATATATTCTTAAAATGATTTGCTCTATATAAAGGTGATGTAAATACTTAGCTCTTATCAGCCAACGTCTGGGAGTCTAACCCGACATGTTTCGCGCCAAACGGCGCTGTATCAAGGGTCTCCCGAGTACGCGCTAGTCATCCGACTCATAGCATTGCTCAGATCTTATTCTGAGCAATACTAGTGATCTGGATTGGCCACCGTGAGGACAGACTACTGGGCTAGATGGATCATTGGTCTGACCCAGTAAAGTTATTCTTATGTTCCCTTCCCATCTATCTATGTGCGTTATCTCCTCCCTATCTCTGTCCTTCCCCTCCATCCATCTATGCCATCTCTTCCCTCTTTCTTCTCCCCTATTCACATCTATCCATAAACATCATTTCTTCCATCTCATTTCTCTTCCCCACCCCTCTCATCCCTCTATTTCCTTCTTCCATGTTCTAACATCAGTCTTTCCCTTTCTCCCTCCTATGGTCTAGGATCTTTTTTTCTTCTCCTTCCACAGTCTGGCATCTCTCTACCCTCCTTCCCTTCCCTCCTTCCCCGTTTGTGATCTGGCATCTCTCTGTCTTTCCCTTTACCTCCCCCTACATTACTCTGGAATCTCTCCCTCCTCTGATATATGCATACCTACCCTTACACTCTTAATACAGATTCAGCTAAGCTGAGCTTCTATGAACCAGCCCCATATACAGCCAAAGAGATCTCTGAACAGAAACTTCTCCTTCATAACAGTTGCAGATCTCAGCTTTTTCGCTGTTGCCTCGGCTCTCTAGAATTCATTGCCTCAATATCTGCAGTCAGAACACTCTTTTCCTCATTTTCATGCTGCCTTAAAAACTTACCTATTTGAAAACACTTTCACATTTTGGAAATGTGTGTGCGATACTGGGCATATGAGATGATGGACTTGTGGTACCAGAGTATGACAGTTGTCTCTTCTGATTGACTGATACTATCCTTTTTATATATGGAGTTCCACTTTCATTTTCTTTTATGAAGTATTTTAATGTGCACTGCCTTGACTTGTACTGCAAAAATTGTGGCATATTAAATTGAATAAATGATAAACACCTAATATTTTGGTATGTGCAAATTGCCTGGTTAATTTATGTGCCTGTTTTCGAAGTATGCACATAAATGCAAACTGCTATCCAATCCCACCCCAGGAAATCCTCCACTCAGTTCAAGTAGTTACATGTATGTAGGCTATACATTCATATTCAAGGTCCCTAATGATTTCATGGTGTGCACCAACAGCCTGAGTTTGACTGCTACACTGGGATTTCTGAAAGATAGCCTGCATCTGGCCATTTTGGAAGTTAGATTAGGTAATACCAGGTCTTAGATGAGGAGGGGGTAAAGATGACTGGGGAAGGCAACAGCAAAGCATCCCACTAATGAGCTGCCAGGAATCCATCCCACATACTTTTTATTTATTTTATTATTTATATTCTGCATATCCTACAATTCTATGTGGATTACACATTATTCAAGTATTTTCTCCCTATCTGTCCCGGTGGGCTCACACTCTTTCTAATGCACCTGGGGCACTGGGGGATCAAGTGACTTGCCCAGGGGTCACAAGGAGCAGTGCGGGATTTGAACCCACAACAACAGGGTGCTGGGCCTCTAGCTCTAACCACTGCACCACACACTTGGACTTGTTGCTTAAGTAGAGGGGACTATCTTTAATTTTACTGGCTACACACTTTTATAAGTACCTATTTTCATGCAGAAAGCACTGCATTATGCACAGAGGCAGCTTTCACAACTGTGCTCTACACTTCTTAAATTTCATGTACAATTTTCTTCTCAAAGCCAAACCATCTCTAAATATGGCATTCATTATCATTCCTTAAGCAGCTCACCTGCTGCAGCTGAAACCTTCCCTTCCATTTGTGTGTACCACTGCAGGTTGAAAACTACTCCGTGTCCCACCCCATAAATAGTCATCCTGTTTAATCACATACAGCTGCTGGCTGACGCAGCCCTGGGTCCACACACTGCCTCTGCAGAGAAGAATTTCCCATTGTTTGCATAGGTATGCTTTGTAGGTTTGTGTAAGAGAAGGAAGCAGCTTGGGTCTGTGTAAGTGAGAGAGGAATGTTGTTTTTTGTGGTAGAGGAAAAGGTTGGTAAGTGAGAGGAGGAGGTACAGTTTTCCAGATACACTATGGTGCTGATTCTACAGTATACTGTATATAACACTTAAAAAATTCTGTGTCAATCATAACGGCGTATAGCGTGATTCTATCAAAGGCATGAGCCATGTATAAAATCACATATAGGGACTATACCAGACATTATTATTTAGACACCCCAATTTAGGCGAAGGAAACCAAGGCCTAACTCTACCTGTGCCTAAGTTGCACATGGATAGTGCGTACTATATAATAGAAAGCATAACTTTTAGGCATGTTCAAGATCTGCCTATGCTCGTCCCCTGGCCATACCCTTACTGAGATTTGTGCACTCAAGCTGACAAGCACCGTTTTATAGAATGTGACAACCAAGGGCTAGATTCCTGTACCGATCGGTTTGCGACCCCTTAGCGACCTATTTTTACTCTGGCCAGATTCACTTACCTCTGTGCCGAACCAATTCCGATCCGTGCATGCAAATGAGGGGAATGGCATGCAAAGTAGGCAGGGACGCGATTCACTAAAGAAATTTTTGAAACCGGCTAGGCTGGCTGATCAACACAAGAAGCGACTGCTGGGGACCAATGACAAACGTCCTTTCTGACTGTCCTCGGGCCTGAAATCCCAGCCCTTCAGCCCTTCTCTGCTGTTCTGCTATCTGCCTCTTCCAGCTGAGCCCTGCTCTCTGCCGCCCATCCCCGCAGTGCGAGCCCATGGTTTTAAAGCGGCAGAGATAAATTGCCTGCTTTTTTTGTTTAATGAATGAGTCGGGCCTGCACGGATCAGGTAAGTGAATCTAGCCCCAAGTTGTGCATGTAGCTTCTAATTAGTGTCAATTAGTATTAATTATGAGGTGTTAACTGACACTAATTTGCATACACAACTTATAGTGCTATATACAGAATTTGGGCCTATCTGCATAACTTTATGACAGCTTTTTTGGAAGCTTCAATGACCCAGAGATCACTTGGACAGGTGTGGGAAATCCTGTATTTGAAAAATCAGAAGTACCTCTGGATCAACCTGTCCTGCAGAAAAGGAATTCACTGGTAATGCTCTTTCATGCATGATGAGGACAGCTGCCTATTGGGAACTAAACATAGTCCACCGATTCAAATTATAAAGATCAGTCCTTCTGATCCCATAGCCAATTAGGTTCTCAGGATATCCTCCACAAATAAGCATGCAATACATTTATATACAGTATACTTGATCTCTGAAGCATTCAAGTTTTTCTCATATATAAAATGATGGATATCCTGAAAATGCATCTGACTGTAGGGTTTCTACGATTATGGAAGTCCAGGTACAGGCCAGGTAGATTGCAGTTGACCTGGACATTTGGACACTACAGACCTAGATAAGTTAGAAATATTAGCCTTCAGACTATGAGCAATATTAAGACCTGGACAGCTGCCAATACGTTAATGCTGCATATCACTAAAATAAAGATTATGCTTTTTTCGAGAGATCTTGATTCTGATTTTTAAGTTGCATTAAATGTACTAAACACCGTTATGCATTTTTCCCCCAGAGGTTCATTAAAGACTTATTTTAAGTTTTAGATGTTGAGTAAACTTCAAATGTATTTATCAAGCTGTGATTTTAAACTAATTCTTCAATCTGTTGGGTTAGCTGGTTCGGACTACTGTAACACTGTATATTTAGGAATGACATCTTCCGATATACGTGTGTTACCAGTTCAAAATTCCATTATTCAAACTTTGGGATTGGAAAGTATGAACATGTTACTTCATATTTCATATAATTGTATTGGCTGGCCACGGAGTACATACAGAGTGAAGTATAAGTTGTTTTTCTTGATTTATTTAAGGGCTCCTTTTACGAAGGTGCGTTAGCGTTTTTATTGCGCGCTACAATGCCGTGTGCGCTAAACCCACACTACGCAGAAAATACTAACTCCAGCTCTATGGAGGTATTAGCGTCTAGCGTGTGCGGCATTGTAGCGCGCGCTAAAACCGCTAGCACACCTTCGTAAAAGGAGCCCTAAGTGTTCAACATTTATCGCCAAAATACCCACAGGATTGTGTGACGTCCTAGGGGCTCTCCCGGCCATTGTGCTCTGCTACACATTGTAATTTGGCTATTCAAATTCATAAGAAATTATGTTTTCAGACTATGGGATCTAGTAGTTTCCTATGTACAAAACCTGCTAAGTGGAACAAGCTGCCAGAATGTGACAAGCAACAAAAAGATGTGTATAAATTTTAAAAATTGTTAAAGTGTCATCTGTTTTGTAAGATGAGGTATGATTGTTGAGGCCTTTAATATGAATTGCCAATTCTGATGTTTTTTTATTTTTGAATTGTTTATGTTTGGTTGTAATCTGCCTAGTTTATAGGCAGAAAATAAATAATAAACTATAAAATATGGAATCAATTTAATTTTCCACTAACTCCTGAAGCATGAGGTGAAGTTATACAGGGGAGTAGAGCTCTGTCCTACACCTTCAAAATATTGCCAGGATTCCTTCAGGCACTTCTCACCCTGGAACAGTGACTGCTGGATTCCTGCTGAGTCACAGATTCAAGCCCAGATTTTCAATTATAAAAGCCCATATTTCACAGCAAAAACAAAAAGTCATAATATGAGTTTATTAAAAATAATATTCTCCTTCCAATCCACCGCAAAGGCTAAATTACAAGTTGAGGGTGAGCTCTTCAGTCATTACCCTGTAAACTTAGCACTTCTCTATCCAAAGTGTTCAGTGGATAATTTTTGACTTGCTGAAAGCGCCTTGCTGTCTTGTTGAGAGACATGTGGAGTACAGCTGATAAAAGAAGCCCACTAATCACTTTGTGTGCCTTCGATCGGGGCAGCTGTCTGATTGCATTCAAATTGCCAATGAATAATTAAAAGCTCATTTCCATAAAGTGATTTGCCAGCCTTTATCAGTTCCAGAACTGCCATTATACAAGTAGCTACTCTGACCAAGTGGCCAGCATTTATGAGTGCAATCTCACTGGATATGCACAGTGTATTCAGAAATTCCCCCCAGTCTCCAATGTCTCCATCATACCTGTAGTTAAAATGTCATCGGAGAGTAACAACTTGATTAAGGGCCATGGAACTCAATTAATTCTCGGGTCCTTTTGGCCATGTTTCAGGGAATTCCTAGGGAATATGGATATGTTTACATACACTGGAGTTAATGGATGCAAATATATCTCATGCATATTCATTAGGAATAGCATGGTTATTGGGCTGGCTATGGCACCCCAGGAACCAGTTTGAACACTACCAATTCTAAGTTTCTACTGTCTGGAATTTCATATTGAATTTTGAGCACAAGTCCTGGTTTCTTGAGCTAAAAAGATTGCAAAAAACAGTACTTCTAGCTCCTTGGATGCAAACTAAAATGCTTTAATGTTGTTTTCAGTCATGGTACTTAAGGTCAATCACTCCGTGGTTACATAAGCAAGACCTTATCTTCCACCTCCCCCCTTCCAATCAGGTTCACAAGGAATCATCTTGTAATTTCATTGTTCCCTCTTTATGGAATACTCTACTGGTTCAGATATGGAAGGAACTATTGAGACAGGCATGGAGGAAGCCCTGGGATCAGTAGTATGGAATGTTGCTACTGTTTGGGTTTCTGCAGGATGCTTCTGACCTGGATTGGCCACTGTGGAAACAGGTTACTGGACTAGATGGACCGTTGGTCTGACCCAGTATGGTTATTCTTATGTTTTTGAATTTAAATCAATGCCGAAATCTCACTTTTCTTAAGTTAGACTACAGTATCTAGATGTTTTTGAAACGGTGATTTTAGATACAATAATTTTGTCTTATTGAGTTTTGTCAAATCTATGACCCTTGGCATGAGTGCCTTTCCTGTTTTTAATGAAGTTCTTTTCAACTCCTCTTAATCATTGTAATTTGATATTTATGAGCTGTTAATTCAGATAAGATGGTATATCAAGTTTTTTTACACAATAAACATTAAGGCTGACCAAGAGTTGAAAATCACCCCTTCACCTTGGTGTTAGGTCAAAAGCGCGCCGGGGCAAAGGCGCGCCCAGACAATTGAGCGCAGCGTGGAGGCGCGCCGTTCTAAATTACTGTTTTTAGGGCTCCGACGGGGGGGGGGGGGGGGGGGAACCCCCCACTTTACTTAATAGACATCGCGCCGCATTGTGGGGGCATTGTGGGGGGTTTGGGGGGTTGTAAACCCCCCCATTTTACTGAAAACTTCACTTTTTCCCTGTTTTTAGGGAAAAAGTTAAGTTTACAGTAAAATGTGGAGGGTTACAACCCCCCAAACCCCCCCATAACACCGGCGCGATGTCTATTAAGTAAAGTGGGGGGTTTCCCCCCACACCCCCACACACCCCCGTCGGAGCCCTAAAAACAGTAATTTAGAGCGGCATGCGCCTCCGCGCTGCGCTCAATTGTCTGGGCGCGCCTTTGTCTTTCGCGCCGTTGTCTATGAACCCTTCACCTTTGACTGCATTGTAGAAGCAGGTCACAACACCTTATTCAAATCCTTAAGAGAGTGTTACAAATTGTTAATTCTCTTTTATAAATGATATGGACACTTGACCACTACTGTGCTATTACTTAGATAACCAATTCTGCATGCTTTGAAGAGTCAGTATACAGAAATTTTTATTATACTTTTATTATAGGTATCTTAATACCCCGACTGGTGTTGAGGTCACTAGGACAAGCTGTGGAATCAAAAATCATAAATGATTATACCAATAGGAGAATGTTTAGCTAAGATTTTTTTTTTGTTTTCATTTTGTGTAGTGTTAAGGAATTTTATAGGTTTTTACATTTCATTTTTCTGTTTTATTATACTTTATTTTGATTTTGGTATACACTATTTGCAAAATATGCTCAAAATGAACACAAAACAAAATACAAACAATTTTCATTGAATGGGTGTTTTAATTGTTTTCTTTGGAAATGAAAAGAAACAAGCTTATATTTTTACATTTCATTTCTAGGACTGGCTTAGGGGCCCATTTACTAAGCAGCCTTAGCATGCCCTTAGGTAGGTCTTTCCAGCACACTTAGGTCATTGATAGCATGGCTGGAATATGACTGATTTTCCATTTTCTAAATTTATGGCCATGTGCTCATTTTGCCTTTATCAAACAAAGTTACCAACTGGTACCACTTTCCTAAGGATAGGTTGATTCAGGCCTGGTTTTATGATTTGGCTTTCATAGACATGTTGATGGCGGTGCCGATACTGAAGGGTCCGCTCGCTCTCCAGAGTCCATTGTTGAGCCGAACAATTTCTCCTGCTCTATGTGACGAACTTTTAAGGAGTGTTTTTGTAAGGTGGAACAACACGTACAGGTGTCGACCTGATGTTCAAGGCCCAAACACTGCAAACACCAACAATATGGGCCCTGATACCAACAGCACTTTTTAAAACTGCTCTGTGGTTTTGACATGGAAGGAAGAATCTCGGCAATGTTAAATTCTTTATTTAAAAAAAATATATTTATTGATTTTCTAAACTTCAAAAGGGCAATACACAAATCTATACCATATCATAAGTTAATAAAAGCACATTCAACTTACAAATATGCATAACCAACCATTTTCTCCCACCCCCACCTCCACCCAATGATTATTCAATAAAACACAGAAACATAGACTATCCCAATAACCTTACCCTATTCAGATTAAAAATATCCTCCAACCCCAGGTGGACATACTCAAGTTTCAAGTTTATTATGGATTTGATTAATCGCTTATTCAAAATTCTAAGCGATGTACAAAGGAGTAAAATAATAAATTATAATTATCAAGGGGAAACAAACCAGATAAAAACGACTGACTTGTCAAAACATATGGTACAAAAGGAAAAATAGGGAAAGAAATACAAGTTAATGATAGTAAGTAAGACGAGTATGGGAAAAAACAATAGGAAGGGGGAAAACAGTGAGCTTCAAAGAAATTAAGAACTAAGGTTCAGTTGATGCACCTAACCTAATTTACTAGTTGTCAAATGCATCTTTAAAATGAAAGCATTTTAACTTGCTCTTAAATCTATCTAAATCATGTTCTTCCCGTACATGAATTGGGAGTACATTCTATGTTTAGGGTACTGTGAGGGAGAAAATAAATTTCCGCCGTGTATTTATGGTTTTTAGTGAGGGAACTATTAAAAGATGTTGGTCAGTAGACCTGAGTAATCTTGTTGATGTATAGGGAATCAATAGTCTATGAATAAAGGCGGGAGTTTTATAGAGAAGAGATTTGAAAGTCAATAGACTTAATTTATATGTTATGCGGTGTGCAACTGGAAGCCAATGCCCTTCCTTAAGTAGAGGTGTTACATGGTCAAAAGTCAAATTAGGACAGAAATAGCCCCCTCCCCTTCCCCTTTCCTGGATGTGTACGAAAATAAACCAAAACTGACTCATAATCAAAGATCTACTATAGTGAGGTAATATATGATGTCAATAGCCCCCAAACCAGCTTAAATAAATTACTGTGCCCCAAGCTAACAACATTAATTTTTTCATATCTATATCTGGAGCACAAATTTGCCCACCAGAAAGGAAAATTTAGGTGGTCATAGTTTTTCCAATTTCGGGTTACCATCTGCATGGCTATCCCGATCATGACAAGAAAAAGACAGCATTTATAACGATCCATGGGGGTTTAACATGTAATAATGTTAAATTCAATGGTGTTGAAAAGAGAAAAAAACGCTGAGGTAGAACAGAGGGCCAAGGGCCAGACTGTTAATGGAAAAAAATAACAATTTTTTTTTTTAAACAGACCAAAAAGAATAGTAAAATAATAAAGATAATAAAAAATGGCAAAAATCCAAGAAAAAAACGGATGTTGAAGGGAAGGCAACGATTGCACTAGACAGAGTCCAGAAACAAACACTTCTTTGCTCCACGGAAAATTAAGAACTGAGGTATTGCAAGCTGGCATCAGGCGGGGAGGCACTCGTGTGTGTGGTGCAGGCAGTTGCAAAGTTTCTAAAAACTTAGGGCTCCTTTTACTGAAACCGTGGATTGAAGACAAAGTTTTATTTTATTTTTCTTTCCAGCTTATGATTTATCTTTAATCTTAACTATTGTTTTGCCTTTTGTCTTTGTTTTGTTCTATTTCTATCATTTAAATTTCTCCAGAATTCTACTGTTCAACGGCTCCCCCTTCTGCTTCTATTCCTTTCTCTCCTCTCTTCTACCTTCCAAAGTATTTAGATCAATGCTGTCTTGTTAAAATGTTTATTTTATTTTTATTTTTCCTCTAACTCTACTTTTCACTTCTCTATTACCCTCCAGGTACTTTAGTTAGATTGTGAGCCTTCGGGACAGTAAGGGAATTTTTCAAGTACCTTTCTTATTTCTAATCTTAATGTATATTTTCTGTAAACCGCTTAGAACCTAACGGATGTAGCGGTATATAAGAAATAAATTACATTACATTACATTACTATGGTGCGCTAGTATTTTTAGCGCATGCAGGATTTTAGTGCACGCTAAACCCACACTACGCTTCTAGAATTAATGCCAGCTCAATGCTGGCATTAAGGTCTAGCGCGCGTGGCAATTCAGCACGTGCTATTCCGCGCATTAAAACCCTAACGCACCTTTGTAAAAGGAGCACTTAGTGGCAATACACTTTTACCCCTGTCCGTTCCCGGCTCCGTGAATGACTTCATCCACATGTGAGAATAAAGAAGGGGATCATGAACAGATCGAAGAAGGTTATCATGCCATGGTGTGCCCTCACCTGGAGTACTGCGTCCAGCACTGGTCGCCGTACATGAAGAAGGACACGGTATTACTTGCAAGGGCCCAGAGAACAACAACTAACATGGTTAAGGGGCTGGAGGAGTTGCCATACAGTGAAAGATTAGAGAAACTGGGCCTTTTCTCCCTCAAACAGAGGAGATTGAGAGGGGACATGATCGAAACATTCAAAGTACTGAAGGGAATAGACTTAGTAGAAAATAACAGGTTGTTCACTCTCTCCAAGGTAGGGAGAACGAGAGGGCACTCTCTAAAATTGAAAGGGGATAGATTCCGTACGAATGTAAGGAAGTTCTTCTTCACTCAGAGAGTGGTAGAAAACTAGAACGTTCTTCTGGAGCCTGTCGTGGGGGAAAACACCCTCCAGGGATTCAAGACAAAGTTAGACGAGTTCCTGCTGAACCAGAATGCACGTAGGTAGGGCTAGTTTCAGTTAGGGCGCTGGTCTTTGACCAAGGGCCGCTGCGTGAGCAGACTGCTGGGCACGATGGACCACTGGTCTGACCCAACAGCGGCAATACTTATGTTTTTTATGTTCTTATATGCTGCCTGCTTGTCCTAGGATAAGTAGTTTATAAGAAATAAATCTATATATATAAAATCGGAGGTATGTATGTGTGTGTGTGTGTGTGTGTGTGTATGTGCCGCGATCACGCAAAAACGGCTTGACCGATTTGAACGAAACTTGGTATGCAGATCCCTCACTACCTGGGGTGATATGTTCTGGGGGTCTCTCGGCCCACAACTCTATGTTGCTTGCTCAAGGGTGGGTTCACCCAACAATTTATATGTTCTTGCTCCTGGAGGTGAAACTAAAAATGTTGTTTATAATCACGTTTTGCGTTAGTTGTATTGTATTCATTTTGTCAAATATTTCACATTATAATTTGAATATTGTACTTTTTATTAAGCTGTAAAAAAATAATTTCATTCACCACTATAAAGTATCTTTATTTGAATCCATTTACAGTGTTATTGCTATAATTAAATACCCTGTGCAACGCCGGGGCATCAGCTAGTATAAATAAATAAATAAAAGGATCTCGAGCTGTATAAGTTCTGGTGAGGGAACATGAGAAGAAAACAGGAAAAGGGAAGGAGGCCCAGAGAGAAGATAAAAAGGGGGAAAGGAAGAGATGAAAGAAAAAGCTGTGTTCTATTAGATAATATTTTGACGACTTTTTAACTGCTGATTCAATCATTAGTGTTATCTATAATTGGTCTAGTGCAAAATTGTTTATTTTGCATGATTTCATAAACATTGTTAGACACTTGGTTTAATTCAGAATACTGCAATACATTTGATTTACAGATTGAATCGTTCCATATTACTCTATATCTTTGTCAATTGCATTGGCTTCCATTGTTTAAATTTGGTTGCTTTTATTATAAGATTCTTTATGACCTGGATCCATGCTAATAAGTAGAACATGTTTTATTTAGTAGGCCTACTCGCTTGTCATATGCCCCATTCACATTTCCATCAGTCAGAGGTTGTTTATATAAAAATAATAATAAAATTTTATTTATAACCCACAATACCTTAACTGTTCAGAGAGGTTTATATCAAAAGAATCCACCAGATGCAGATGAAATGCATACAGGAATATATATTCATCAGATAACTAAGAATTACTTAAACAAATTTATCAAATAAGTGAGGCTTCACACAGTGGCGTACCTAGGGGGGGGCGTGGGGGGCGGGCCGCCCCGGGTACCAGCCCTAAGGGGGTGTTCCCGGCCTTGCCGTTCAGTCCCCTGCCACCCCTGAAGGACCGCTCGCCCCCCTGGCCTCCCCGCACCACCTATGAACAGCCGCAGCAGGATCGCGAAGTCAGCGTCAGCATCCCTGCGCTGCTTCCTGCGCCGCGATCCCGCCCCTCCTCAGACGTCAGAGGAGGGGCGGGACCGTGGCGCAGGAAGCAGCGCAGGGATCGCTGACGCTGACTTCGCGATCCTGCTGCGGCTGTTCATAGGTGGTGCGGGGAGGCCAGGGGGGCGAGCGGTCCTTCGGGGTGGGTCGGGGCATCAGGCCTTCAGGGTGGGGCGGGCGGGCAGGCAAGCAGGCTTTCAAGGGGGAGGGGGGTGACAGGCAGGCAGGCAGGCCTTCAAGGGGGGACAGGCCTTCGGGGGGGGGGTGCAGACCTTCAAGGGGTGCAGGCCTTCAAGGGGGGCAGGCAGGCCTTCAGGGGGGTGCAGGCCTTGGGGGGGGTGTAGGCCTTTGGGGGGGTGCAGACCTTCAAGGGGGTGCAGGCCTTCAAGGGGGGAAAGGCAGGCAGGCCTTCAAGGGGGGGACAGGCCTACAAGGGGGGGGACAGGCCTACAAGGGGGGGGGGGACAGGCCTTCAAGGGGGGTGCAGGCCTTCAAGGGGGGTGCAGGCCTTCAAGGGGGAGACAAGCCTTCAAGGGGGGGAAAGGCAGGCAGGCAGGCCTTAAAGGGGGGACAGGCCTTCAAGTGGGGGACAGGCCTTCGGGGGGGTGCAGGCCTTCGGGGGGTGCAGACCTTCAAGGGGGGGACAGGCAGGCAGGCCTTCAAGGGGGGGACAGGCCTACAAGGGGAAGGGACAGGCCTTCAAGGGGGGTGCAGGCCTTCAAGGTGGGACAGGCAGACCTTTAAGGGGGGACAGGCCTTTGGGGGGGGACCATGATTTAGAAGTACACGGAGGGAAGGGGGTGTTCAAAGAGACATGCATATGCCAAACTTTGGGGGGGGGAAGAAATAATGGGTCTGAAAATAGAGGAGAGGGAGAGAGATGATGGACCATGGGATTTAGGGAGGGAAGGAACAGAAAGGGAGAGAAATTGGACACAAGGGATGGTGTGGAGGAGGGATAGAGATACTGGATAGGAGGGTAATTAGGAAAAGAAACGGAGAGATGGTGGACTCTGGGATGGTGGGGAAGGAGGGAGAGATGCCGGATGAAAGAGTATTTAAGAAAAGGTGGATCTGTGGAGGGAGATGAAAAAAAGGAAAGATACCAGACTTCCTGGGAAGGGAAGGGAAATGGAAAGGGAGGACAGAGTTGGCAGATGGATGGTTAGCATGCAGAAAGAAGGAGACCCTGGCAAGCAAGTTATCAGAAGAAAACCAGAGCCTTGGACCAACAAGATTTGAAATATAACCAGACAACAAAAGGTAGAAAAATTAATTTTATTTTCTGTTTTGTGATTATAACATGTCAGATTTGAAATGTGTATCCTGCCAGAGCTGGTGTTGGACTGCAAACGTGAGCTAGGATTTAACAGAAAGAGGAAAAGTCCTTTTTGTTTCTTTATTTTATTTACACCACAGCGCCAGTGTGGTTAGGAGAAGCCAAAGGGGGTGAAAAAGCTATAAAACCCACCAGGAGTTTTGAAAAAAATCACCCAACTGGGCAGGAAAATCGAATTGAAAAACCAATTCAATAGGGCTGAATCGAATCAAAATTTTTTTTTCCTGTATCTGGCAGCATTAGTTTGCGCTACTGTCTTAGACTTTAGGACCTGGGATTGGGGAGAGATGGCATCCTCAGTACTTCTTATTTTAATGTATTTTTTTTCTGGGAACTTATCAGTGTTGCAGTGTTGCAGCTCGAATGGCTAGGAGGTTGTCGAACAGTTTTTTTCTTTTGACGTTTTTGGTTGGAGGGTACCAAAAACGTCAAAAGAAAAAAACTGTTCGACAACCTCCTAGCCATTCGAGCTGCAACACTCGACCCCCAACTCTACAACCAATTGATATCAACCACAGACTGCAAAACCTTCAAAAAGAAATAAAAACCCTTCTATTCAAAAAACACATAAAACCGAACTAACACAATCAGAACTGTCCCAAGCATCACCTGCAACTACTCCATATGTACTTCTAATGTCATGACAATTTAGACATAATTTATGTTATGTTATGTTGGGAATAATGGTTACATATATGAGGTTCAATAAAAGAAAATTTTCACTGCCTGTTTCTATTCCGACCATTTATTCCATTTCATGGTTATTGCAAAAAAAAAAAAAAAAAAAAATTTTTTTACATGGGGGGGGGGGGGGGGGGGTGTCAAAAAATGATGGGCCCCGGGTGCCACATACCCTAGGTACGCCACTGAGGATAGGGGACTTCTTTTTGCTCTGGGCTCTGCCTTGCCCTTTTGCACTTTCAGGTTAGAATAATATCAATTGTTCTTTGGCAGGATTTCTCATACAGAAGCACGAGCCATGGGCCAGGCACCCCCTGAACGCCCAAGACCCCCTCAGCGGATGCAGAGCACAGAGCTCCAGGTGATGCCGCCCACGACTAAGGTACGAGATGAGTGAAGGCACAGGGTGCGCTGGGTTGAGGAGGAACATGGGATGGTGAACCTCTGGCTTCCATGTTTGCGCGGCTCATCTTTGTCCACCTCTGGAACATCTGGGCCAGATCACTTGTTTCTGTGGAGTGTAGAGAATATCGCCCGTTACACATTGTGGCTGTTAGGACGCCAGGCTTTCAGAGCAGGGGCTTCCTTTAGGTCTTCTTGGAAAAATTCTAGGGGGGGGGAGGTTGAGACAGGACATTTTCCACTGTAAAATGTATGCTAGAGAATATATCTGCTGTACAGTTGATGGTTGTGTCCATGTCTGAATACCTCTGTGGTTAGCTGTACTCTGCTAGCCTGTAATTCTCATCGTGAGTCGGTTTAACTCTGGGTCCTCTGCTTGTATCAGGTGTACTCAGTGCCCCTGTACACTACTAAACCCCTGGAAGTTAGAATCTTGCACATCTGAGTTTGGAAAGGGCGTTTCGCCAGTTTAGCGTCTCCTGAGTAATCCTCAGTGGGGGGCGGGAAAGGAGGGAAAAGTCACATCCTCTGTGCCACACTGCCTCTGTGCCATCCCATCTGTTCCACACTGGAATACATCGGGCATGGAAAGGATGAAACAAGAACCGCATCAAGGAAGCCGAGTGGAAAGGGGGAGGGGAAGGACGGAGGCTGATTTTAGCACACTCTGATCTCCTCCTAGCCTAACTGAGGCTCTGGCTCCGATTTGCAGACCCAAAATGATGGGTTTTAGAGCCTGTGGCAAGCTGGATGGAGAGAGGACCTTCGCCAGCAGTTGTGGAGGAGGGGCAGGTTTCACCCTAACATCCTCCTCCCACTTTTCTGCATGTCTGCTGCATGAGGCCTCGTGACATCCCCTCCGCATGTGCTTATGAGTTCACCACTGTAACAGTAACGGCACACTCTCTCTTCTCTCCTGCCACCTGTCTCTCCTTTCTCACTTTGTTTATGTGGCTGGCACCTCTCAGCCTTTTTCTCAAGACTCTACAAGGCCAGATCCACCTTCCAAGCCTCTTCCACCTGATCCGGTCCCAAAGCAGTTACAGGTAACACCACATTACTGGCATGGGGCTGGTGGTGGGATGATGTGGGACAGCTGGGACCGGAAGATGACAGCATGCAATCTCTTTAGTGAGGGCAGGGGTGTCAAACTACAATCCGTTCATTTTTCCAGGATATCCTTCATGAATATGCATACGATAAATAGTACCAAAATATCCATTTTTATTATATTTGTATATTAATCTTGATAAAAGCACATAAATACATATACTGCTATTACACCAATCACAAACCTTCCCAACGAGACTGCCTTCCCCGCCCCCCCACTGCTTACACCCCACAGTTCACAAATTCATGATAAAAAGTCCGCTCGGATGTTCATCAACTTGTTACCCTCCTTGGCAAAAGATCACAATGGCTGTCCTCCTTGATTTCACTTTAAGGAATCGGGTCCAGCCCAACACAGAGCTGTGTTTCGCAACCTTGCGTCATCAGGAGCTGCGACACGGGAAGTCTCCCCTCATGTTTCTAAACATAATCAAACAAATACATAAAACCCCACCTCACTTATGTATTACACAAATCACGCATATTGTCTACGAGTGACATCAATCTTATCATTTACCTGCTCCCTCAAATAGTATATTCACAGATTGCTACCTCGATGAGGGTTAGCCCAAGCCTGGTATCCACCACCAACCACCACTATTTGGTTATTTGGATGAATTGATTGGTTGGTAGTGGTTCATGAATATGCGTGAGATGGAAGCAGTGCATGCAATATCTCATGAATGGTTTTTCAGGATACCTCTCGTGAACAATTTGCATGCACGGATTCCATTCTATGGAAATGTATCTTGTGCATATTCGTGAAGGGATATCCTGAAAACCTGACCCTGTCGCAGACTTTTCTGACTTCAGTTTGGCACCCTTGTTGTGGGAAAGGAGATGGCATAATGACAGGTGGATCGTCTGTTCTGTGGGTGGGTGGGGGGGAGGTGTTATGCAAGTTAATGGGGGGGGTAAAGCTGCAAGTTCCACTTCGCTCAGTGAAGATCAGTGTTGACCTCTTAGCAAGGAAAGAGAGCTAGAACCTGCTGCTGCTCTAAGAATTTACCTCCTCTCTCCCTGTCCTTCTGTCCTGAACATATAGGGTTACCAGATGTCTGGGAAAATCCAGACATGTCCTTTTTTGAGAGGACTGTCTGGGTGCCTGGATGGATTTCCCAAACCCTGCAGTTTGTCCAGGTTTTGTAAGGCCCCGAGCTTGGGGCCACGTCTGAAGAGCCACTGAACGTGCCTTGATGCGGCGTGAGGCGCCAGAGGCGGAGAAAAATGCCTATACCTCGGTGTGGTATACAGACCTCCAAGACAATCGGAGGACAAAGACACAGAATTAATTGAAGACATTGAGAATATCACCTTACGGGGGGACGTTGTCCTGTTAGGGGACTTCAACATGCCTGATGTAGACTGGAACACATTCTCAGCAACAACTTGTAGTAGCAAGAGGATATTAACATCCATGAAGGGAGTACAGCTCAAACAAATGGTACTAGAGCCCACTAGGGCCAAGGCCATCCTGGACCTGATACTTACGAACGGGGAAAGCGTCACGGAAGTCTCGGTGGGAGAAACGCTGGCAACCAGTGACCATAACATGGTATGGTTCAACCTTAGAAAGGGCTTCCCTAGATCACAAACAAAAACGAAGGTACTCAATTTCCGGGGCACTGACTTCGCAAGCATGGGCGATTTCGTCCATCAGACGCTACAGGCTCAAGAAACAACTTACGAAGTGGAAGCTATGTGGTCAACACTGAAAAGGACACTACACGAAGCAACTATCCGCTACATAAAATCGGTAAATAAACAACAAAGAAGGAAGAAACCCCGTTGGTTCACTGATGAGGTCTCACACCTAGTCAAGGACAAGAAAAGAGCATTTCTTTCATACAAACGCACCGGGGAGAAAGAAGCTAACATTGAATACAAAACAAGGTCTGCAGCGGTCAAAACAGCAGTCAGGGAGGCCAAACTTCGAGTGGAAGAAACTCTAGCAAAGAACATTAAGAAAGGGGACAAATCCTTCTTCAGGTATATTAGTGACAGGCAGAAGAACACAAACGGGATAGTACGTCTTAGAACAGCAAATGGGATCTATGTGGAAACAGATTCCGAAAAAGCCAAACTACTGAACGATTACTTCTGCTCAGTCTTTACCTGCGAGGCACCTGGACACGGGCCACAGCTGGAAGCAAAGCCAAGCAAGGAAGACCCATTTCAGAATTTTGGGTTCTCACCAGCTGATGTTTACAGCGAACTGTCAAGACTCAAGGTGAGCAAAGCCATGGGACCAGACAAATTGCACCCACGAGTACTCAGGGAGCTGTGCGATGTCCTGGCGGAACCATTAACCATGCTCTTCAATCTCTCCCTAAGTACAGGGAGAGTCCCCCTGGACTGGAAAACAGCTAACGTCGTTCCTCTGCACAAAAAGGGTTGCAGAGCGGAGGCTGCAAATTAAAGACCAGTGAGTCTCACATCAATAGTGTGTAAACTCATGGAAACATTACTTAAATGTAAATTAGACACGATTTTGGATGAGGGGAATCTAAGGGATCCTAGTCAACATGGATTCACTAGAGGTAGGTCATGCCAATCCAATCTTATCAGCTTCTTTGATTGGGTAACAGGAAAGCTGGACTCGGGAGAGTCTCTGGACATAGTGTACTTAGATTTCAGTAAAGCTTTCGACAGCGTCCCACACCGTAGACTATTAAACAAGATGAAATCTATGGGGTTAGGTGAGACACTAATTGCATGGGTCAAAGATTGGCTGAGTGGAAGACGTCAGAGGGTGGTGGTCAACGGCACCCTCTCTGAGACATCGGAGGTGACCAGCGGAGTGCCACAAGGCTCGGTCTTGGGTCCACTCCTTTTTAACATATTCATAAGAGACTTGACCCAAGGGCTTCAGGGTAAAGTAACTCTATTCGCTGATGACGCCAAGCTATGTAATATAGTAAGTGAAAGCAATCTGCAGGATAGTATGACGCAGGATCTGCTTACGTTGGAAAACTGGTCCTCGACATGGCAGCTGGGCTTCAACGCTAAGAAATGTAAGGTTATGCATCTCGGTAGCAGAAATCCATGCAAACCTTACACCTTAAATGGAGAAACACTAGCTAGGACTTCAGAAGAAAGAGACTTGGGAGTAATCATCAGTGCAGACATGAAGGCCGCCAAACAAGTAGAGAAGGCCTCATCCAAAGCAAGGCAACTGATGGGATGTATCAATAGAAGCTTCGTTAGCCGCAAATCTGAAGTCATAATGCCACTGTACAGAACCATGGTGAGACCTCATCTGGAGTACTGTGTGCAATTCTGGAGGCCACATTACCGTAAAGACGTGCTTAGAGTTGAGTCGGTTCAGCGGATGGCCACTAGGATGATCTCGGGGCTCAAGGGTCTCTCGTACGAAGAAAGACTAAACAAATTGCAGCTCTACACTCTAGAGGAACGCAGGGAGAGGGGGGACATGATTGAGACATTTAAATACATCACGGGACGTGTCGAGGTGGAAGAAGACATCTTCTTTCTCAGGGGACCCTCGGTCACAAGGGGGCATCCATTCAAACTCAGAGGAGGGAAATTCGATAGTGACATAAGGAAGTATTTCTTCACAGAAAGGGTTGTAGATCACTGGAACAAGCTTCCAGAGCAGGTGATCAAGGCCACCAGTGCTATTGACTTTAAGAATAAATGGGATGCCCTAGTAGGATCCTTACGAGGGTCGAGTTAAGGAACTAAGTCATTAGTACTCAGACTTAATGGGGTGGGTCAGTAGAGTGGGCAGACTTGATGGGCTATAGCCCTTTTCTGCCGTCATCTTTCTATGTTTCTATGATGATCTCACATGCATGCACGCGTGTGTGTGACGTCGCATCTGCTCATGCTCAGAGGCCCTCCAGCCACGGCCTGGACTCGGGAAAGAAGAGTCGATGATTATGTGGGGGCGGGTCTGGAGGCGGTACCTGGTGGGGCCATGTATCCTCTTTTTTTTTTTTTTTTTTTGCACGAACAAATCTGGTTACCCTATATACGTATAAACGCAGCACACGCATGTAGGATGCATGCCAGTGGGGAGTCTCCGAAGACAATGCAATGCAGCAACCGCATGGCTCACCCACCCTAACTGCTTAGGATCCCATTTGTCTTAGGGGGCCTCAGGTGCCCCTCAGGGTGAGTTCTAAGTGACCGGCTCTCTTGCGTATGCTCCTGGCTTCCTGCCACTCTGCTGTTCACATTCTTCCCGCTCTGTCTGTCCAGGGCACAGCTTTCGACAGGCCTGCCCCACCCTCAAGACCTCTGCCAGATGACCCCGTGCCAAGGAAGTCTCAGGTAACACGGCCGGCACGGTGTGTGGGCATTGTGAGTCTGCTCTGCTCAGTGCTGGTGTGGCTTTGGTGATGGGAGCTTTGCAGCGCCAGCATTGGCGCTGCTGGTTTTTATGGCAGCGCCGATGCCGTAGTGAATATATTGGTGACGCTTATTAAACTGGATAGAGCCGAACGGAGAGTACTTGCCTCGTGAGAGAAGAAAGAGAAAAGGAGAAAACAAAGGCAAGGGAAACGATCTAATTAACCAATAAGAAACCTTTATTATGAGACTATCCCAACAAGGATCCAAGTTTCGGCATCTACAATCAGGGCTGTGGAGTCGGAGGAAATTTCGGGTACCTGGAGTCGGAGTTGGAGTCAGAAGTACAAAAAACTGAGGAGTCGGAGTCGGAACATTTATCTACCGACTCCATTTTTGAACTTGGCATACCAATCACGAGCGATTCTTTCAGCTATAGCACCCACTATATACACAGCACAAATGTTGCGAGCAGCTTCTGCGGCCTTAGTACCTTGATTAAAAGGAAAAAGAAGGTGGTGTCGAAAATGCTCATTTCTCTCAACTTGACATTCCATTTTAACGATCTGAAAATTAACCAGTTCTGTGGAGTCGGAGTCGGAGTTGGAGTCGAGGAGTCGGAGGAAATTTCGGGTACCTGGAGTCGGAGTCTGAAGTACAAAAAACTGAGGAGTCGGAGTCGGAACATTTATCTACCGACTCCACAGCCCTGTCTACAATGCCTTCCTCTGAGGACACTGAGACAAAGTCTCTTAGTAAGCTAGGGTTGAATGTCAGCGAAGCCAACGCTATCGGTTAAAGCAGTGGTTTCCAACCCTGCCCTAGAGGACCACCAGCCAGTCGGGTTTTCAGGATAGCCCTAATGAATATACATGAAAGAGATTTGCAAGTAGTGAAGACGATGGGAATGCAGATCTGCCCCATTCACATTCATTAGGGCTGTCCCGAAAACCTGACTGGCTAGTGGTCCTCCAGGACAGGGTTGGGGACCGCTGGGTTAAAGGATTCAGCTGGGTTGACATTCAATCCTAACTGACTAAGAGACTTCATCTCAGTGTCCCCTGAGGAAGGCATCGTAAATACCGAAACTTGGATCCTTGTTGAGATAGTCTTATAATCAAGGTTTCTTGTTGGTTGATTAGATCATCTCCCTTGCCTTTGTTTTCTCCTTTTCTCGTTCTTATTAAACTGGATGCAAGAAACAAGGTGAATTGGTAGTATTTTGGGTGAGGTTTTGTGTTTGAGAGTAGAGAACGACACGGTGACAAAATTCATCACCGTTCCTGTCATAATCCCATGTCATTTTCTAGTGTCTATTTCAACTTCGGTCCTTGTACACTAGCATTCTTCAAAGCAAAGCTTGCGGGTCAGTGGTTGTGCCCAATTATACTCTGATTCTTCCCTCTCTCCTTAAAGAATGACATGAAGATGGTTTCCCGCGGTTATCTGCGGGGACAGGAACGGTGATGAATTTTGTCACTGTGTCATTCTCTATTTGAGAGCTATTGTTAGTAGAGGAGGTTGTTTGGAAGCCCTTCAGTAGTCCCGTAGAGCAGTTTCTCTGCTGTGACTGTCCAGTGTGCCCACTGAGGCCCTCCGCTGTCTCGGAGCGTCTAGCCGTGCCTTCTGCTAGCCCATTGTGGGCCCTGATGAGGCGTGGAGAAAGGACTTTAATCTTCTACCACTGTTTTCCAGAGTCAAAGGGAAGGCGTTTGGGCCACATGGGGTGAGTGCTGAGAAGGGGGACGCAGCCTTCCTGGTTCTGAATATTTTTTTTCTCTTATCGTTCAGCCTCAAGTTCCTGTGAAACCACCTCCCCCAAAGAAGCCCCTGCCCTCGGACCCGGCGACCCAAGACCAAGAAGAGCTGCTTTCTGCCGTGCCCATATACACGCCTCAGGCAGTAGTGTTCCCTTCCAGGCAAGTGTCCAGTCCCTCCACATAAAGTTAGTGTTCAGGAAGAAATCCACAAGCTGACCACATACTTGCTGGCAACGCAGGCCTGCAACTCCTCCAACCATAGCAGAAAGGCATTGCCCCGAGATAACCATCAGGGTCTGGCATGCTCACTCGGGTAATGTCTCCAGATGGGTTGGGTTTCCATATACCGTGACAGGAACGAACGTCATTCATAAGCAGGGGTGTGTGCTGGATAGGATCTCGGTTTCAGAAATGGACTGCTAGAGTTTTATCTTAGTACTTGCATTGTGCCAGAGAGAGCCTCCAGCTATAGAGTGGCATAGGATGTCCTGTGAAGTTGCACTTGGAATTTCTGTTTTAAATTGTATTTTTGTTTGAATTTCCCAATGCAATCTATAAGATGAAATGTGATGTGTTTGAATGAAGCTGATGGTGGAATAATTTCTGTATCCTTCCACATTTTTGGGGTCTCTGATTGGGTCTCAGACATATAAACTTGGCTTTCCCACTGTTAAAAAAAAAACCCCAACTACGGCCAATTTCTGTCAATCATTTTCTTTTTTATTCGTAAAAGTTTGGCATGACATCCCTTCTACAATTATAGTTCTCTTTCATCTACCCACTTTTCGTAAAGCGTTGAAAGACCTATTTATTTCAGAAATTTATGAATGATTTTTCTGTCTGAAATAATCAATCATAAAAGATACTACTTTTGGCTTAAAAGATACAGTTCTTGTTCTAATCTTATGTAAATTTCTTAATATTCTGTTAATTGAGTCGAGTCCTCCTGTTGGGATGAATCGGTATACAAAATCAAAGATTAGATTAGAGATGGGCAGGAAATGTCATTTTGGATGTCCCTTCCATCTCCAGGCCTTCCCCCCAACTCCAGCTTGTTTCAAGGTGTCCCTCTGCCACCTTCTGACTCTCTTTTTTTTCTATTCCAAAGGCCGGCGCCCCCTCCGCCTACAGCCATTGGTGGGAACCTCCAGGCGCAGCAAGTGTAACTGAGGCCGGACACTGGTCGTCGACGCACACGAACGGGTGGTAAGGGGGGAGCTGATAACCACTCTGCTCTTGCGGTGGAACTCTTTCCGCAGCTTCTGCATGGGTCCTATGCATCCATCGCCTCGACCTTGCTGTGGCACGGGGGTAGATTCTACCAGTCCAGCATAGGTGAGAAGAGGATGTTGCCTGCCCTTGGCCCACACCGTAAGAGAGACTGAGGCTACAACGTAGTGCTGAACTGTGTGTGTGTGTGGGGGGGGTGATCTTCTTTCATACAGACAGAAGCTGGAAAGGTGCAGATAAAATCATGGGGGAAACATGGGGGCTGGGCTGGGCATGGGACTTGGAAACCAGAGGGAGCAGAACGTTTTACCGGAGCCCGAGGACTGTGGATACATTTCGGACTTGCACAAACGTTACTCCGGTCTCTAACCACTGAGAACCTCATCACACCTGTGGATTCTGGAAGCAGGGGCCTAGAGCGTAAATTTAGGACTAAAGGGCAGCTGGAGGGTGGGGGGAGAGGTCTGTTCTGTTATTTATACTGTGGCGAAAGATCAGCAACTTTGTAAGTCTATATTTTAAAACTGCTGTAAACCAATGTGCGTCTGTGTATTTCATGGGTTTGCCTGTGGCCTTGTAGACGAAGAAGCTCTTTTATATGTGTGTGGAACAGAGCAAGGGCAGTGGTGCCTGGCCCTGTCTCTTAGTTCACACCCCAATCCTAAAATTTCTAAATGGTTTTACAATAAAAAGGGTGCATTAAATAGAAAATATTAAAAAAGATGGTATGATAGGAGACCTAGGTAGAGGTCTGCATGGGAACAGGGATCACGGGAGTCCCGCGGGAATCCCCCATAATCCACGTGACTCCCACGGGGACACCCCTCTGACCCACGGGACTCCCACGGGGATGGAAGGCTCAGGAAGCAGGGTTCGTCCATATAATATAATTGACACGTCAGCTTTAGTAAAAGTTTATAAGTTAATTACATGAACAGAAAACAAAAAAAGGGTTCCAAAGAGATTCCACAAAGAAAACAGCAGCGCAAACACAAAAGAAACTGTGGAATTGATGATCATGTCAGAAGTAATTGCTGCTTTTTATGGGGACAGGCGGGGATGGAGGTAATTCCTTGCAGGGATGGGTGGGGACGGAGAGGATCCTGACGGGGACGGGTGGGGACGGAGAGGATCCTGACGGGGACGGAGAGGATCCTGATGGGGACAGGCGGGGACGGAGAGGATCCTGACGGGGACGGGTGGGGACGGAGAGGATCCTGGCGGGGACGGAGAGGATCCTGACGGGGACGGGCGGGGACGGAGAGGATCCTGACGGGGACGGGTGGGGACGGAGAGGATCCTGGCGGGGACGGAGAGGATCCTGACGGGGACGGGTGGGGACGGAGAGGATCCTGACGGGGACGGGTGGGGACGGAGAGGATCCTGACGGGGACGGGTGGGGACAGAGAGGATCCTGGCGGGGACGGAGAGGATCCTGACGGGGACGGAGAGGATCCTGGCGGGGACGGAGAGGATCCTGGTGGGGACGGAGAGGATCCTGACGGGGACGGGTGGGGACAGAGAGGATCCTGGCGGGGACGGGCGGGGACGGAGAGGATCCTGACGGGGACAGAGAGGATCCTGGCGGGGACGGAGAGGATCCTGGCGGGGACGGGTGGGGACAGAGAGGATCCTGACGGGGACGGGTGGGGACAGAGAGGATCCTGGCGGGGACGGGCGGGGACGGAGAGGATCCTGACGGGGACAGAGAGGATCCTGACGGGGACGGAGAGGATCCTGGCGGGGACGGAGAGGATCCTGGCGGGGACGGGTGGGATTCTGTCCCCGTGCAACTCTCTAGACCTAGGTTCTAATATCATTTTAACCTCATTAGATTAAATCATTAACCTGCTCTCCTAAGATAAGGAAGGGAGCGTGTTAAGTGAATGGAGTTTAACAAACAGTATAACAAGACTTACCCCCTCCTTTAAAAAAAAGCCACGCTAGCGTTTTTAACGCCGGTCGCCACAGTAACACCTCCGATGAGTGTTGCGGTGCAGTGGTTAGAGCTACAGCCTCGGCACCCTGAGGTTGTGGGTTTGAATCCCGCCCTGCTCCTTGTGACCCCAGGCAAGTCACTTTGGGGCTCCTTTTACGAAGGCGCGCGAGGGCCTTAACGCGCAGAATAGCGCGCGCTAGCCGCCACCGCCTCCTCTTGAGCAGGCGGTAGCTTTTCGGCTGGCGCGCGCTAAAAAAACCGCTGGCGCAGCCTTCGTAAAAGGAGCCCTTAATCCCCCTTGCCCCAGGTACATTAGATAGACCGGGAGCCCGCCGGGACAGTTGAGGAAAAATGCTTGAGTACGTCCGCACAGAATTGTTAGGATATGTGGAATATAAATTATGAAATAAATGATTATTAAATAAGACGCTCATGGAATTCCTCTGAGCGTCCAAGCCGTTACCGCTGTGGACGGTGACTTTTCTTGAATGCACTTCCATGTTAATTGTATTTTTTTCCACTGATTGCTTTGATGTGAACCGCCTAGAACTATGTGGTGTGACGGTTTATAAGAATAAAGTTATTATTATTAAAAACACTAGCGTGGCTTTGCAAAGGAGGGGCTTAATTTTTAGTTCAAATCTATTTTATTAAGCAACAGTAAATACAACGGCAATAACAACCATGGGATACATTTTCATCAAACACCCGCGGAGGACTGGACTCTTATGTCCTCCCCGGACCCACCATACCCCCACCCCCCGATAAAGAAACCCCTACCCCCCACCCACCCCTCCCCATCCCCCCACAGATACATATAAACTCGTAAGCAGGGAACAGCATAGACACCGCAAATCACAGGTTCAGAGGTGGAGTCTATTCAAGACCCGACTACGACTCTCAGGAGTCAAAATGTTCAAATATGGAGTCCAAGTGTGAACAAAATCTCTGCTCCGGCGTCGAGAAGGACTAGCCAAACGGGCCTCCCATCCCATAAGTTCATGAAGGCGATTCCTCCAGTACCAGAATGAAGGTGGTTCAGATGACAGCCAGCAACACAAGATACATTTCTTCCCCAAAATAAAACATTTACTAAGAAATAATTTTTCATAAGAATTGTACATATACAAGAATGAGAAATGGGCAAACAGCATAGACTGCACGGATACTGGCACAGGGGTCTGCAACAAGCCCTGTAAAAAGGAGGCCACTTCCGTCCAGAAGGTCTGAATCCCCTCACAACTCCAAATACCATGAAAATAAGAATTGACCTCCACCGTACAGCGGACGCATAACTGAGTATCTATGCAACCCATATGGTAAGCCTGACTCTGGGAAGCATAGGCCCGCAGGACAGTTCGAAAGTGACATTCACGTAACTCAGCACTATGTACCAAACCCGCAGTTCGGTTCAGGGTTTTTAACAAGAAATTATCCCCCAATTCCCTACCCGGAGGGGCTTAATTTTTAACTGCTTACACTGTTTGTAAAGCTCCATGCACTTACAAGTGTATTGAAGTAAAAGGCTGCTAACTTCTCTTCACTGGGAGTGTCCGATGTGATGGAGGAAACCTCCCCCCCCCAAATATTAAAAAAAAACCCAAAAATATTACATTGTATATGTCAAAGCAAATAACTTTTTAGTCTAGTAATTAGTATTATAGCAGCATTTGTCAAATCAGAAATAAATCAGTTCGGACATATACAATGGAGAGAAAAAAAAAAACCTCATACCAACAGTGCCGGCATCTTTCTGTAAGCGTGGCGCAGTTTCTCCAAAGAGACTGGCTCCTGTCATCCATCTCAGTTCTAAAAAAAAGAAAAGCAAAAAATTGCAAGAGTCTGTCCATGTGATTGAGGATGGATAACCCAAAAAGACAAGGAAGGGCATTTTCGATAGGACATCGAAGCCTGACATTTCCCGCAAGATGTCCAAAGTTGGGAACGAACTAACGGCCAGTTTCGAAACCAGCAAAATAACTTTAAACCGTGCAAAACACAGCCCTCAGACTGATCTACTCACTGAAGAAGTTCGACCACATTCACCGCCACACGCTGGCTACCTGTACAAGCACGAATACTTTTTAAATTCTACTGCATGCTCTTCAAAACCCAACCTGGCAATGGACCATCCTACCTGAACACTCGCCTAACAAGGAACAGCTCTTCCAGACCAAGTGGAACTCAGACACCCTTCACCCACCCCCCAATCAAAGGCATTCAGCGTAAAAAAATACACGACAGACTACTCGCCACGCAAGCAGCGAAACTAGACAGCCACATCTCCAATCTATTGATTTCAGCACCGAACTACAGAACCTTCAGGAGGGAAATAAAAACCAGGTTGTTCAAGAAATATGTCAAGCCAAACTCCTGATACAACCAATTATCCTCACTCCATTGCCAGACTCCAAATGTTCCAACCAATAGCTTCCCTGTAATCTTCTGGAAATGACCAGAATCTCTTCCTTTTGTAATCCGCCTACAACCGCAAGGTATTGGCAGAATAAAAGAAACTAATGTAATGCAATATAAAACTGCTAGCCATCCCCCCAAAAAAAAATTTTAATTGCCTATTTAGATGTCTTGGCCAACAGGATGTCCAACCTTAGGACGTTTTAACTTTTTTGGGGCTTTTTTCGACCACAAAAACATCCTAGTTCAGAACCATCTAAATTTAGACCATTTGGACATGGGAGGAGCCAGCCTTGTGATGGACTGGCCATGGGGCACTTTAGAGGGCACTGCTGTGAACTTCACATAGAGTGCCAGGAGTACATTTTACCAAATACCCCTTATAATTTATGCTGAGCCCTCCAAACCTACTATACCTACCTGTCTACACCCCTATAGCCCTTATGGCTAGTAAAGGAGGGTTTGGTGTCCTCACTCTTTCCAGTATAAATGTAGTTGGTTAGAGTGGCTCATGAGCCTGGGTCCTCTTCTCTATGACTCACTAGCCCCCCCCACCCCCACTGGGCTACTTAAGACATCTGTGTGATATACTATGCTTTCCCATATCAGGTGCTGCTGTTCTAAAGACAGGTATGTACTCTTTCATTCATATCTTTGTGGGGTGGGAAGGAGTCAGTGACCAGTGGGCGGGGGTCAGTTTGTGAACCTTTTTGGCACTTAAACACTTTTAAAACAGGTCTAGCTCAGAATGTCTAAGTTCTGTCCAGGACACCCTGGGAAAGGTTCAATTATTACCGCAGGACATCCCTTCAGCAAGCTCCTCCCCCTTTCTGGACTCACAGGGAGTAGGACGCCTTGCAAGACGTCCAAAAAGACGGTTTCAAAAATCAGCACTTGGATGTCTTGGTGATTAGGACTTCCAAGAGCCAATATGTGGTAGTGGTGGTGGTGGGGGGGGGGGGGTTGGTAGTAAAATCCAGACGTCTTGATCTGTCCTCCTTACTTCCATTGCTTTCAGTGACAATAAAACCCATGTGTCTCCATCCATCCTCCTTTTTCTGGAGCCATAGGGTAACCCTAGCTCAGGGATCTCAAAGTCCCTCCTTGAGGGCCGCAATCCAGTCGGGTTTTCAGGATTTCTCCAATGAATATGCATTGAAAGCAGTGCATGCACATAGATCTCATGCATATTTATTGGGGAAATCCTGAAAACCCGACTGGATTGCAGCCCTCGAGGAGGGACTTTGAGATCCCTGTAAGTCTTTCAAGTCTTCTGTTTAGGAGTCACCAGTGTGTGTCTGACTCATGCAGAAAGTGAGTTACTTACCTGGACTAGGGGAGCTCAGTTGACAGCAGAATAAGTTAACCACTCAAACCCTCCTACCTCCTCTTTAGGGATGAACCTGCTTAGTGCCGGAGAAGAAACAGGTGGCCCGCACATGTTCAGAAAGGCCTTTTAGGCTTTTCTGAGCTCTAGAAAAGCTAATCTGTCTCTGACATCATTGGGAGATATTACTAGTTTATGGCTGACATCCTGCTGTCTTTGGAGAATCCCCATTACAGACAAGAACCTCACTCTGTTCACAAGAACTCCTGAAATAGCACCGGGACTTTGCCTGGCAATGGAGGCCTTTGCCCAGTGGGTGGCGCTTTGGTTTTATGTAAGGATGCTTGGCTGGCGCTGGGCTGTGTCTGCAAGCTTCTCTTGCTTAGGCAGTGCTAGAAGCACCCAAAGATAAGGCACTTAACCTTTTTGCAAGTAGGAACTAGCTTCGCTTAGAATCATTAGCAGTCAGTGCTGTCACAGGCCTTGAGGTCTTGGTGCGATTTGAAGCTTAATATGGAACATGCAAGGCAGGAATGAGGTGCATTGGCAGAGCTGTGTTGTGTGTGTGGGGGGGGGAGAGAGTGAGGAGTTCTCAGTACTGGGGTAACAGAAGGTTGGCAGAACTGGAGGGGGGGGGGTGTGTGTGTTTGTGAGTACCAGAAGGCACTGCGAGGAAGGAACGGGGTATATTAGTAGATCTGTGTGTGATGGAGGGCACTAGGGCCAGCAGGAGTGAGGTACATAGTTAGAGCTGTAGAGGGGGGGAGAAGGAGGGTGTCCCTATTGCAAGGGAGGAGTGAGGTTTTCCCTCGCCTTTTCTTCAGTCCTAAAGTTCACATTTTCTAGCTTTGGCTGCCTTCAGCAGTCATGCGACCGGGTAACAAAGCCCCCTGACCCTGCACGCTGTCTGATTCGGCTGCTGTTGAACAGTTTGCGTGCCGGAACCCTTCTCAGGCTGAGTGGAATTTGGGTTATGAGCTGCAGGGAGTGGTTGTGAATTTCTCCGTGAGAACCTTGTGCATCCTCCTCCAGCTTGAGTTCCGATCCTCCCCGAGGCTGACGTATTTCCTGTTGCCTCAGCTTTCAACAGCTGGAGGAGGGGAGAACAAGGCCTGGGAATGCATCTGAGTTTGGGGTTTAGGTTTCTGCCACTTGGTGCTGAATGTAAGACGCGCGCACGCGTAGACGTCCGCACGTAGACGCCCGCACTAGACGTCCGCACGTAGACGCCCGCACTAGACGTCCCCACGTAGACGTCCGCACTAGACGTCCGAACTAGACGCCCGAACTAGACGTCCCCACGTAGACGTCCGCACTAGACGTCCGCACTAGACGCCCGCACTAGACGTCCCCACGTAGACGTCCGCACTAGACGTCCGCACTAGACGTCCCCAATAGACGCCCGCACTAGACGTCCGCACTAGACGTCCCCACTAGACGTCCCCACGTAGACGTCCGCACTAGACGTCCGCACTAGACGTCCCCACGTAGACGTCCGCACTAGACGTCCCCACGTAGACGTCCGCACTAGACGTCCCCACGTAGACGTCCGCACTAGACGTCCCCACGTAGACGTCCGCACTAGACGCCGCAGCAAGGCGCGGTTTCTTTTCTCGGTGCTCCCCCGCTGGAAGCCGGGAAATCATCTGCTTAGAATTTGCCTTTCAGCAGTTTCCTGCCTTTGCCCTCTCCCCCACCTCCCCCAGATCAGCTTCTACTCTCCGCCTTTTAATGAATCCACATCCTTAATACGGATGGCATCATCTGATTTCTTTCCAAGTAACTCCCTAAACATTTTCTTTGCTTTTCGAACCGCTGTTGCACGGTGATTTTAGGATTTGATCCTGCAATTTGGATTATTCCTCCCCCCTCCCCCCCCCCCGTATGTGCTGTATGCGCTTTGCATTTTATCCACATTACGTTTCAGCTGCCAGTTTTGACTCTCGCTCTTCGAAGGTCCTCCTGCAGCTTCTCACAATCAGCTCATGATTCAACTACTTTAGAATCATTTTTTGTCATCAGCAAATTTGATTTCTTCATTCATTGCTCCCTTTTCCAGATCATGCAAAAACCCCAAAACAGTATGAAGGGGTGCTGAAAAGTTCTCAGCCCTACCAAGAATGGAATGATGTGGAGCCATGAAACTTACAAGTTATTCCGCACTTGGCGCATCATGTCTGAAGTTTCTGTAACCCCCCCAGAATACTCTAATGTCATGGAACTACTCCGCCACTTCAATCGCCTCTGAATCACTCGAAAATTGTTGACCTTTCAAACTCTTTTTAAGGTTTGGAAACAGAAAATAGTCAGATGGAGCAAGATCTGGTGAGTAGGGTGGATGGTCTATGCCAGTGTTCTTCAACCACCGGTCCGTGGACCGGTGCTGGCCCGTAGAAATTTTCTGCCAGTCCACAGGGCTGGCACGTCCATCGGGCAAAAGACGGTGTTCTTCAGACTCCAGTCCACAGTGCGATCAACACGGCGTTTTTGGGCCGGCTCTCTTGAGTGCCGCAGTGCACAAAGCCGTGGGAAAAGGCTCCTACGCGTGTCCTGTGCCTGACCTTGAAGCCCTCTGACGTCGCAACGTCAGAGGGAAGGCTTCCAGATGAGGGGGCGGGACGCGCGCTGCCCACAACTTTGTGCAACGCTGCACTCAGGGAGCTGGCCCGAAGACGCTGCATTGATCTCACAGTGGACCGGCCCGAAGATAACACTGGGTGGCAGGCCAGAAGGCAACGCACGGCACAGCATGGAGGGAGAGAGACAACAACGGTAGGGGGAATCTTTTTCTTGTATGTTATGCTATGTTTGTCGTACCTTATTTTAAATTTTGTGCATCACATTGACGATACGATAATGCGTTTTAATCAAAATTGTATTCAACTTGAAACTTGAAATGAAATTCATGCCATAACTGGACACCCAGCGTAGTTTCCTGTTTTTTAGCTAGTTAACAAAAGCATGGTTAACAAAAGAAGTTAAGAAGGTGGTAGGAGATAAGAAAAAATCCTTCAGGACATGGAAAAAGGATAAAACTGAGGAAAATTGGAAAAAGCACAGGAAGCACCAAAAAGAATGCCACCGCGTAGTCAGAACAGCAAAGAGAGAATATGAAGAGAAACTTGCAAAGGAGGCACGGAACTTTAAACCTTTCTTTCGATATGTGAAAGGGAAACAGCCGGTGAGGGAGGAAGTGGGATAGGAAAGGAGTGGTAAAGGAGGAAAAGGAAGTGGCGGACAGATTAAACACGTTCTTCTCGTTGGTCTTCACAAAAGAGGACACATCCAATGTTCCGGAACCGGAAAAATTCTTCAAGGGGGACCAAGAGGAAAAATTATCGTGCATGGAGGTAAGCCTCGAAGACGTACTCAAACAGATAGATAGGCTAAAAACTGACAAATCGCCAGGCCCGGACGGAATTCACCCAAGAATACTAAGAGAACTTAGAAACGAAATAGCGGAGTTACTGCAACAGATTTGTAACCTATCCCTGAAAACAGGGGTAATACCGGAAGACTGGAGGATAGCAAATGTTACACCTATCTTCAAGAAAGGAACCAGAGGCGACCCGGGGAATTATAGACCGGTCAGCTTGACCTCAGTTCCGGGGAAGATGGCCGAATCATTGATCAAGAACAGTATCAGTGAGCACATAGAAAAAAATAAGCTGATGAGAACAAGCCAGCATGGTTTCTGTACTGGAAGATCCTGCCAAACAAACCTACTGCACTTCTTCGAGGGGATAAGCGGACATTTGGACAAAGGTGACCCCATAGATATAGTATACCTAGACTTCCAGAAAGCCTTCGACAAGGTACCTCATGAGCGCCTTCTAAGGAAACTGTGGAACCACGGGGTGGAAGGGGACATACACAGATGGATCAAAAACTGGTTGGCAAACAGGAAACAGAGGGTAGGAGTAAGGGGTCACAAGTGGTGTCCCACAAGGGTCAGTGCTGGGACCGCTGCTATTCAATATATTTATTAATGACTTGGAAACAGGGACAAAGTGTGAAGTTATAAAATTTGCGGATGACACAAAACTCTCCGGTAAGGTTAGATCTGTAGAGGAATGTAAAAAACTCCAAAGGGATCTGGACAAACTGAGTGAGTGGGCAGATAAATGGCAGATGAGTTTTAATGTGGAGAAATGTAAAGTTATGCACATAGGGAAAGGGAACCTGATGTACAACTACATGATGGGGGGGATGACATTGGGAAAAGGCAACCTAGAAAAGGACTTGGGGGTTTTGGTGGATAAAACAATGAAACCGGCAGCACAATGCGCAGCGGCCTCAAAAAAGGCGAACAGAATGTTGGGCATTATCAAAAAAGGTATCACTACCAGAACCAAGGAAGTTATCCTCCCGCTGTACAGGGCAATGGTGCGACCGCATCTGGAGTACTGCGTCCAGTACTGGTCGCCGTACCTAAAGAAAGATATGGCGATACTCGAGAGGGTCCAGAGAAGAGCGACAAAAATGATAAAGGGCATGGAAAACCTCTCGTATGCTGAGAGGCTGGAGAAGTTGGGGCTCTTTTCCCTGGAAAAGAGGAGACTTAGAGGGGATATGATAGAAACTTATAAGATCATGAAGGGTATAGTGAAGGTAGAGAGAGAGACAGATTCTTCAGACTGGCGGGGGCAACAAGAACTAGAGGACACTCAAAAAAATTGAAGGGAGATAGGTTTAGAACAAATGCTAGGAAGTTCTTCTTCATCCAGAGGGTGGTGGACACCTGGAATGCGCTTCCAGAGGGGGTGGTTGAGCAGAGTACAGTTTTGGGGTTCAAAGAGGGATTGGACGAATTCCTGAAGGGTAAGGGAATCCAGGGGTACAATTAGAGGGTTACTATACAAGACAAAATGCTCTTGAGTAATAGTTCACTACAGGTCATTGACCTGGGGGGCCGCCGCGGGAGCGGACTGCTGGGCATGATGGACCTATGGTCTGACTTGGCAGAGGCCATGCTTATGTGCTTATGTGCTTATATATTAATACACAAATAAAAAATTTCCTCCTGTAGCATAACTTTTATTTTCTGACAAGTCTCCTATGAGCTTCTTTGCAGATGTTTTCTGAAAATCCAGAGGAGCTCTATCCATTGACTCACCGTTGTCCGTATGTCTATTAAAAAAAATATATATATATGTTTAAAAAAAAAAATCTAACAAATTGGTAAGGCAAGACTATCCAAATGGTAAATTATTTTGTTCTTCAGACTATTTTGCTTGACATGAATGTCAAGCTTATCGGTCTCTAGTTTAATGGATCACCCATGCAGTCCTATTCCTGAAATACTGCAATTGATTTGAAAGAGAAGTTACAGATTGCTAGTCTGGAATTTAACTCTTGAGTTCTTTTATTATTCTGGGGTGTCTGCCATTTGGTCCTGGTGATTTGTTATTCTTTAGTTTGTTCATTTGATCTATTGCATTTTTTTTTTCTGGTTTTCTGTGATCTGCTTTAAGTTCTTCTCAACCTTAAGTAATGTTTCTGGCTTCCATCCTCTGAAACGTCCTGTTTTGGAAGGGGCGGGAGCTGGCATGCTCACGCGCTTCAGGTTCTGTGCTGGCTGACCGGAACGCTTCTGGTGTTATGTAGATCAAAGTATCGCTGACCTGGGCGATGGATATAAGGAAGGAAAAACCTCATGGGGAGGAGGGTGAAAGATGCTGGAGGGTGGGGGTAGGGAGGAGGAGGAGGAGGAGAGAAATGCTGGATACTCTGGGGGGGAGTTAAGAGGTAGGGAAGAAGAAAAATGCTGGGTACCAGGGGGAAGGAAGAGAGGACATCAGGGAAAGTTGACCTGATTTGGGATGTAATTTATAGGAAACCTTTCTCTGTTTATATGGGAGAATATACTGTAATTAAAAGTTCATTCTCTTATATTAACATCTAGAGCACCTTAGTTCTATGGCAGTTTTGTCCCAACATAATTTTAGCAAGCTTTAATGCTCCAAGAGGTTAGAATTGGGCATGGGGCCACTTCTGGGATGCACATCCTGGTACCACCCTTTTTCCAGCAATAACATTGAGATTGCTGTCTCCTCGGCGGAGGAATCTCGACAGTGAGCAAAGCTGCCAGCTGTTTAATGACTCCCAGTGGTACATCTTGGGATTTCTTAAGACAGGGCCTGACACACAGGGGCTTGGATTAGTGTTAAAAAATCCAACAAGGACCTGATGAACTGGAATTGGTTTGTAAGACACATCCACCCTCTGGATTGGGAGTTTGAGCTTAAAATCAGGTTAATAGGCGTACCTTGGTTAGGGTTACCAGGCATTCAGGAAAATCTGGACTTGTCCTCTATTTAGAGGACTGTCCGGGCTCCCGGACGGACTTTCCAAAACCCGGCATTTGTCTGGGTTTTGGAAAGCCCCGACGAGCTCCAGCCGCATCTGGAGGGCCTCTGAGCATGGATGATGTCACACACATCCGCGCATCCAGATGCAGCTGGAGCTTGTCAGAAAGAAGAGAGGAGGCTTTGTGGGGGCAGGGCTGAAGGAAGAACGGGGCGGGGCATGCAAAACGGGGGGGGGGGGGGTTGGGGGGGTCCTGTGCCTGGGCTTTACATGGAAACATGATGGCAGATAAAGGCCAAATGGCCCATCTAATCTGCCCATCCGCAGTAACTATTATCCCTTCCTCTCCCTATTGGCTAAGGCTCTTAACATTTGCATCACCTCTTCCTATAGGCTAAGGCTCTTTACACCTGCATTGTGAGGTCAAAGAGCAGATAAAGGCCAAATGACCCATCCAGAGCAGCCACTATCTCCTCCTCTCCCTATTGGCTAGGTTCTTAACATTTGCATCTCCTCTTCCTATTGGCTAAGACTCTTTACACCTGCATTGTGATGTCATAGAGGTTTATGGTTATAGAAACATGATGGCAGATAAAGGCCAAATGACCCATCCAGAGCAGCCACTATCTCCTCCTCTACGTATTGGCTAGGTTCTTAACATTTGCATCTCCTCTTCCTATTGGCTAAGGCTCTTTACACCTGCACTGTGATGTCATAGAGCTTTATGGTTATAGAAACATGATGGCAGACAAAGGCCAAATGGCCCATCTAGTTGGCCCATCCACAGTAACCATAATCTCTTCCTCGCTCTAAGAGATCCCACACCTTCTTGAATTCGCACGCAGTCTCTGTCTCCACCACCTCTACCGGGAGACTGTTCCACGCATCTACCACCTTTTCTGTAAAAAAGTATTTCCTTAGATTACTCCTGAGCCTATCACCTCTTACTATGCACATGCACGGACTTCCTCTCTGCCTAACAAGAGCAGGGGGGAAGGGGGGGGAATTAGGGCGGGTCTATGGGGTCTGGATTTTCCAATTGGAAAATCTGACAACCCTACATACGATCAACATCTGTGAGTGGCTCTATTGCAAGCCTTTCTGCATCGTCCACTCGGCCTTCTGATGTGCACCAACTCCAGGCCTAGTCCCAACCACAAATACATTTAATTTATGTACTGGGTACGTATCACTCATGGCATGCACTAGGCAACTGCCTAGGTGACACACACACTCGAGATTACGCATATTTAGGGGATCTAATTATGAATCCTTAGTAGAGCCGCTGTGATTGTAACCACACAGAAAAGGTGGTATATCAAGACCCACCCCTTTTACTCTTTATAGCAGCTGGGGCTTCCTTCTGTTTCAAAGCCCAGCTATGCATCATAGAGCCTGAAGTAAGATAAACATCTACAGTGCGTGATATTAAAACACCCGTGTTAGCCAGCAGCTGCAGAAAGAAAATGCTGATTATGGCTGGCTGGAAACTAGGCCTCGCTGTTAGACCCGGTGCTAATTCTGTCTGGCACTTTTCATGTTGTTGGACAGATGGAAAGAAAACATTCCTTTTTCCTAAGAGAAGGGGGGGGTTCCCTTTATAACCTCCTCTTTATCCCTGTAGTAAGTAGAGATGATTGTTATACAGGGGCCTTGCCTTACCTCACTCCCTAAATTAACACGTGACACCTTAAAATAGGGACATGTCATCTGTATTTATTCCTGCCTGGGCTGAAATTACGCTGGGAAATCCCCCCTGCCCCCTCTCCAGCTGTAATCAAAGTTTATAGGGAATAGGGGGGTGCCAGTATTGGAGTTGTCGTAATTTTTAAAAAGCGCTAGTGACAAAATGGTACAATTTTATGTGGAAAAGCAACGACTAGCTTTAAATTTTGTATAATATGTTATTTACCTAGGAAATTTCTAGAAATTATGTAAAAATACACAAATTCCCTGAAATATGTTTAAGTGCTCTGATAAAAATTTGAATGCTTTCATTGCCTTTATGCCCCAATTATCAATTTATCTTACTTATTTACTAGGGCTGCATATTTAACATGTTAATGGCGTGATTAACATGTTAAATATTTAACGTGTGTTAAAAATTGTAACACACTTTAACTGAGATTTGACTCGTGTGCATTTACACCACATAGGCATTTAAATGTCTCTATAGAGAATGACACGGTGACAAAATTCATCACCGTTCCCATCCCTGCGGATAATCGCGGGAAATAATCCCATGTCATTTTCTAGTGTCTATTTCAACCTCGGTCCTTCTACACCAGCATTCTTCAAAGCACAGTTTTCGGGTCAGTGGTTGTGGCCATTCATACTCTGATTCTTATGGGAGCCAAGGATAATGAAGCCATTGTGACATCACTGATGTGATTGGCTCTTAGGCACTGGTGGAATGAGGCATTATGACATCACAATATCTGCTCTGGATACCAGAGACTGTCATTCTGTAGTGTCTGTTTCAACCTCGGTCCTTCTACACCAGCATTCTTCAAAGCAAAGCTTGAGGGTCAGTGGTTTTGGCCATTCATACTCTGATTCTTATGGGAGCATAGGATAATGAAGCCACTGTGACATCACTGATGTGATTGGCTCTTAGGCACTGGTGGAATGAGGCATTATGACATCACAATATCTGCTCTGGATACCAGAGACTGTCATTCTGTAGTGTCTGTTTCAACCTCTGTCCTTCAACACCAGCATTCTTCAAAGCAAAGCTTGTGGGTCAGTGGTTGTGGCCATTCATACTCTGATTCTTCCCTCTCTCCTTAAAGAATGACATGAAGATGGTTTCCCGCGGTTATCCGCGGGGACGGGAACGGTGATGAATTTTGTCACCGTGTCACTCGCCCTCCTTTCCTCCAAAGTCTACAGATTGAGATCTTTAAGTCTATCCCCATACGCCTTATCACGAAGATCACACACCATTTTAGTAGCCTTCCTCTGGACCGACTCCATCCTTTTTATATCTTTTTGAAGGTGCGGCCTCCAGAATTGTACACAATATTCTAAATGAGGTCTCGTCAGTACCTCTTTTTTCCTACTGGTCAAACCTCTCCCTATGCAACCTAGCATCCTTCTAGCTTTTCAACCTGTCTAGCCACTTTAAGAGGGGAATAGACAGAGCAGGGAAGCAGAACCAGAGATGCGAAACGAAAATCAGCAGACAACAAAGGTAAGATAAATTATTTTATTTTTAGTTCAGTAAGGGGGTAAATTGGATTTGACATATCCCCTTTCTGTGAGAACAACTGAATTGAAATGTGTCAATTCTGAGAATTTATGCCTGCTGTGTATGCATTGCACTATACAGGATTAATTGTGAGAGGGCACTTTATGTGATTAATTGTGCGATTAAAAATTGTAACTGATATACAGCTCTATTATTTATCCATATTGACACTAACACATTTGTTTAATTTTTTCGTTCACAGGTTGTCATAGAGAATATCAATATTGAATATGTCCAAAATTAAAACCAGAGTGCAAGTGTGGACTCACTAACATTTAGCGGGATCAGGCGAGAACCACCCGCAGTGAACTACCGCCCGTCAGGGATCTCATTTGATATCGATTGTATTTGAGAGACATCAGTAATCAAGGCGGATGAAATTATAGCACCGATGAACTGTTCCATGACCCTAATGACTGGATTACTTGCTCTGTGGTAAAAAGCAAATCCTGTGGTCCCGTCAGGGTAGGATTAATTCTTCAGTGGATTCTAGGCCCCCCAAGTACACTGGGTCCCCTAGCATAGGGCTACCAGATTTTCCGGTTAGCCAGTAGGGGTAGCAAGATGAGTGAGAGGAGAATAGTAAGTACAGAGTAGTGCTGCCTGATTCAGGAAAAAAAATTTTGATTCGATTCGATTCAGCCTATTGAATTGGTTTTTCGATTCGATTCGATTTTCCTGCCCAATTGGGTGTTTTTGTTGGATTTTTTTTTTTTTTTTCAAACATCCTGGTGGGTTTATTTTACAGCGCTGTGGTGTAAACAAAATAAACAAACAAAAAAAGACTTTTCCTCTCTCTGTTAAATCCTAGTTCATGTTTGTGGTCTAACACCAGCTCTGGCAGGATACACATTTCAAATCTGACATATTGTAATCACAAAACAAAAAATAAAATTAGTTTTTCTACCTTTTGTTGTCTTGTCATTATTCAAATTTTGTTGGTCTCAGGCTCTGGTTGTCTTCTGATAACTTGCTTGCCAGGGTCTCCTTCTTTCTCCCTGCTAACCATCCATCTTCCATCTCTGTCCTCCCCTTCCGTTTCTCTTCCCTCCCCAGGAGGTCTGGCATCTTTCCTTTTTTTCATCTCCCTCCACAGATCTACCTTTTCTTAACTATCCTTTCATCCAGCATCTCTCCTTCCTTCCCCACCACCCCAGGGTCCACCATCTCTCCCTTTCTTTTCCCAACTACCCTCCTATCCGGGCAGCACTAGTACAGAAGTAGAAATGTGGTCATGGGGATTAGATGGAAGAAAATAGGAAGCTGTTAAAGATGGGAGAGCTAGGAGATGGAAAATTAATAGGTAGCTGAAAATTAAAAAGGAGAAAGGGTGAAATTTGGATGGATAAGAACATAAGAAGTTGCCTCTGATGGGTCAGCCCAGAGGTCCATCGCGCCCAGCAGTCGGCAGCTGCGGCGGCCCATCAGGTCCATGACATGTAAGGTGATCCTTGTCTAAACCCTTTAATCCCCCTTACTGACTAAACGTATCTTTATTGTAAACCATTTCTATCCCATGTACTGTCAAATGTATCTTTATTGTAAACCGCTTCGAACTTCACGGTATAGCGGTATATAAGAAATAAATTATTATTATTATTATTCTTTCTATAACCTATCTCCACCTCTGTCTGTATCCCTCAATCCCCCTATCCTTCAGGAATTTATCCAATCCTTCTTTAAAACCCCACAGTGTACTCTGTCCTATCACAACCTCCGGAAGCGCATTCCAGGTGTCCACCACCCTCTGAGTAAAAAAAAAAGGGAAGTAACTGAAAAGGAAGAATGAATATCTTAGATGTAGTGAGGGAATGAAACAAGAGAGAAGAGAGAATAAATTAAAATGGACAGCAGACGCTAGAAAGAGAATTAGCAGAAGACTAACATGAAAGCAGAAAAGAAAAAACTGGGACCAAGACGATGGAAAAGCAAAATGTCCAGACAACAAAGATAGTGAAAAAGTGTTTTAGTCTGACTTTATTAATGGGAATATGTTGCCCAATTCAATTCCTCTCCACTTAAACAAACTGCAAAATATGTTCTCCCACCAGACGCCTACAGAGATGACAGAAAAAGCCTCAGGTCACAGGTGAACCATTATGCAGCTAGCTCTGCCCAACTGGACATCATTGGCATAAAATACTTTCACCAGTTGAGTAAGCAAAAAAAAAAAAAAAAAATGGGGGTGAGACAAACCACAAAACAGTGTATTCAACCTGGGTACGTCCCGTTCTCGCCAACGTTTCGTGGTAATAGACCAGTTCTTCCGTGGCTATTTGGACAGTGGTGAAAGCTGAGCAGGTTCAGGGGGCTGCAGCAGCTTGGGCGAGTTCTGGCCCCTGGACCTGAGGGGCTGAAGGTGGTCATCAGCTGGTAAGGCCAGGGCAATGTGGGGGTTGGGCCACTGATTGCGCTCAGCACAAAATTATTATTTTTTTTAATTGTGAAATTTCCAAATAACGTTTACAAAGAAACATAACAGGATATGGAAACATAACAAATCATTTTGCATAATTGTTATCATTTCAAAAATCAGAAATTCCATCTAGCCCTTATTAAAAGAAGAGGCGCACTGTTTAATAACAGAAATGTATTTCAAAGGAAAATTCAAGGAAGTGCTCAGCACAAAATTAAAACACATCTCTGGGGTTTTTTTAAATTGTTTTTTAAATTTCTCCAATACTTCAGTTCTGTTATGCTCGGGCCGGTCTCTCACTGGAAGGTGCTGTCACGGCCCACAGGGTCAGAGCTATGGCTGCTTCTGTGGCTTTCCTCCGTTCTACGCCCATCGAGGAAATCTGCAAGGAAAAGATAAGTGTACATGAACTATTTTCTCCAGCATTTTTTTTTTTTTTTTTACATGAGACACAGTTTAGAAATAGGTCAGTAGTGCACTAGGACAGAGGGACCTAGGGTCGGCTTCTTTAGTACAGGACAAACTATTGCTAACTGCCATAGAGATGGAAACTGACCAGTTGATAAGCTCTTCCCGCCAGTCTTACAACTTTGAAAAGCCGTCCAGACCCCCGGACAAGTCCTCGGAAATCCAGACGTCTGGTAACCCTACTTATAATGGGCTGACGAGACAATCGTTTTACTTTATAGGACGAGACAAAGAAAAACCATTGCTCAAGTCCCTGACTAAAGGGTTAAATTCACTCCTTAACTAAATTCTGCAGAATGAGCTCCAGTGCATCCCTCCCCTCCCACCACTCCACATAGCCCCCCCATCCTAGAGGAGAAGTAGACCCAAGGCTTCCTTCATCATCAACCCTTCCACGAGAAGGTCACCGAGAGGCCTTGTCATCCTCGTCCTCCTCCACGCTGAGACAGGATTACATACCGAAAGGCTCTTTCCCTTCACAGCTCATTAAGGGCTCTCCAATTTTGCCTCCCCATTCCTAATGCCGTCCTCTGCCTAACACCTTCCCCTCCCCCCAGATCCTTGCGTGCCAATTTGAGGGGTCTCCGCAAAGAAAATGCAGGGCTATTACTGGCCCCAAATTTGGAGACCTAATATCATGGTCTGCCTCAGGAAAAAAAAAAATAGAAGACTGGTCCTAGCATGGCCTACTGAATAGTAGTGGTCAAACAATGACCACACATCCCTCTTCAGCCACAAAAAAGTTAGGGCCCCTTGTTGAGTGGGTCATTCAACCCTTATTTTATACAATGTATTTAATTTAAAGAAAGGTCACAAAATAGGTGGCCACAGAACTAAAGTCAGGAGCAGATACTCGTATGGTAGGACCGGTAACACCAAAGACCCTTCAAAACTCCAAAGTCAAAGAGTGTAACTGCTTCCGCCTTCCCATCTTGCCCACACCCTGCAATAAATCTAAGTGTTTGTTATCTAATAGCTAGATGCCTTATCTGCCTGGCTACTTATTAACCCAGTTCAAACACAGCACATGGATTCCTAACAGAACTACTCTAATTCCTTATACAGTTTGTTGGCTTCTAATTTTGGTCACGATTCACATACTATGTTAACATTTAATGTCCCTAAAAATGTTATCTACCACCCCTCACCTGTCAACATCGTCACTCCAATCGCTGCCACCTTTAGCAAAACCTGAGGCCCAACTCCAAAAGAACCTGGTACCATGTCAGCAACAACAACAACAAAAAAAAGCCAACCACACTCACCAACCACCCTCCAACCTCCTTAGCAGTGGCATAAAAAGTAGAAGCTGGCATACTTAGGTCCTGGTACCTTTTCAGAAAATGAACACCAACACAATATTTCAGTCAAACAGTGACCCTCTGGAACTGTACCTTTAACGAGCAGGAAGAAGGGAACGCTTGTCTGGCTGGAGGTCTTGTTTATAATCTCCCTGAAGTCTCCTACAGTTTCAGAAGGAACTGAATCCCAAAAACACCGAGCTCAAATATCAGCTGTACAACACAGCTGCCTCCTGCCAACCCCACATACACACACACTCAGTCATTTGCCTATACATAGTACGCTGAAACCCTAGAGGACTTGTACACTCTCCTCCTTTGCTCCTCAGGATTTTTTTAAGATGTAATTCCTGCCCTTGGATGAGGGTACACCAAGGTATTTCGATTTACACGCGGGCTATGGAATGCTTCCTGGTATCTTGAATATTTCCCCGTGGGCTTTGAGCCCCAATGGGGTGGTCATTTCCGGGTTCCTCTCCCATCCCAAGAAAATGATCATGAACCGCTTTTTGCGCCTCACCTCGGGAGAGGTCCGTGGTGGCCGCAGTTCACAGACACCATGCTTTCCGGATACGTTGGAGTTACTTGCTCCAATGTCACGGCATTCAGATGGGTCTTCGGGTTCTCTCCGGGACCGAGAAGGCTGCCAGGATTTCTGCGTGTGTCAGAAGAGCGTAGAAGAGCTTGGGCTCGGGCTCCCAAAAGCCCTATCTAGAGTGTCCAAGGTTAGTAAAGAAAGCAGCCATCAATTAAGCATAAGCCAAATGCGAACTTCCACATTCAGAGGGGCTCAGCCAAAGAAAACAGAGTCAAATCCAGCCTCCTCCCCAGTGTCTGCAAGAAAGCTTGGCCGGCTGTCAAATCTTTGCAAACCACTGCTGGGATCATTACCGCCATTCCTCACACGGATACACATTATCCAATAATTGTATATTTTTCTATTCCTCAAACTCACTGGGTTTCAAGTAGAAATGTGGACCCTTAATTGAATTTACACTTTGCCTGAAAATGAGCTTTTCTTTCAAAAAGGTTCATAGAATTATTTACCTTCTCCTCCTTCCGGCTAAAGTCTGGGGGGGGGGGGGGGGCCTGGAATTCTCGTCTTCCCAAGAGGAAATCCTTTAGTCTTCTGACCAAATGAATTTGTAAGGCTGGAACAAGTTTTCTGCACCCCTCCCCCCCTACTTGGACTCTGTGGCGTCAAAAGGTCAAACGGGTAGCTGGGCTTTGGCCTTCAGCACGAGGCTGACGAGATGCTTGAAGCTGTGAGGTTTCACAACCAGTTTATTTACTTTTTGATATACCGACCATCAACAAGTATCTGGTCAGTTTGCAAAACCAACAATTTAAAAACTTGACAAGACGAGGATGATTTGATACAATAGGCACTGAGGGTAAGATTCAAAATTACATGGAAGAAAAATAAAATTTAAAGGAAAGGAAGGAGGGGAAAGGGATGAACGAGAGGGGAGGTGGCTTCTTAAAAGCAGGTTCTGGTTCATCGTTAATGTAAAGGGGAATGGATCTTAGCTTGTATTGTGGTAAGGTTTCGAGTCTGATTTTAAATTTGTCAAGAGATTCTTCACATTCTTAGTCCATCTTCCTTCTGCAAAGCAGCTAATCCACGCACACTAAAAACACCAGCCAGGGAAATGACTTAGTAATGGCTGGTGGCTTTTTTAGAGCCATGGACAAGTTGCCCCAATAGCTCCAACCTGCACAAAACTAAAGAAAGGTCTAGTGGCCAGGCATCAGCAACTTTTCAATCTTTCAGGATTGCTTGCCTTACCCGGACATCAAACCCACAAATTCCACCATGACATTTGAACTCGGAAGGACTTTACCTGGGCCTGATGTTCCTACATTCCTCCCCATCTCTCACGGAACCTAACGTCGTCCCAGTAAGGACGTAGGACCCCTGAGGAAGGCATTTTTTTGCCAAGACATGGCCCATGCAGCTAATCCATGTACACTAAAAACACGAGCCAGGGAAATGACTTAGTAATGGCCGGTGGCTTTTTTAGAGCCATGGACAAGTTGCCCCAATAGCTCCAACCTGCACAAAACTAAAGAAAGGTCTAGTGGCCAGGCATCAGCAACTTTTCAATCTTTCAGGATTGCTTGCCTTACCCGCACATCAAACCCACATATTCCACCATGACATTTGAACTCGGAAGGACTTTACCTGGGCCTGATGTTCCTACATTCCTCCCCATCTCTCACGGAACCTAACGTCGTCCCGGTAAGGACGTAGGACCCCTGAGGAAGGCATTTTTTTGCCAAGACATGGCCCTTGCAGCTAATCCATGTACACTAAAAACACGAGCCAGGGAAATGACTTAGTAATGGCCGGTGGCTTTTTTAGAGCCATGGACAAGTTGCCCCAATAGCTCCAACCTGCACAAAACTAAAGAAAGGTCTAGTGGCCAGGCATCAGCAACTTTTCAATCTTTCAGGATTGCTTGCCTTACCCGGACATCAAACCCACAAATTCCACCATGACATTTGAACTCGGAAGGACTTTACCTGGGCCTGATGTTCCTACATTCCTCCCCATCTCTCACGGAACCTAACGTCGTCCCAGTAAGGACGTAGGACCCCTGAGGAAGGCATTTTTTTGCCAAGACATGGCCCATGCAGCTAATCCATGTACACTAAAAACACGAGCCAGGGAAATGACTTAGTAATGGCCGGTGGCTTTTTTAGAGCCATGGACAAGTTGCCCCAATAGCTCCAACCTGCACAAAACTAAAGAAAGGTCTAGTGGCCAGGCATCAGCAACTTTTCAATCTTTCAGGATTGCTTGCCTTACCCGCACATCAAACCCACATATTCCACCATGACATTTGAACTCGGAAGGACTTTACCTGGGCCTGATGTTCCTACATTCCTCCCCATCTCTCACGGAACCTAACGTCGTCCCGGTAAGGACGTAGGACCCCTGAGGAAGGCATTTTTTTGCCAAGACATGGCCCATGCAGCTAATCCATGTACACTAAAAACACGAGCCAGGGAAATGACTTAGTAATGGCCGGTGGCTTTTTTAGAGCCATGGACAAGTTGCCCCAATAGCTCCAACCTGCACAAAACTAAAGAAAGGTCTAGTGGCCAGGCCATCAGCAACTTTTCAATCTTTCCAGGATTGCTTGCCTTACCCGCACATCAAACCCACATATTCCACCATGACATTTGAACTCGGAAGGACTTTACCTGGGCCCGATGTTCCTACAATCCTCCCCATCTCTCACGGAACCTAACGCCGCTCCGATAAGGATGTAGGACCCACGAGAAAGGCATTTTTTTTTGCCAAGACATGGCCCTTGCAGCTAATCCATGCACACTAAAAACACGAGCCAGGAAATAACTTAGTAATGGCCGGTGGCTTTTTAGAGCCATGGACAAGTTGCCCCAACAGCTCCAACCTGCACAAAACTAAAGAAAGGTCTAGTGGCCAGGCATCAGCAACTTTTCAATCTTTCAGGATTGCTTGCCTTACCCGCACATCAAACACACAAATTCCACCATGACATTTGAACTCGGAAGGACTTTACCTGGGCCTGATGTTCCTACATTCCTCCCCATCTCTCAAGCAAGGGGGCACGGGCTCGTCCTCCCTCTGCCAGGAAGCTCTCAGGGTCTGGGATTGGGCGGTTCGCCACAACACCTTCCTCAAAGCTGTCTACATTCAGAGGAAGGACAATGTCTTGGCAGACAACTTGAGTCGACTTCTCCAGCCTCACGAATGGACACTCCATTCCAACCCCCTTCATCGCATCTTTGCACAATGGGGGACGCCTCAGATCGACCTCTTTGCGGCTCCCCACAACTTCAAACTGCCTCAGTTTTGCTCCGGGATCTACACTCCTCAGCGCCTCGAGGCAGATGCCTTTCTGCTGGATTGGGGGAATCGCTTTCTGTATGTGTTTCCTCCATTTCCTCTCATTCAAAAGACTCTGGTCAAGTTGAGATCCGAACCAGGCCACCATGATTCTGATAGCTCCTCGGTGGCCCAGACAACCTTGGTTCTCCCTTCTACTTCAACTCGAGCAGCAGGGAGCTGGTACTTCTTCCAGTGTTTCCTTCACTACTTACTCAGCATCAAGGATCACTGCTTCATCCCAACCTGCAGTCTCTCCACCTGACAGCTTGGTTCCTCTCAACGTAACTCCTCACCAGTTTTCCCAGGCGGTGAGGGATGTCTTGGAGGCTTCCAGGAAGCCTGCTACTCGTCAATGCTACTCCCAGAAATGGACTAGATTTTCTTCCTGGTGTATTTCCAATTCCAAGGAGCCTCAGCGAGCTCCCTATCCTCTGTATTGGACTATCTTCTACACCTGTCTCAGTCTGGTCTCAAGTCTACATCTATACGAGTCCACCTGAGTGCTATTGCGGCTTTCCATCAGCCTCTACAAGGGAAACCTCTCTCCTGCTCATCCTGTGGTTTCCAGATTTATGAAAGGACTTTTTCATGTCAACCCTCCTCTCAAACCTCCTCCAGTGGTTTGGGATCTCAATGTTGTCCCTTTCTCTGCTTATGAAACCTCCTTTTGAGCCTCTCAACAAGGCTCCTCTTAAGTTTCTCACCTGGAAAGTGGTTTTTCTGGTGGCCCTCACATCTGCTCGCAGGGTCAGTGAGCTTCAGGCCTTAGTGGCGGATCCACCTTTCACAGTGTTCCATCATGACAAAGTGGTCCTTCGCACTCATCCGAAATTCCTGCCTAAAGTGGTCTCTGAATTTCATCTCAACCAATCTATTGTACTTCCAGTGTTTTTTCCAAAGCCTCATTCTCATTCTGGAGAATCAGCTCTTCATACTCTGAACTGTAAACGTGCTTGGCTTTCTACCTGGATCGCACCAAACCACACAGAACTGCTCCTCAACTTTTTGTCTCCTTTGATCCAAACAAGTTGGGACGACCTGTATCGAAGCGTACCATCTCCAACTGGATGGCGGCTTGTATCTCTTTTTGCTATGCCCAGGCTGGATTATCCCTTCCCTGTAAGGTCACAGCCCATAAGGTCAGAGCAATGGCAGCCTCTGTAGCCTTCCTCAGATCGACACCGATCGAGGAGATTTGTAAGGCTGCCACTTGGTCCTCAGTTCATACATTCACCTCTCATTATTGTCTGGATACTTTCTCCAGATGGGATGGACAGTTTGGCCAAACAGTGTTACAGAATTTATTCTCCTAAGTTGCCAACTCTCCCTCCATCCCATTGAGGTTAGCTTGGAGGTCACCCACTAGTGAGAATACCGGCCTGCTTGTCCTGGGATAAAGCAATGTTACTTACCGTCCCACCCACCTCCCCTGGGTTGGCTTCTCAGCTAGCTACCTGAACTGAGGAGACACGCCCGGACCATCGGGCGGGAAGGCACTGGCGCATGCGCGGTGCGGGCATCTCGAAACTTCTGAGTTTCTTCAAGCAAGACATGCTTGTAAGATGTCCGTATCGGGGCTCTGTCGGATGACATCACCCACTAGTGAGAATAGCTGCCTGCTGTCCCTGGATAACAACTGTTACGGTAAGTAACATTGCTTTATAGATATTCCACCTAGTATGAGAAGCCATACTATCCAGTAGGAGAGGAAATGTTCTCTAATTGTACAGGTACTGGTACCGGTATTAGACTACCTTTGGCTACTCATTTTTGAAGTCTCAGTCCTAGTTTCCTGCTTCTTTGGGAAGCTGTTTGAATAATGTTCAGGGGGCTGTTTCCTGTGGTTGCTTGCAAGGAAATGGTTAGAGAATAGGAAACATGAGAATGGGGAGTCCAAAAAAATCAGTCTTGGAGAAGTTCTAAACTTGAGAGATGTAAGAAAATAAATCAGAGGATGAGAGGGACAGACTGTGGAATAGAGCAAAAAAAAAAAAAAGAACCCCAGACACTGGAAATGAAATTGGAACTTGAGATGTCCTGTGAGTACACATTTACAGTGTGTCATTTCATTACCACGAGAAGTCTCTGCTTATAAACCAGCTCTTTCCAGAGTGGAAACAGCGTTCAGTCTCAAGAAAAGCAGAAGTTACTCATTGCCCTTTCTTACTCAATCCAGTCTGGTGACTTGTGAAGCAACAGTACTAGCAGAATATGTAGTTAGAAAAAAAAAGTGAGATATACCTGATTTTATTATTTATTGAGGTATACTCAAATCTGAAAGCCTTCTCTGCTTAAACCTTCCACTTTAAAAGTAGTAAACTAGAGTGTTACTGTGCTCTGTACCCAACTGTGACTTGGAGATCTCCATAGCCACAAGAGAATTTCTACAGTGTTAATTTTCAACAAAATACCCCTCTGGGTAAAAAGCGTTATATGGTCTACGACACACCATATAGAGACCTTGCCGAAACACTGCCAGGGTCGAGTCCATCTGTTTACACCGTATTGTCTACCAATAAAGAACACCTTGAATTACCCATCTCTGAGTACGTGACATCTTTTGTCTTGCGGCTCCTCTATTTGCACATAAAGTGTGACATTGTGAACAGCTGAACTTGGAATTTTTTTTTAATCTCTTTTCCATTGAATTGGTGTTTCCTCCTGGTGACCCAATGAACAACCTCTCCAAGATTACCTCACACTAGCTAATGTCTAAATTACTGCAGAGACATTAATGTTTTCTTGGATCCCATCTGTCTATCTTAATAAACATGATTCTTCAAAAAGGTCTCAGATTCAGTTTGCAGAAAGCTGAATTTTTGGCCTTGAACCATTAAACCCTTATGAAGGGATTATGGGCTAGATTCACTAAGCAAACCGATCAGTTTGCGACCCGATTTTACTCCGGCCCAATTCACTTACATCTGTGCCGATCCGATTCCGATCCGTGCATGCAAATGAGGGGAACGGCATGCAAAGTAGGCAGGGACGCGATTCACTAAAAAAATCTTTGAAACTGACGGCTGGCCGATCAACCCAAGAAGCGACTGCTGGGGACCAGTCGCAAACGTCCTTTCCGACTGTCCTCGGCCTGAAATCCCAGCCCTGCAGCCCGTCTCTGCCAGCCGAGTCCTGCTCTTGCCGCCCCAATTCTCCTGCTCTCTGCCGCCTTTCCCTGCAGTGCCAGCCCATGGTTTTAAGAGTGGGGCTGCACTGCGGGGAAGGGCGGCAGAGAGCAGGAGAGTCAATAATTGCCTGCTTTTAAAAGTCCCCTGCTATAATGAAAGGTGCCGCCGGGGATCGTCCTTCCCTAGGAGAGCAGGAGAGTCGGGGCCAGTAAAAAAAAAAACAAAAAACAACCCAGCAAAAACGGACACCAAACGCATGCGCAGACCATCTACGCAGGGAAAGCTGATGGTCTGCGCATGCATCAGGATTGCACACTAGAGATCCATGCAGTTGGAGGGGGGGGGGGGGCCTCATTTAATTTTTTTGTTTTGTGAATTGGTCGGGCCTGCATGGATCAGCCACGGATCGGGCACGGAGAGTCAAGTTAGTGAATCTAGCCCTTTCTCTTATAGCACAAATCAAAGGAGATAATGGGTTGCTTTGTTGTGTGAGGATGAGAGGATAGTCCTTCCTTAGGAACACATAAACCTTATTGGAGAATCACATAAGATGGATTTACAGCTCAGCTTAACAGGGCCAGTGTTTCGACACATAAATGTGTGGGCTACAAATTTCCTGTTTCTTTTTAGCTTTGTTATGTACCGTAGAACAATTGAAGAGAATCTGAGGAGTTTTTAGCAATAATATATGTTGTTAGAATTGAATATAATAAGTTAGAGGCCTCTAACAAAGCTCTGGTTGGTTTTCTTTTTTTAACATGCTTTATTAGTGGTTGAATGCATACACAGTTATTCCACATGCTGTAAAACAAAGGGTACATTTGCAACAGAGAACAAGCAGGTATAAAAAAACCCCACTAAGGGGAACCAACCAAGTTAAGAGTACTGGGTGGGCCACGGAAAAGTGGATTGTTTTTATTTGGCTGGTGGTTTTGTTCCTGGGTACTTGTTGGCGAAGGCCTCTTGCATTTCCTTAATCGATCTGTTCGCATATGCCTTCCACAATCACTATTCTTTCTGGCACCGGTATTAGAGGCGGGCTACTTTTTCATGGCCCATCCTGTACAAACCAGCAGTGAAAAATAAAATACAGCACACCAGCCAAAACTTGTAGCAGAAATGCCTACAGCAATCATCCAAAGTAACAATAGGAGAACCTTGCTGGACATGCTTGAACCAGGCCGTCCTTCCATCTTTTTATATTTTCCTTTCAAACGATCACGCTCATACCGCTCCTCCATGCACTACCACACACCCACACTAGTCATACACAACTATTGCACAGCCAAGCATCACATACAGTCCAAGCAAACAACAAAGCTGTAGTAGTGGTTCTCTCATAGCAAAATGCACAGAAGCCCATTCAATGGCTTTATGAATGAAAGAATTCTCATAGTTATGCTGGTGAGGTAAAAGTAAGCAGCGTTACATCACCCTGGAAAACCAGTTATTCAAGACCAATTAAAGATCTTCCTAGTCTACCCCTGCAAACAGGTTTGAAAAGGATGATGGTGAAAGCTAGAAGGATGCTAGGGTGCATAAGGAGAGGTATAGCCAGTAGGAAAAAGGAGGTATAGATGCCCCCTGTATGTCTTCATCATAAGGCGTATGGGGACAGACTTAAAAATCTCAATAGTATTCTTTACAGGAAAGGCGGAAGAGGAGAGATAAGATAGAGACGTTTAAATTCACAAAAATATGCTAATATGTTATCAGCCAGTGGTGGATCTGACCTCAGATCTGAGGTCAGATCCACCACTGGCAGATAACATATTAGCGTATTTTTGTAAATATATTTTGTTATCAATACTTATTTTTGCTTGAGAGACGTTTAAATACCTACATGATGTAAATGCGCATGAGTCGAGAGTTTCATTTGAAAGGAAGCTCTGGAATGAGAGGGCATAGGATGAAGTTAAGAGGCGATAGGCTCAGGAGTAATCTAAGGAAATACTTTTTTACAGAAAAGGTGGTAGATGTGTGGAACAGTCTCCCGGAAAAGGTGCTGGAGAAAGAGACTGATTTCAAGAAAGCCTGGGATAGACACGTGGGATCTCTTCGAGAGAGGAAGAGATAATGGTTACTGCGGATGAGCCATTTGGCCTTTATCTGCCATCATGAAACAGAAATTGCCTTTGACAGGGCGTAATGGGCTAAATGCATAATATGACAAAATAATTTGGTATTACCTGTCTACCTCCCAAAAAGCCAACCTGAGAACTACAGAATTCTGGTGGCCTATAAGGGGCAGATTCTCAAAACTAAAATCTGCCTTTAATGTGCTCACTAAACCAGTTCCAGCCGGTTTAGCGTACATGTATTTTAGCAGTGGATTTTCAAACGGCTTAGCATGGTCTCTTCCAAGTTTTTTAGCAGTCTCGGATATTGCCATTCAAATTTAGTACAATGAGGTCATTAATATTAAAATGATTATTCTCTATAATCATAGAGTGATTCTCTAAACTCGATGTGTCACATTTGCGGCCAAAATTTGCTGACATTTCTGAGCTGTCGTTGCCTTACTTTCTGATTAGTGCCTGACCCCCCCCCCCCCATGCAAATTAAAATAATTAAGAAAACCATAAAAACAAATTTAAGATAGGCAGAAGAAATGCCCAGTCTCTCTTGCCATATCGCACAATCACCTGACACTGCTACACACACATCCTGCAGCAGGAGAGATGCCCACTCCCTCCTGCCACCAAGCAACGCTCCCCCTGACACCCCCTCCTGGCATGGGGAGAGATGCCCACTCCTTCCCACGTCCGCTGTTAAAGACACCCTCCCCTCCCGGTAGCAGGAGAGATGCCCATTCCCTCCCGCTACCAAGCAACACACCTCCCAACACCCCCCAGCCGCAGGAGAGTTGCCCACTCCTACCACCATGAAATCCCCCCAACCTCCCTCTGTGCCTCTGATGACCCCCCCCCCCCCACTGCCTCCCCTTTTCTTACAATTGCTGGCTGGAGAAATGCCTACTCCCTCTGGCCAGCAAGCCCACCTGTTCAAAATGGCAGGCCTTTCTCTCCCCAGTATGTCCTGGAAACACCAGGGAGGAGCCTAAGGGGTTTGGATGAGAGGGAAGGATGGGTGGGTCAGTGGGGGTTCTGCTGCGCAGCAGGGGGCAGGCTGCTCAAGGGTTCTGCTGCAGATTAGAGCGGGATAGAAGCTGTGCAAGAGTTCTGCTCGAGGGATGGAATGGATAGAAAGATGCTGTACAGAAGAGAGGGATAGAAACTGTACAGAAGAGAGGGCTAGAAGCTGTGCAAGGGTTCTGCTGCACGAGGGATGGGAGGGAGGGATAGAAAGATGGTGTACAGAAGGTAGGGATAGAAGCTGTGCAAGGGTTCTGCTGCACGAGGGATAGGAGGGAAGGATAGAAAGATGCTGCAGAGGGAAGGCACAAAGGGATGGGTGAGAGGGGAGGAAAGATGCTGCACATGTGAGAGAGAGAAAGGAAAGAGGAAGAATTGGGGTGAAGGAGAGGAAGGGAGAGATGATCATTGTACATGAAAAAAATAAGACCTACCCCAAAAATAAGCCCTAGTGCTTTTTTGGGGCCCAAGATTAATATAAGACACTGTCTTATTTTCAGGGAAACATGGTAAAATAGATTACCGTATTTTCACGCAAATAACGCACACCCGTGTAAAACGCGCACACGGGTATAGCGTGCAGAAATCACGATGATATGTACAAAAACTTTTGTATACCGCGCTCACGGGTATACCGCGCATGATGCCCGACGCTCCTTTCGCCCGCCCTGACTTTCCGTGCGCTGTCCCGACTCTCCGTTCACCCCCCCTGACTTCCGTGCACTGCCCTGACTTTCCGTGCACTGTCCCGACTCTCCGTTCACCCCCCTGACTTCCGTGCACTGCCCTGACTTTCCGTGCGCTGTCCCGACTCTCCGTTCACCCCCCCTGACTTCCGTGCACTGCCCTGACTTTCCGTGCGCTGTCCCGACTCTCCGTTCACCCCCCCTGACTTCCGTGCACTGCCCTGACTTTCCGTGCGCTGTCCTGACTCTCCGTTCACCCCCCCTGACTTCCGTGCACTGCCCTGACTTTCCGTGCGCTGTCCCGACTCTCCGTTCACCCCCCCTGACTTTCCGTGCACTGTCCCCCCTTGAAGTCCTGTCCCCCCTTGAAGGTCTGTCCCCATCCTGAAAGCCTGATGCCCCCCCCGACGTCCGATACATCCCCCCCCCGGCAGGACCACTCGCACCCCCACCCCGAAGGACCGCCGACTCCCCAACAATATCGGGCCAGGAGGGAGCCCAAACCCTCCTGGCCACGGCGACCCCCTAACCCCACCCCGCACTACATTACGGGCAGGAGGGATCCCAGGCCCTCCTGCCCTCGACGCAAACCCCCCCCCCCCCCACCCACCGCCCCCCCCCAAGAACCTCCGACCGCCCCCCAGCCGACCCGCGACCCCCCTGGCCGACCCCCACGACCCCCCCACCCCCCTTCCCCGTACCTTTGGTAGTTGGCCGGACAGACGGGAGCCAAACCCGCCTGTCCGGCAGGCAGCCAACGAAGGAATGAGGCCGGATTGGCCCATCCGTCCTAAAGCTCCGCCTACTGGTGGGGCCTAAGGCGCGTGGGCCAATCAGAATAGGCCCTGGAGCCTTAGGTCCCACCTGGGGGCGCGGCCTGAGGCACATGGTCGGGTTGGGCCCATGTGCCTCAGGCCGCGCCCCCAGGTGGGACCTAAGGCTCCAGGGCCTATTCTGATTGGCCCACGCGCCTTAGGCCCCACCAGTAGGCGGAGCTTTAGGACGGATGGGCCAATCCGGCCTCATTCCTTCGTTGGCTGCCTGCCGGACAGGCGGGTTTGGCTCCCGTCTGTCCGGCCAACTACCAAAGGTACGGGGAAGGGGGTGGGGGGGTCGGGGGGTCGGCCAGGGGGGTCGCGGGTCGGCTGGGGGGGCGGTCGGAGGTTCTTGGGGGGGCGGTCGTTGGGGGGGAGGGGGGTTTGCGTCGAGGGCAGGAGGGCCTGGGATCCCTCTTGCCCGTAATGTAGTGCGGGGTGGGGTTAGGGGGTCGCCGTGGCCAGGAGGGTTTGTCGGGAAGTCGGCGGTCCTTCGGGGTGGGGGTGCGAGTGGTCCTGCCGGGGGGGATGTATCGGACGTCGGGGAGTCTGCCGGGCAAGAGGGCTTGGGCTCCCTCTTGCTCCGATCGTGGATGCGGGTGCGGGTGGGAGCGCGTGCGAGCGGTCGTTCGGGGTGGGGGTGCGAGTGGTCCTGCCGGGGGGGGATGTATCGGACGTCGGGGAGTCTGCCGGGCAAGAGGGCTTGGGCTCCCTCTTGCTCCGATCGTGGATGTGGGTGCGGGTGGGAGCACGTGCAAGCGGTCGTTCGGGGTGGGGGTGCGAGTGGTCCTGCCGGGGGGGGGGATGTATCGGACGTCGGGGAGTCGGCCGGGCAAGAGGGCTTGGGCTCCCTCTTGCTGCCGATCGTGGATGCGGGTGCGGGTGGGAGCGCGTGCGAGCGGTCGTTCGGGGTGGGGGTGCGAGCGGTCCTGCTGGGGGGGTGAATCGGGCGTCGGGCGGGGTGGGAACTATGTTTAAAAACTTTTGTATACCGCGCTCACGCATATAACGCGCGAGGGGTATGCGCGGTAGGTAAAAACGCGTATAACGCGCGCGTTATATGCGTGAAAATACGGTAAATGAAAGTCTCCACTTTAGAACTGATTCTGTCGCCATATGGTTTGTCTATAATGCAGAACTGAACCCTGGCACAGGATGTGTTCAGGATATGATGGCTAAACAGCAGTAAAACTCCAAGAGAAGTATTTCAACATATAAACAACTTTATTAGTAGTTCATGTTGTAACGCTGCTCTAAGAGGAAAGGCCTGCATCATTTCTGGGATCTGGTTTCTTTTCAGGAACAATAAGCACTTTTTCAAAAGAGCCTCATTTTGCTGAGGTTAAGGATGAGTTGGCTCTTCAGTGGTTTTATTACTGCAGTTCATTTGTTCCTTCTTTCATAAAGGCTTCAGAGAAATGCTCATTTTCAATAGATTATAAATTATTTTAAGGTGGGTTTATTATTATTTATATACTGCCTATCAAGGTTATCTAGGTGGTTTTCAGTCAGGTTCTCAAGCATTTTCGCTATCTCTTCTGGTGGGCTCACAACCTATCTAATGTACCTGGAGCAATGGAGGATTGAGTGACTTTGCCCAGGGTCACAAGGAGCAAGTCCGAATTTGAACCCACAGCCTCAGGGTGCTGAGGCTGTAGCTCTAACCACCAGGCCACTCCTTCCTTGGAGGAGTTGTCATACAGCGAGAGATTAGAGAAACTGGGCCTCTTCTCCCTTGAAAAGAGGAGACTGAGAGGGGACATGATCGAAACATACAAGATACTGAAGGGAATAGACTTAGTAGATAAAGACAGGTTGTTCACCCTCTCCAAAGTAGAGAGAAAGAGAGGGCACTCTCTAAAGTTAAAAAGGGATAGATTCCGTACGAACGTAAGGAAGTTCTTCACCCAGAGAGTGGTGGAAAACTGGAACGCTCTTCCGGAGGCTGTTATAGGGAAAAACACCCTCCAGGGATTCAAGACAAAGTTAGACAACTTCCTGCTGAACCAGAACGTACGCAGGTAAGGCTAGACTCAGGGCACTGGTCTTTGACCTAAGGGCCGCCGCGGGAGCAGACTTCTGGGCACAATGGACCACCGGTCTGACCCAGCAGCGGCAATTCTTGTGTTCTAACTGCAACCCCTTTGCCTTCACTCCTCCCTACCTCACATCTCCTCTGCTACCAGTGTATGATAATAGCAGCAGCAGCAGCAGCACTCCTCATTCAGCAGCCCCTCCTTCTCCTGCCTGAGATTCAATGCATGACTAGGTGGAGACTGTATAGTGTATGCATGCTGTGGCTTGCAGTCCATCCACTCCAGGAGGGAGAGATACTGCTGCTGCTAATTTCTGGCACAGAGAGTATGAGTATGTGTCTACCCTGCTGCCTTGGAAAAAAAAGGTGGAGTGAGCAAGTGCCTGGAGGAATGAGAAGTGGAGACCTTGTTAACTAAGTTTTGCCATCTCTGTCAGACAATGTTTGCCATCATCTTCTATAAATACACTTTAATATGTATGAAAACCTGTAACCTGTTTGAGTTCTCCTGGAAGGACGGGATATAAAGCCGAATAAATAAAACGTGCGCAGAAGCTGACGCTAAATTTTGAACCTGAACGGAGAAGCAAAATAATATTTTGCCAGCCCTGTGTCATGCTCTGCCTTTTAACTGGTAAAGGTAGGCCCAGGTGGAGAGGACGGTATTTTTAAAATACATTTCTTCAGCGCTATTACAAGCGGTGGAGTTCGCCTACGAGCCTGAAAGAGAAGGTGCTGAAAGCATAGCGTCAGAAGAAAAGTTTTGTCAAGTGACTGACCCGCATTTGTTATACAGTTGAAAGATTCAAATAAGAGATTGTGATTAAGAAATTTATCAAGTTTATTAGGATTTTTATATACCGCCTATCAAGGTTATCTAAGCGGTTTTTTACAATCAGGTACTCAAGCATTTTCCCTCTCTGTCCCGGTGGGCTCACAATTTATCTAACGTACCTGGGGCTATGGAGGATTGAGTGACTTGCCCAGGGTCACAAGGAGCAGCGCGGGGTTTGAACCCACAACCCCAGGGTGCTGAGGCTGTAGCTTCAACCACTGCGCCACATCTGGTTTAGAATTTTCACACAATCAGTTTTGAACCACATGAGGAACCACACTGACCTTTGTACACATTTCCTTCGGTTTTTTTTTTGAGCCACCTACTATGTGCCACACATCTTTGACTTGCTCCTATGTAATGTAGTTCCAGCTCTTGCCACCATCCTAACATTTTGTGAATTGTTTTCCCCTTCTGACCTTTTAGTACAGGAGTAGGGAACTCCGGTCCTCAAGAGCAGTATTCCAGTCGGGTTTTCAGGATTTCCCCAACGAATATGCATGAGATCTATTTGCATGCACTGCTTTCACAGAAACATAGAAAAGGGCCACGGCCCATCTAGTCTGCCCACACTAGTGACCCACCCCCTAACTTCCTCCCTGAAGAGATCCCACATGCCCATCCCATCTTTTCTTAAAATCTGGCACGCTGCTGGCATATTCGTTGGGGAAATCCTGAAAACCCGACTGGAATACGGCTCTCGAGGACCGGAGCTCCCTACCCCTGCTTTAGTACATTAAAAGATCCCAAAACTTCAGATGCTTTGAGCCACGCTCTGGCAAAATATACTTCATTTACCCCCCCCACCCCTTTTTAGCTATGCTCAAAGTTTATTTTAGTCTTTCCTTATTTTTTACTTTTCCCCCCTATTGTTCTTTCCATTCATGTCTTCTCCTATATTCTAATAAAAACAATTGTATTTCTGCCCTTCTTACCTTACGTATCTGTTAGTCTGTAAATCTGTTAGTTAAACCCATTATATTTAATGACCAAATTGGTGTATGCTTATACCTTTTTTAAATTTGTAAATAAGCGATTCATCAAGTCAAAATAAAACTTGAACTTGAAACTTTTACAAACTGTAGCACAGTTTTTAGTGCCAGCTGCGGTGGTAATAATAATAACTTTATTTTTTCTATACCACCGTAATCTTGCGACTTCTAGATGGTTTACAGTGAAAGAGAGCTGTACAATCAGCGAATTACAAGGTGAGAACAGATAGGAAGTCACTGAGTAATCAGTGTTTACAGGTTACAAATAGGTTACAGTATAATCTTAAGCATTTTACATCAAAGGGGCTGGATGGTCAGCGAGTTACAGAATACAGGTGGGGAGGAAGACAACAAGAGGGCATCCGTGGAAAATTAGGGGAGGGAAACTACGAGCTGATACCAGGAAATTCTTTGTCACAGAAAGGGTGGTTGATCGCTGAAATAGTCTTCCACTGCATGTGATCGAGGCCAGCAGCGCGCCTGATTTTAAGACCAAATGGGATCGTCACATGGGATCTATTCACAGGGCGAAGGTAGGGGAGGGACATTAGGGTGGGCAGACTAAATGGGCCTGGCCCTTATCTGCCGTCAATTTCTATGTTTCTATGAGAAGAACAGAATACATTTGTGAAGAAGTGTAGTATCAGCATAAAGAGAAAGGTTTTAGGATGGGGGGGGGGGGGTTTATCTGGCTGGGAAATAAATCTATTGAATAGAGCGGTCTTGATTTCTTTCCGAAAGGCGCCATAGGTCTGCCTGGCTTTATCGGTGAAGTTGCCTAGCCAGGTTTGCTGTCTGGCAGCTTGAAACTTAAAAGTTCTATCCAGAAAGATTCTGTATTTGCAACCTATGATCTTCGGGTAGGCAAAGAGATTGCGATTCTGGTTGTCCTTGTGGGGGGTTAAAGTTCGAAGTGAGGTAATAGGTAAATTGGGGCCATTCCCCACACCAGTTTATAGCAAAAGCAGAAAAACTTGAATAAAGTACGTGCCTCAATTGGCAACCAGTGCAGCAGTTTATAGTAAGGCTAATGTGGTCACTTTTCTTTAGTCCGAATATTAGTCGGATGGCCGTGTTTTGCACTATCCTTAATTTTCTCAAGGCTTTTTTGGGTGTACCCACATAGATGATATTGCAGTAGTCTAAGGTGGATAGGATCAGTGACTGAACCAGTAGTCTAAAACAGTGATTCCCAACCCTGTCCTGGAGGAACACCAGGCCAATCGGGTTTTCAGGCTAGCCCTAATGAATATGCATGAGAGAGATTTGCATATGATGGAAGTGATAGGCATGCAAATTTGCTTCATGCATATTCATTAGGGCTAGCCTGAAACCCAATTGGCCTGGTGTTCCTCCAGGACAGGGTTGGGAACCACTGGTCTAAAAGATGGAGGGTTGAAATATTTTCTGATGGTTTTTAATTTCCAAAGTGTGTGGAAGCATTTTTGGTCACTGAGTTTGTGTGTTCGATCAAGGTCAGGTGGTGTCTAGGGTGACTCCTAGTATTTTTATAGTTTTGGATATTGGATGATCATGACCATTTAAGTGAATTGTTGTTGTGTTGATTTTGTCTTTTGGGCCTGCCATGAAGATTTTTTCTCTTTTCTGAGTTGAGTTTCAGTTTAAAATTAATAGACCATTGTTCTATTTCGGTCATGATGTGGGAGATTTGTTTTGAGGTGTCCTTGGTCACTTTAGTAACTGGGATTAGGATAGAGATGTAATCGGCGATATATAGTATATTAGGTTTAACTTTTGTAGAAGATGGCCTAAGGAAGAAGTATAGATGTTAAATAAGGTGGGAGATAGGGGGGAACCCTTGGGAACTCCCGATGGACTTTTCCATCTCCAGCTCCAACGCTCATGTTACTGCTGCGGCCGGCACTTAAACCGTGCTAAGGTTTTGTAAAAGGGGGTGATAGGCAGCAAAGGCCAAATAACTTAAATAACTGGGAACTGACGATGAAGAAGAATCAGATATTTTAAAAAGTCATAGCAGCAATTAAAGCTTCATTGAAAAACAAGTCACCTGGTTTAGACAGTATTCCAATTGAATTAATCAAAAGCTCAAAAGATTCTATTATGGCCCTTATGTGACTTATTATACCCTTATGTGGAAGGAGAAAACATGGACAACTGGTGGAGATCACTTTTCATACCTATACCAAAGAAAGGTGATGCCAAGGACTGTAACAACTACAGAACAATTGAATTAATTCCACATGTCAGCAAAATATTGCTGAAAATAATACAACGGAGGTTACGAACAAGAACTACCCAAAGTTCAGGCTGGTTTCTAATTCCACTAACTTTTTTCAGATGCAATGACCAAAATTAATATGACAGTGTCTTATTTTCAGGGAAACACGGTATTAGTGGAAAAACTCCTGCCAATATCCTCCTGTAGCTTCTCACAACCTACATGCGACTTAACTTTGAAAAACAAGGAACAAGAGACATTACTGTCAAAGTTAGATGGATATTGGAAAAGAGCAAAGAATACCAAAAGCTCCTATACTTTTGCTTAAATTGACTACAGCAAAGCTTTTGACTGTGTGGATCACGAGAAACTATGGAGAACTCTAGCACACATGGGAATACCTAAACACATAACTCAGCTGATAAAGAGCCTCTATGAAAATCAAGAAGCTGCAGTGAGAAGAGAATATGGCAACACTGATTGGTTTCCAATAAAACATGGCGTCAGGCAAGGATGCATCGTATCACCTTACCTGCTCAATCTTTACGGTGAAGCCAACTTCAGAAAAGCAAATTTGGAAGATAGCGTTAGTGTCAAAGTTGGTGGCAAAATATAAACAACCTGTGCTATGCAGATGATACAAGAAGATTGACTCATTGACTTTTGGTATTGGAGAAGGATTTTATGCGTGCTGGAAGAGATCAAACTGGCTATGTCACTCGAAGCCCAAATGATGAAGTTACAACTGTCTTATTTTGATCACAGCATCAGAAGAGAAAGATCATTGGAGGACATTATGTTTGGGAAGATCGAAGGAAGCAGGCAAAAAGAGCAACCTGGAATCAGATGGCTGGACAATATCTCTGGACATGTTGAAAACAACCATGGGGATGACACTGGAGGACCTTACTGGACTAGGACAAAACCCGATTTCTTTTTAGATCTATAATTCATCAAGGACTCGAACATGGATCGATGGCACCTAGCTTAACAAATTATATAAAACCTATGACCTAACTTACAATGTTTTTGAGTTAGTATTTTCTGAAAAGATGCAAACAAGTGCCTTGTTCATTTGATCTTTGGCTATATTTTGCAAAGATTTTTTCATGTGTTGCAACAGCCAGGAACTTCATGCATTCTTAACTGTGGCAAGGCATGAGTTGGGTTTTTTTTTTCTTTCTTAATTTCCCACACATGGCATGAAAAAAATGGAAAGGCACTGGAGGTTCTCCTTATTTAAGTTACTTTATAAAAGAAATATACACCAATATTTGTCCACAATAGCATCAACAAACTGGAGAGCTTGGGGACAGGAGTAGGTTAGCAAAGCAAAATGTTTATCTGTGCCTTGAAATACGCGGGGTGGGGGGTACATATATCTAAAGGTTTTCTTCAGGGTGTCCCATCGGCCAACCTTTTAGATTCTTTCATGTGAAAGTGTGAAAAAAACCCCACCCTAATTACAAAGGACAATATTGCATCGGTCAGTGTTAGAGGATTTGGTGAACCTGAAACTTTTTAAGACAACTCAAACTCCCCCCCCCCCCAATGGCTCCTGTCTCTGAACGTTTTTCTTTGCGGCTCCTCACCCCTATCAATATTGTCCAGAGCAGGGGTCTCAAAGTCCCTCCTTGAGGACCGCAATCCAGTCGGGTTTTTAGGATTTCCCCAATGAATATGCATGAGATCTATGTGCATGCACTGCTTTCAATGCATATTCATTGGGGAAATCCTGAAAACCCGACTGGGATAGGGCTCTGGAGGACCGGAGTTCCCTACCCCTGGTTAAAGGGGTACACACACCAAAAAACGACACCACCTCGCTGAAATACAAGAAGGACCGCGCCCAAGCCCTTCTCCCCGCCCACCCCGATCTCTCAGCGCCAGGGTGCAGATTCTGCGCAGTGCGGGGCCCCGGCCGGGAGGCGGTGCCGAGGGCGGAAGTGGGCGGGGCGAGGAAGCGGCTGTGGTCTTTGCGAGGGTGCGCGAGGGCGTCCCCCGGCCTCGAGCCCGGCGCATGAGTCTGCTGTGGCGCGCGCCTAAACTCTAAGGACTGCCTAGGCTCCCGGCAGCCCCTTCCCCTCCCAGGCTCTTTCTGTTTGCACATCTTTCCTGGGGGCATTTTTCTCCAGGGAATAAGGACCGAGAAGGAAAAGAAAACGTGCGCTGCCACCTTTTTTTTGCACCGGTTTACTCGGTGTCTGGACTGAACAGGGCTCTTCTCCCACCGAAGGAAGCTAGTCCAGGGGCGTTCAAGCGCTTGCTCTGTGTATTGCCCATTATTGCTGGGCAGCCCCCGTCACTTCAGGCGCAGGGTTTGGATTCCTGCAAAGCAGAACCGAAAATGGCCTGAAGGCGTTAAATTGTGTTAAGAGAGGGCAGTGGCGTACCTAGGGGGGGGGGCGTCAGAGGAGGGGCGGGACCGTGGCGCAGGAAGCAGCGCAGGGATCGCTGACGCTGACTTCGCGATCCTGCTGCGGCTGTTCATAGGTGGTGCGGGGAGGCCAGGGGCGAGCGGTCCTTCGGGGTGGGTCGGGGCATCAGGCCTTCAGGGTGGGGCGGGCGGGCAGGCAAGCAGGCTTTCAAGGGGGAGGGGGTGACAGGCAGGCAGGCATTCAAGGGGGGACAGGCCTTCGGGGGGGGTGCAGGCCTTCAAGGGGGGCAGGCAGGCCTTCAGGGGGTGCAGGCCTTCGGGGGGGGGGGGTAGGCCTTTGGGGGGGTGCAGACCTTCAAGGGGGGAAAGGCAGGCAGGCCTTCAAGGGGGGGACAGGCCTACAAGGGGGGGGGGACAGGCCTTCAAGGGGGGGTTGCAGGCCTTCAAGGGGGGTTACATATATGAGGTTCAATAAAAGAAAATTTTCACTGCCTGTTTCTATTCTGACCATTTATTCCATTTCATGGTTATTGCAAAAAAAAAAAAAAAAAAAAAAAATTTTTTACATGGGGGGGGGGGGGGGGGGTGTCAAAAAATGATGGGCCCCGGGTGCCACATACCCTAGGTACGCCACTAGAGAGGGAAAATAGATCCTCGTGCTACAGGAGTGCTGGCCGTGTGTGAGCCCGCTTGCAGATACAGAAATCACAGACAACAAGAAAACAAGTGGAAAACTTTCTGGTGGACTTAACTCTTAAAAATATAGCCAGACGTTAGGGATGCATAAGATGAACCACCCTAAACGGTGAGCTTTACCATCCCAAGATGGGGGGGTTTCAAAGCCCGGTGTGACTTTTCAGACTACAACCAGGATAGGACCGGTGATTTTTAACTTATTCAAAAAAAATTAAGGATCTGGAAATGGGTAAACAATAAATGATCTGTAATGACACCAAATTTTTCAAAGTTGAGGATCTTGGCAGGAGTTTTTCACTAATACCGTGTTTCCCTGAAAATAAGACACTGTCATATTAATTTTGGTCATTGCATCTGAAAAAGTTAGTGGAATTAGAAAAGGTGCAGAGGGGGGCGATGAAAATGATAAAAGGAATAGGGTGATTTCCTATGAGGAAAGGCTAAAGTGACTAGGGCTCTTCAGCTTGGAAAAGATTCAGCTAAGGGGAGATATGATAGAGGTCTATAAATACAGAGTGGAGTAGAGAGGGTCGATGTGAATGGCTTGTTTCTCTTTTGAAAAATACTAGGACTAGCGGGCATGCGATGAAGCTACTAAAGTCTAGAAGCAGTAAAGATAGCGACTTGATCGCTGTTGGCCAATTCGCTGGCCGATTCTCCAACATGAACGATGCACTATCAAGTTTGCATGCAAATGCGACCGATCAATCGCTCAGTGAGCGATTGGCACATGCGCCGAGTCCTAACAACAGTGACAGGTTGTTACGATTGCTAAAACCTCATACAAAATAGCCAAGCAATGTTAGTGCATCAATCGCTTGACTATTTTGCATAGGGTTTTAGCTAATTTGCATGGCCGGATCGAAAATGGGCGATTGAGAGTGAAAAACACGTGTTGGGCCATTTTGTGCGTCAGGTTGGTATTGGCGTCGTTGCTAAAGCTGTGCAAGCAAGTTTTGCAACAATTGCTGACTTTAGTGCATCCCCCAGTAAGTAGTAGATTTAAAACAAATTGGAAAAAATAATTCTTCACTCATCCTGTAATCAAACTCTGGAATTCGTAGTTTCGTAGACTAGCAGCATTTAAAAAAGGTTTGGATAGTTTCCTAAAAGTCCCTAAGCCATTATAAACATTGATTTCGGGAAATCCACAGCTTCTTCCTAGGATAAGTGGCATAAAATCTGTTTTATTCCTTGGGATCTTGCCAGGTCTTGTGACTTGGGTTGGCCATTGTTCGAAACAGGATACCGGGCTTGATGGACTTTGGTCCATTCCAGTATGGCAACTCTTATATATACAGTATAAACATTATAACCCGTCATTGTAAACATGAAACCTAAATTACTTAATACCATATTGAACATGGTAGGGGATAATGGAAACCCTTGGGGGGGCTCCAAAAGGTAGTTCCAGGGAGAAAATAGACCTTTTGAAATTTTACCATATACTGTATTTTGCAGATGTTATCAGAATATCCACTCTCGGTTTGTTTCCATTATATTGTTGCATTTTAGTTTATCACAGAAAGTCTATGGAGCAAGGGTCTTTAATGTTTGTGGATGAACTTTGGAGGACACCACGACAATAGAGAGATAAAAAGGTGAGAGCAAAAGGCAAGAGTGCTGTTTACAAAGGATTTTGTGTTTTTGAAAGGTATGTGTCTGCTTTGCATCTGGCGTGAATACTTTACTACCCGGGCTTAAGAACTGCAGGATTTAAGCATATGTATGTGGGGTTTGCATAGACATATAGAACATGAAGGCAGAAAAAAAGACCATAGAGCCTATCCAGTTTACTGATCTGTGCTATCTGCTCAGTTCTACAATGCATTCCTCTCCTGTAGAGATCTGTGTGCATGTCCCTTGTCCCATGCTTTCTTGAATTCAGATGCTGTCATCATTCCCATCACTTTCCTGGAAGGCTGTTTGTGCATCCACCATCCTTTGTCTCCCAGAATCCTCAGCTAGCAAGAACAACAAACCAAGTTGTTAGTGGGTTCGTGGCAGGAGGGAGTGGGGGGAGGTCCAGGTGGCTGAAGCAGGAAGGAGTGGGTTTCCCTCCTGCCTTTTTTTAAGTTTGGGAGGTGTGAGGGAGGTGGTAGGGGTCCTGGCACAACATTTTTTTTTAATGGGCACGGATATGTGTGTGTAATACATGCACTATACCTACTATAGAAAAAGTCAAATGACAAACTTCCCTTATGTATAAAAAATTTGATGAATTAGAGAAATACTGTCCTCGTTTTTTTCTTTATACTATTTTCTTGTCTAATATGTATTTACTTTTGTGTGCTGGGTATCAGTTGTAAACCATGAATTATATGTGTTTCTTTATTTTATTTTTTTTTAATTCTTTATTCATTTTAAAAACTTTATATAAGTGGAATACAGGAAAAATCATTGCACACTTTAATAACATCACTTAATAAACTAACAAAGACTAGTTCAGATCAAATATTCCCCCCCCCCACACATATATCCTGTTATTATCTTTACACATAATAAAAACAAAAAAATTACCCCCCCCCCTCAAAGGGAAAAATAAATATTCATTGTATTGTGTTTCTTTATTCTCATATACATGATTATGACGCTGACGGGGCTATAGAAACCTCAAGTGCTTGCGACAGTCTGATTTTAAGAACTTGTCTCTGTCAGAACTGCCTATTGCGGGCTATCGTTGGTTCTTTTTCCCCCCCTATGCTGACTATACTCATACTCTAAAAGAAAAATATTTAAAAAAGTCTGAGGAAAAATAGAGTTTAAGTCGCTCTGCCACAATCACAATCTTAATAATAGTGCTTAATTATCATTTTGCCACTTGTCTTGGGTTCCAAAAGCTTGCTAACGTTTCTATGTACTTAGCTTTTTTAACGTAGGCGCTTTAGGTTCCCAATTAGAGTGACTAGATATCATGGTGTGCCGGATTTCATGGGTGGATTTCCTGCCTGTGAAGGGGTTTTGTGTATTAAACAAGCTCCATTCTCTCTTTTCAGGTTCACACTTTGTCGCCTCTTTACCTCATAAGTCCAGAAGTTCTGTCGCTTTCATATATTTTAAAAACACCACTCCTCCCTTTTTATTCTGTCCTCGGAAAGCTTATAGGCTGGTATAACTCTGTTACAGTCATGGTTTTTCCATATACCGCAGCTCTGTAACCACCTCTAAATCTTTAGTCATTCACTTCCATAATAGCCTCTAGCTTTGAGGCTTTGATTCTCATAGTATGGGCATTAGTATACACAACTTTCCAGACAGTGCCTCCCCCCCCCCATTTTATCTACAAATTAATGTTTTATCTATGTGGGTGCTCTGTCTACCAGTCCTAAGTGATCCTAGTCTCAAACCCACAGGCAGTGAAAAGCTTATGAAATGAGGAACTGATCGTGTAGAATACATGATTAGAGGAAGCCCATCTTAGTTGAAGGACATCCAGGGGAGGTGGTAGCATCTGTGTCTCAGTTCTGATCTGCGGAATTCATTGGTATTACACTTCTGAGATCCTGTATATAGTACTGTATTTTTTTTTTAACTTTTGCAGGATACCCCTGCAAGCTTGCTTCATATGTTCTGGTCCTGTGATCGTATCCAAGCCTTTTGGTCTTTTGTTGCACTGTATTTGCAGTCTGCTCTGCACAAGCGGATTCCCTTGCGGGCAGACATTCTGCTTTTTTCAGGGAGCTCCTTTGGGCTTGTCGAGAGGGGGTAACCTGTTATTGCAGAAGATCTCCTTGTTGGCCCAGAAGTGCATCCTTTTGTTGTGGCGCCAAGCTGAAGTGCCTACCTTAACTATGTGGAGAAATGAATAAGAACTGCCATCTCCGGATCAGACCCATGATCCATCGAGTCCGGCGATCCGCACACGCGGAGGCCCAGTCAGGTATACACCTGATGTAGTTTTAGTCACCCATATCCCTCTATGCCTCTCGTAAGGAGATGTGCATCTAATTTGCCTTTGAATCCTAGCACAGTGGATTCCTTAATAACCTCCTGTGGAAGAGCATTCCAGGCGTCTACCACTCGCTGTGTAAAGCAGAACTTCCTGACATTTGTCCTGGACTTGTCCCCCCTTAGCTTCAAACCATGTCCTCTTGTCCGTGTCGCGTTGGACAATGTAAATAATTTATTTTCCTGCTCTATTTTATCGATGCCTTTCAGCATTTTGAACGTCTCGATCATGTCCCCGCAGCCTCCTCTTCTCAAGGGAGAACAGTCCCAGTTTCTTGAGTCGTTCCTCATATTCCAAGTTCTCCATACCTCTTATTAGCTTCGTTGCTCGTCTCTGCACCCTCTCCAGCAGTTTTATATCCTTCTTTAGGTTGGGAGACCAATGTTGGACACAGTATTCCAAGTGTGGTCTGACCATTGCTCTATAAAGCGGCATTATGACTTTCTCCGATCTACTCGTGATTCCTTTCTTTATCATGCCTAACATTCTGTTTGCTTTCTTTGCCGCTGCCGCGCATTGTGCCGATGGCTTCAGGGTCCTATCTATCAGTACACCCAGGTCCTTTTCTTGTTCGCTCTTACCCAGAGTTGCGCCTGACATTCTATACTCGTGTTCCTTATTCTTACTACCTAAATGCATTACTTTGCATTTCTCCACGTTGAACTTCATCTGCCATTGCTCTGCCCATTTCTCTAACTGATACAAGTCTCTCTGGAGTTCCTCGTTATCCTCCTGCGATCTGATTGCCCGGCATAGTTTTGTGTCGTCTGCAAACTTAATGATCTCACTGGATATTCCTTCTTCCAGGTCATTGATGTAAATATTAAATAGGATCGGCCCAAGAACCGAGCCCTGGGGCACACCACTAGTCACTTTCTCCCAGTCTGAGAACTTCCCATTTATGCCCACTCTCTGCTTTCTGTTTTCCAGCCATTTGCCTATCCACCTGTGTATATCTCCCTCTATTCCAAGGCTTTGTAGTTTCCTGAGAAGTCTTTCATGCGGAACTTTGTTGAACGCTTTCTGGAAGTCCAAATATTATGTCCACCGGCATTCCACTATCAATTTGCTTATTCACGGTCTCAAAAAATTGAAGTAAATTCGTTAAACATGATTTCCCTTTCCTGAACCCATGTTGACTGGGTTTCATCAAGTCGTGTGTATCTAGGTGCCGGACTATGCTATCCTTGATCAGTGCTTCAACCATCTTTCCAGGGACTGACGTAAGGCTCACAGGTCTGTAGTTGCCCGGTTCCCCTCTCGATCCTTTTTTGAAAATTGGCGTGACGTTTGCTATCTTCCAGTCATCTGGAAGATAGCAATTGTTTACTTTGTTAAAATTTGAATATCTGGATGTTCGGGGGGGAGGGGGTCCTGGGCTCTGGAGGAAATTTAGGAGGATATGGGCTCCTGTTTGGGAGTGATTGTCCCCGAGAGCTCGTAGTTCTTTACTGAACTTTTGACGCTGGAGTGTGTGGGAAGGGGGTGGGGGATTCTTGTGGGTATGGTGGGGTTGGTTTCTGAGGGTCTTCGTGAAGGAAGACGCGAATGACCCGACTGTTTCTGCTTTTGTCTTGTTCATTTTCGTTGGTTTGTTTGCATTGCTTGTTTTTGTAAATTTGAAAATTTAATAAAAATGATTATACAAAAAAAACAAACAAACAACTTTTGCAGGATAATGAGGGAGTCTTATGTATTGAGATGTCTTAATGTTTTCTTTATACAAAATGGTTGTAAACTGTTATGGATGTCTTTAGAAACATAGAAAGATGACGGCAGAAAAGGGCTATAGCCCATCAAGTCTGCCCACTCTTCTGACCCACCCTATTAAGTCTGAGCGCTAATTACCTAGTTCCTTAACTCTACCCTGTAGGGATCCCACGTGTATGTCCCATTTATTCTTAAAGTCAAGCACGCTGGTGGCCTTGATCACCTGCATTGGAAGCTTGTTCCAGTGATCTACTACCCTTTCTGTGAAGAAATACTTCCTGGTGTCACCATTAAATTTCCCTCCTCTGAGTTTGAGCGGGTGCCCCCTTGTGACCGAGGGTCCTTTGGGAAAGAAGATGTCGTCTTCCACCTCGACACGTCCTGTGATGTATTTAAATGTCTCAATCATGTCCCCCCCTTTCCCTGCGTTCCTCTAGAGTGTAAAGCTGCAATTTGTCTATTAAGTAAGGTAATATAGAAACCCAAACAAAATGGTGCTGTTTTGGGGGGCAGAAGATGGGAAGGGAAGCTGCTCAATTCCTGGAGGCCCCCCTCGAAAAACTCGAGGGATGCCACTAGGGCTGAACTTCGGGGCACTTTGAGCCCATGGCTTAGTTGCCCGTTTGTTTAACTCCAGTCCTGCTAGCCATACTGTCTGTGTTCCTGGGTGGGGGTATCATGTTGGGGTGGGGTTTGTTGTGTATCATTGGTTGGTACTGACCCAGTTGCTCTTTCCCTGCAGACCATGGGCTCGATGTTTCGGAGCGAAGAGGTGTGTCTGGCCCAGCTCTTCCTGCAGGCAGGAGCCGCTTACGACTGCATCAGTGAGCTTGGAGAGCTGGGACTGGTCGAGTTCAGAGATGTAAGTGCTTGTGTTGTGTCCCTCCCACGACTTACAATTTTGTTAACAGCTTTATCTGCCGTCATCTACTATGTTACTATGTTTTATACTGGTAAGAGAGAAAGAGTTATGCGTTTACTACAGTACTCAGCTAAATACAAAATTTTTTTTTAAATGCAAAATTCATATGGCAGACACATCCCAAAAGTATTAAATAAAAATCTAAATTTCTTTTCTATCTTTTTTTGTCTGGGCAGTTTTCTAGTAAAGGAGACTGATTTTAAGATGCAACTTACACATTTTAAAATGGTCTCATTTTCTCAATGTCTACAAAATGGGGGGATCAGCGCTAGGGGTGAGTGACCTTGAAAGAGCCCTGGGAGTGATGGTAGACACAACATTGAAGGCGTCGGCGCAGTGTGCCACGGCCTCAAGGAAAGCAAACAGAATGTTGGGTGTCATTAAGAAGAGTATCACGACCAGGACAAAGGAAGTCATCCTGCCACTGTATCGTGCTATGGTGCGCCCGCACCTGGAGTACTGTGTTCAGTTCTGGTCGCCGTACCTCAAGAAGGACATGGAGGTACTTGAGAGAGTCCAGAGAAGAGCAACTAAGCTAATAAAGGCATGGAGGACCTCTCATATACTGACAGACTGAAAAAGCTAGGGCTTTTCTCCCTGGAAAAGCGGAGACTTAGAGGAGACATGATAGAAACCTTCAAGATCATGAAGGGCATAGAAAAAATAGACAGGGACAGATTTTTCAAATTAAGGGGATCAATAAGTACAAGGGGGCACTCGGAGAAATTGAAAGGGGAGAGGTTTAGAACAAACTCCAGGAAGTTCTTTTTCACACAGAGGGTGGTGGATACATGGAACGCGCTACCAGAGGATGTGATAAACAGGAGCACGCTACAGGGTTCAAAGAAGGTCTGGACAGGTACCTGGAGGACAAAGGGATTGAGGGGTACAGATAGGAGTAGAGGTAAGGTTATAGGGACAGGATTATTAGAGGTAAATTATAAAATTAGTCAGAGACCACTGTTCAGGCACTAGGCCTGATGGGCCGCCGCGGGAGCGGACCGCTGAGCAGGATGGACCTCTGGTCTGACTCAGCGGGGGCAACTTCTTATGTTCTTATGAACATCACGCTCTGCACAGAAACATTTCTTGCAAATCCCGGATGGGTTTCTTTTTAAACAGAAAAAAATGGGGTAGACGGGTAGGAATGCTTTTAGACAGTAA